>NW_011888789.1:13268824-13281608 GCF_000151845.1 Pteropus vampyrus
TGCTTAAATATAAAAGAATATTGATTTCACTAAAAATAATAGTAATATCTCACTGGGGTTCAAAAGTATTCAGGATTATGATATATAAAAAAATAATGAAAAGGTAGACAAAAGTAAGTGGAATTATAAGTATTAACCAACGATATATTTGGCAAAAATAATAATGTATATTAGATTCTTTAACTCAGAAAATAATATGTTGATCTAGAGAAAGTACTAAAGAAGAGTAAAAGATTGTATAACAAAGAATTAAATTAGGGAAAATGATATAATATAAAATAATAGATTTATTAAAATGAACACAAAGAAAAAAAGGAATATAAAAGAGATAAAAGAAAAAAATAATAAAATGATTTCAAAATATATATAGGAAATCAAAGATTGAAGTAAAGCAAGGGCATTTTAGAACTATAGAACAAGACCAGGTATCAAGACCTATATAGAATTATAGTAATTAATACTGTGTGGTGTTTGTGTAGGTAAAGAGGGCTCAAGAATAAACATATAATCTAACAAAAGAGAAAACAAGAGTACAGAAAGATCCCCTCATCAACAGTCATTTGATTTATGACAAAGATTACATTACAGTACAGTGAGAAAAAGGTTTGTTGGTCTTTTTTTTCAATAGCATGTGCTGGATCCATTGAATGCTAATATAAAAATTATTAAATCTTGACTCTTATGCTCACAAAATACACAAACATCAATTCTGGATGAATCCTAGAGCTAAATATAAAAGTGAAAACAATAAAAACCATTAGAAGGAAATAGTAGCTTGGATTCATGACTGTATGTAGACAATCATTTATTTTAAAATCTGAAAAGAATAACTACAAAATAAAAATCATGATTTAGGCTGTATTAAAAGGAAAAATTTCAAATTCAATTGAAAAAATCTATATTTTTATTTCAAATAAAAAACTGAAATAAAAATATAGTTTACAAATAGTAAAAGAAAATTAATGTAACTATGTACATCAGATAAATTAAAATTTAAGACAAACTAATTACTAGAAAATTACTTCATAATGTTAAAATTTTATTTCTCAGGAAGTTAACTTTAAAATTTTTATAATCTCAAAAGATATAATTCAAAATTTACAGAATAAAAAGACACTAGTTAATCTGAAAATTATTGAGATTTTTAACACATATATATTGTAAAATAATGGAATAAATAGAAAAATCTATTTGAATTGGAAGAATTTTATGATATTATTAAAAACAATGTCGAAAATAATTGCAGAATACATGCCATTTTCTAGTACATATAGAACGTTTACAAAAACTGAATATACATTACATCACAAAGTCTCAACAATTTTTAAAGGATTGAAATCAGAAAATATTCTATGGTCAAATCATTAGAAGTAATAACTAGAAAAGTGTCACATATACTGACATTAAAGATATAATGAAATAATTTATTAGCCAGAGAAGAAATGTAATATAAACTAGAAAATGTTTGCTAATGGTAAACTGGAGAAAGTTCTACATATCCAAAGATGTGGAAGGCAGGTAAACAGTATTTAGGGGAAAAAAAATTAAACTGGAAAATAAAAAGAGTTGATGAGTAGTCAATTTAGAATTCATCTGAGGAAGTTATAAACGAAATTAGAATTAACCCAAAGAAATTTAAAGCAAAGCAATAATACAAAAATCTTGTAATATAGATGACCAACAACACTAAAAGTTTGTTCATGGAAAGGTTATTAATCTCACAAAGATACAGTGAGATTTGTCAAAGGAAAAAGAAAAGAAATAATATTAGAATGCAGAAGGTAGATGACCTTAGAAATAGTGGTCTTTGAAAAAAATGGCTATACTATGAACTAACTATATATCATAAATTAAAGTGTTAAATTAAAATGGAGAAATACCTAGAAAAATATTCTATTTAAAAACAGACTCAAGAAGAAAATCTACATAATCATAAAAACTTTAGAGAAAATAAATCAATAGTAAGAAAGTTTCCAAGCAAGGGAACTCCAGATTAAGTTAGTTTCACAGGTGAGTATTACCAAATATTCAACATTTTAGAGACCAAAAAAAGATGGGGTACTCTTCAAATATAAAATATTTACTATCTGGCCCTTTGCCAAAGAATTTACTGACTCTCACTTTAAAGATAATGATCAAAAAAGTAGGAAGAAAGACCTGTGCCACTGCTGAAGGTGAGCAGGTGACACTGTGCAAACCAAGACAGAAGCTGAACTAGAATTGTGCCTTCAAATGGTGTCTCTGGTGCCTTAATGCCCTCTGATCCCTATGATGAGAATATATTATTTGAGATAATTGTCCCTAGTAAGAGAACATATTATTTTTAGCTTTCTAATTAAGAACACAGAGCTAGAAGCATCCTCTGCAGTTCAAGAACAGGAAGGATAAAAATCAATACCTGCTATCCACAGACTATGAACAAAAGGAAGCTGCCCAGTCCTGACAATGGTAGAAACATCACATGCAAAAATGAAAACCCCAAACTATATCTTATGCAGATGTGAAATAGAATACAAATAGTCCCATCATTGCTGAAACTCTCAGATGATAAGCAATGTAAACAATAGATTCAGCTAATGAACCCAGAAGAGATTATGGCTGAGTGAGATGAAGTACTGCTGGAATTCCAGGCATTTTTCTTAAAGGGCCCTCACACAGACTTGCTGACAGACTCACTCGCTCTGAGCTCCAGCACTGGGGCAGCAGCTTGAAAGACACCAGGTACCTCTGTGGAAGAACTGAATTGTCTGGCTTAGGGGCAGGAGCTGGAGGGGCAGAAGCCATTGTTTGTTCATTGAGCCCTCCCATGATCCAGCATGCAGAATGATTCCCTGAGACAGAGCCCCACCCAACTTGCAGGCCCACCTAAGCCACTTCCAATGGCTTTTCTATAAAAACAGTCCACCTTGGCTCATGCTACAGACTTTCCTAAAATCTCTCAAAGGTTCACAAATCCAAAACAAGCAGCAACTGGTCTCAATGTGCTTCAGACCTCTTGCTAAGCAGCCCCAAGCCAAGCATTGGTGGCAGCCAGCCTCAATTCACCAATTAGCCTCTCCCAGACACCTCTAAGCCCAGTACAAATGACAAATATATGCAGATTACTTTGTAGCTCATATCAAGTAGCCTCGGGTAGGGCACAGGTAGTGGCTGAACTTGGCCTGCAGTAGAGCCCCTCAACTCAGACCACAACAGACTACCACCCAATCACCTCCACAGATAACATATCACAAGGGCAGACTAGGCTAGCACTAAGCCCTGCTAAAGCGAATCCTGGTCTGTAGAGTCAGCCTCTGCACAACAGTTCTTCCACTTTAGCCACGACCAGTCCTCACAATCAATCTGCCCAAGGGTCAGTCCCTCCCATTGACATGCAAACAGCAACCAAATCTCAACTACAATAGGAGGGCACACACAAGCCATACAAGGGACATATCTGGAGCACCCAGCTCAAGTAATCACAAAAACTGTGCCAATGAGACTCACAGGACACCTACTACATAAAGCCACTCTACGAAGACTGGGAGACATAGCAGCCCTATCTAATACATAGTAACAAAAAGAGGGAAGCAGCCAAATGGGAAGACAAAGAAACATATCTCAAATGAAAGAATAGAACAAAACTCCAGAAAAATAACTAAGCAAAATTGAGACAAGCAATCTACCAGATGCAGAGTTCAAAACACTGGTTATCAGGATGCTCAATGACCTTTGTGAGAACATCATAAAAAATATAGAAAACATAAAAACAAAGATAGAAAACAAAAAAGAACCAGTCAGAAATGAAGAATACTATAACTGATATGAACAATACATTAGAAGAAATCGACAGTAGATTAGATGAAGCAAAGGATCAAATTAGTAATTTGGAAGACAAGGTAGCAGAAAACACCCAAATAGAACATCAAAAAGAAAAAAGTATCCAGGCCTTTGAGCCAAGCTTCTCTTGCTCAGGCCCACTTCCACATCTGGAAGTATACTTTCTCTTTTAATAAAGCTTTTCTTTTCTGCAAACTAAAAAAAAGGTATCCAAGAAAATGAGAATAGTTTAAAGGGCCTCTGGGACAACATCAAGCATATGAACATTTGCATCGGAGTGGTACCAGAAGGAAAAAAAGAGAGAACAAGGAATTAAAAACCTATTTAAAGAAATAATGAAGAAAAACTCCCCTAACCTGATAAAGGAAATAGACATACAAACCTAGGAAGCCAAGAGAGTCTCAAACAAGGTGAACCCAAAGAGGCACACACCAAGACACATCATAATTAAAATGCCAAAGGTTAAAGATGAAAAGAGAATCTTAAAAGCAGCAAGAGAAAAGCAATTAGTTAACTATAAGGAAGCTCCCATAAGACTGTCATCTGGTTTATCAACAGAAACTTTGCAAGCCAGAAAGGACTGGCACAAAATATTCAAAGTAATGAAAAGCAAGGATGTACAACCCAGATTGCTCTACCCAGTATAGCTATCATTTAGAATCGAAGGACAAATAAAGCACTTCTCAGACAAGGAAAAGTTAAAGGAGTTATCACCACCAAACCGGTATTACAAGAAATGTTAAAATGACTTCTTTAAGAAAAAGAAGGAAAAAAGATTAAAAATATAAATAATAAACTGGCAGTAACTACATATCTATCAACAATTACTTTACATGTAAATAGATTAAATGCTCCAATTAAAAGACATAGGGTAGCTAAATGGGTAAGAAAACAAGACCCTTACATATGCTGCCAACAAGAAACTCACTTCAGATTGAAAGACACACACACAGACTAAAAGTAAAGAGATGGAAGAAGATACTTCATGAAAATGGAAACAGAAAAAAAAAAAGCTAGGGTAGCAATATTTATATCAGACAAAATAGACTTTAAAATAAAGGCTATAACGAGAGACAAAGGAGGACCCAGTAATCCCACTTCCAGGTATTTATCTGAAGAAACTCGACATTACTTCACAGGTACATGTGCTTACACATATTCACTGCAGTGTTATTTAAAATTGCCAAGATATGGAGGCAAGCTGGGTGTCTGTCAATGTATAAATGAATAAAAAAGAAGTGGTGTGTATATACAATGAAATATTACTCAGCCATAAAAAGGAATGAAATCTTGACATCTGCAACAACATGGATAGACTTAGAGGCTATTGCGCTGAGTGGAGTAAGTCAGACAAAGATAAATACCATATGATTTCACTTATATGTGGGATCTAAAGAGCAAAATAAACAAACAAAACAAAAACGATCTCATAGATAGAGACTATTTTGTTTGTTGCCAGATGGGAGGGGTGAAAAAGGGGAAGGGATTAAGTAGTACAGATTGGCAGATTGGTAGTTATGAAATAGTCATGGGGATGTAAAATATAGCATAAGGAATATAGTCAATAATATTATAATAACTATGTATGGTGTTGGGTACTAGATTTATCAGGGTGATCACTTCAGAAGTTGTATAAATAAATAATCACTATTTTGTACACCTGAAGTTAATATAATATTTTATGTCAACTGTAATTGAAAATGAAAACAAAAACTATTTAAAAAAAGAATGATGAGAAATGTGAAAGAATATATTAGAAATAAATATGACAGAATAACTGAGTCAGGAATTGCTTACTTGGAAGAACCATAGGATCATTCACTCAAGCTTATATCAAATAAGAGGCCCCAATATATATCCAACAACATTCAGAAAAAGTTCATAGAGTGAATGAGGAAAAAGAAATATTAAAATTTAAAATTGACAAGAAGTTTCAGAATTGAATTAAGGATATTAATCCTCAAATTGAAAAATTATAGAACCCTTAGATATAAACAAACAGACAAAATGCATGACTAGTATATCACAGACAAACTATAAAGCATCTTAAAACATATCACAGTACTCATAGGAATTAATCTCTCAATATACTAATGTATATTGATTCTTGAGTTTGACAAAAACACCTTTGAGCAATGTGATAAAATCCCTATTGTTATAATTTCATATGTATGAAGGCTCTAGAGGACTGCCAAATTTCTGTGACAAGGCACAGACTGGACCTAGCTCTGCACACAGCCCTAGCCTCATAGTCTGTTGAGAGTGCAAGTGGTATCACTCTATTTATATATAAACTGTTGGCTAAACCTGAAACTAGCTACCAAGATACCCTGGGAAAGGACTGCCAGGGCTTGAGGAAAACCAATAACAGTGATCACTGAAGGTTTCATGACTCCACAAGCAAGGGCCACCTGGCAAAGTCTCCTTCCCACCCCAGTATTACTTTATACTCATCTCTCATATAAAATGTAAAAACAGGGAAAACTTTTCATTTTACTATAATTACAGATTTAGTAATAAGTAAAAAATTGGATTTATAATATTCTATTTGTGGTTACTTTATTGATATTTAGTAACAATATTTTGAATTTTTTGGAGCCAAGAATTATTTGGCGACCACAATTTAATTTCCAAAAAGCTGATGTTTCTTTAATTAAACATTTGTCATCGTGTTCTAGATTTCATTGTGCTAGTCATTGAAAATGTGGTTACTCTTCAAAAGATTTTGTGTTCTAGCATGTGACAATTTTGTCCAAATGTGCTTTGACAGTTTTTTGTCCAAATGTGCTTTGATTGTGTATAAGAAAAGCATTAATTGTAGCATGTGCAATATGTGATTCATAAATCACTATATCATCATTAGTTGTATATTTTATATCTTTTATCCTAATATAAAAAAAGCTTAAGAAATCAACTGCTATTGTTGCATTTTTAATTCAGGTCTTATATTTCTAAGCAATTATGCTTTATATATTTCAAAATATATTAAACATTTGAATAAATATTGTAGTTGTGTAGTTGTAGACAGATTCACAGAATGCTTTAGGCCTAACCAGTGGCTCACTCTCATGCCCATCACTTGGCATTCCAAAGTAGCGCTGACCGTGAGAGTCTATCTGGGTTTTCCCTACGCATTCCTAGCAAAAAATGTAGCATTTTTTTTCTCCATGAAGAAGTAATTTTGAGTAAGTTTTCAATGTCTTCCTTCAAGCTAATATCATTCATTTTCTAAATAGAAAAGTTTCCAAGCTTTATGACATATAAAAGGATTGCAGCTATGAAATCTAGAAGTGATGCAGATGTATTTCTTATTTTTGTATTGATTTAGTAATTTCACTTGCAGACTTCTGCCTGTCGTTATTTTTAGAAGTCTATGTTTATCATTTTAAAAAGGATTATTACGATTTTGGATTTTCTTTATTTCTTAGTATGATGTGTTTGTTTTCCCCAAACTCACCAGGTGGCATGGAATTAAGTTTGGCTAATTACAATTATATTCTAAATTCTTATTACATTCTGACACAGTATGTAAACTTATTTTTTTTAATTATCACTATTCTTTTTACCTAAAAATCTTCTATGTTTTTTCAAATGGAGTTAAATATAAAGAAACTCAAAATAAGTCATAGTTATGTTTTAATAAAGATAGAATATTATCAAAATTCATCCTCCGTGAAACCACATGAATAACCAAAAAGAAATCAAGTGCTACTGGGAAGGAGGAAGATGGGAGCATACACTATGGATTCAAGTTCTAGATATTGATTATATAGACTTTAAAGATTTTTTTAAAGGATAAAAATAAGAGACAAATGAACAGCCAGTAACTAGAAACATTTACGAATGCAAAATAAATACATTCTGAATAATTATAGATAATTATAAATAAAACAAAGACAGGTGATAAAATAATGTAGATCACCTACTTTTGCATTAAGTTTACAGTGTATGTTTTCCCTTCAATTAAAATGTTGTAGGACACCTAGCAAGAGAGCATTTTAAAAAGACAAAGAAAAATATTAGAAAGAAGAACTATCATTTTATATTAATGACAATTAATTCTAAAACACACAAATACAATAAAAAAGAAATTTTATAATTTAATATGGATGTATTTCAATAGAATTTGACATTAAAATATTGGCTTTCATAATAAAAATGGGTGGAATAATATGATTTGTGTAATTTCTTATTTGTTAACTTCTAAAGTTATCCACTAAAATAGAACCTGAAAGATTATTTTCATCCAATAATTGTATCTCAATAAAGATTTATACCATTACAAAACTATCTAAAATGGAAGAATGTAACTAAATTACTCAATAAGAAATTTGTATAGTAGAGCAAAGAATTAATAGCACATAGTATATATTTGTAGATTTTATGTCTGTTTCAAGTTTATAAAATAGTCATTGATATATTTTATTAATATTAGGCTTAGGAAATGATGTCTAGAAGATGGAAAATTTCATCTTTATAGATGAATTTGGAGAACCTTGACATCATTACATCATTGAACATTCCAATGCATGAGCATGGGATAATTCAATTTATTTAGGTCCTTAACTCTTCTCATCTTATTTTGGTGTCTTCAATGAGGAGGTTTGCTTATTATTGTTAGATTTATTTACATGTTGATTTTTATATAGTGTAAACTGAAACTTTTTAAAAATTTCATTTATATTTTTGTTTTGCAGACTAGAAATACAATTAATTTATTTTATTTTATTCTTGTTTCTGGAAAACTTACTGAATTATTTTGTTATTTTAAATTTTATCTAGATTATTTTGGATTTAATTTTGCAAACAATCATTTTATCTGTAAATAATAATAGTGTCATTTCTATGTTTTCGATTATTAAGCCTATTTTAAATTTTTTTTTCTCTCCTTATCGAACTGGCTACCACGTCCAGGACAAAGATAAATAGAAAATATAACAGGGTGCATCACTGTCTCTTTCTTGATCTCAGGAGGAAAGCCTTCAATATTTCAACTTTATACATGATTTTTTTTCAAAGGCATTTGAACTTCTCTATAAGCCACCAATGACTATTATTTTAATCATTACATGTTTCAGGGATAGAAACATTAAAGAAAACTATATAAAATGACTTGTCACCAATTTTTACATTAAAAATAAAAATATTACAAGCATTTGAAAACAATTTTAAGTATTCTCAGTACCACTCCCAGAGTTACTTCCGTTTCTCACACTCTAGCTAACATCCTGAATTTTATATTTATTATTTCCTATATATTTTTATATTTATACTAATTATGGGTGTTTAAGTAATGGTTTTGTTTTGCATAAATTTTATCTTTAACTGACGTAGTCCTCTACAAGTTAAATATTTCACTGCTGAATCACATCTGGTGCTTAAAACACTCCCTCAGACATCGTAAGCATACAAACATTTGCTATTATCATCACCAATACATGTAGCTTTATCATGAATTTCTTTGTGGTATAATATTCTATTTTTTAAATATAGCACAGTTTATTCATCTGTACTGTTATGGATGTTTAGTTCTTTTTTTTTTTTTTTTTTTACTATTTTAAGCAAAACTCCAACAATAATCTTGGACGTGTCTCCTTATGAATATTCGTTACGTTTATGTTAAACTAAACCGATGAGCGGACTTATTTTATTAAAAGATAAGTACTTACACAACTTCACTTGAAATTTACAATTAATCTTCAAATTCATTGTACTAATGTCGGCATTCATGAACAGTAAATATTATCCTTTTATTCATATCCTATCATATCATATTTTGTTTTGTTAAATTTGTCATTAATGACATAAAATAGTACCGTATTGTGTTTATTTGACAATTCCCTGTAAATGTCTCAATTTGTATATTTGATTTTTCTGTTACTCAAGTTTAATAATTAATTAACTTTGTACATGTTTCTATTTTGTTGTTTGTTTTTTACATTATTGATTTGTATGAATACTTGATATATTCTGAGTATTCTTTGTGTGTTGTATTATATAGATTGCACATGTGAGTCTGGAACCTTTTACACTTTGTTTATGGTAGCTATTTATTTATGTAGTTACATCTAGATGTCCCTTAGTCTTTATCTTAAGAATTTGTGTTTTTTTTTTTTTTGGTTCAATCCTTCCTTATTATAAGGTGCTAAAAATAATCTTCTCTTGCCTTCTAAATGTTTACTATTTTACTCTCGATGTATGCTTTTAAATTATCGTAAATAATTTTGGTGTATAATGTGGCATTAATGTAGTTTATTATTATTCTATATTGTTAATTAACTGCTTTTCACCATTTTTTAACTAGCCCATTCTTTATTCAGTGATTTCAATGCTACCATTGCATTGAAAAGTTTTTTTATATGTGTGGTTATTTCGGAGGTGCTCTATTCAGTTCTATTAATTTATTAGTCGGTCTTTAGACAATATATTATATTATTTACTAAAATTTTAAAATATACTTTGATGTGAATCACCTTTTTATTCTCCAAAATAAACAATTTTTGACCTTTTATCATTCCATATGAATGTTAGAATCAACCTGCCATTCTCCATGAAATTCCTTATTGGAACTGTAGTCAATCTATAGATTTGAAAAGTAACCTCAGAAAATACTTAGTATTCTTCACTGACAACATGATCTATCTCTCCAATTTTATCAGTGGTTCAATAAAACTATATCCTAAAGAGGTCTTATATTTATTGGTAATTAACTCATTTGTAGCAAAAGCGTGTATTTCATATATGTGTATATGTATATATACACACATGCATACATGTATATGTATATATACAATACATACACTTTATCAAAAATATGAATTATTTACCCATAAATATTATTAAATATGTGTGTAAATATATATCTATATATGTTTGTTTATGTTTTCTCTTATTTTTGTTCTATATTTTTCCTTATTTTTAATATTTGAGTGTTTTATACTTTTTCCTCATCTTACTCCTTGGTTATAATATCAACTGTAATGTTGAAAAGAAAAGGTCATAATAACCATCCTTCTTTCATTCATAAGTCAAAGAAATTCTATTTATGATTTATTATTAGTTTTACTATTAAGAAGATACTTTTGTATGCAGATTCAAATTTTTTTAAGTCTTGGTCATTTCCCCATTTCCTATGGGTTTGTTATTCTATAAAATTTCTTATCTCTTCAAGGTTTTCAAGTTTCTTGAAACATTTATTCATTTTTTTTACTTTTAAAATTTCTATTCTATATATCACTATGTCAACTTTTCCACCCTTATTAGTAATCTTCTTTATATTTTTATTTTGTGTTGCCTTAAAACTATTTTTGCCTGATAAAAATATAGTTAACAAGCTTATTGTTGGTTACAATTTGGTATAATTTTACTTATTTTTGTGTTAGAGTTCTATTTTCATATAATTTAGGTGTTTCTCACATATTTTTAAATTGAATTTGAAATATATCATTTATGATAAATTTAACCAATTAATTTTTATTTAAGTTTTATTTAAATTTTATTTTGATTATTAGATTGGGACACATACTTTTCTATTATTTTATTTGTTATAATTTCAATCGTACATTCGATTTGTTTTAAGTTATACATATACACTACTTTTTAACTAGCTCCTGTTTTTGTTATTCTTTGGTTTAGTTTCAGTTTCTACCTTCTGAAGTACATTAATGATTTTTTTCTCTTGTAACTGAAAATTATTCACATACCCTAATTTCTGAATGAAATTTCATTTGAATAATACTATAATACAAAATTATTTAAATTAAGAAAATCAAAGCTTTTATTTCACTATTGTCTCATCCCTGTTGTTGTTTTTGAAAGTGTATTAGTGTATTTATTATTTCGATGTGAGGATCTTTTACTTGGCTGCCTTTAAGATATTTTCTTTACTTTGGTATTCTGATTTCAGTCGGTCAAGTTTTACTTGATTTTTATATACTCAATGCTGTGATACCTGGTCTGAGGATTCTTTTAAAAATCATTTCTCAGTTAATATATGTTTAATATAACCTTTTCAGGTTTTTTATTTATCTTTTTCAGGAATTCCAAATATTCTATACTTGAGCCTCTAATTCTATCCTACTTTTTCCCTTAGCCATTTATATGTTGCATCTATTTAGTCTCTTCAGCTGTCCCTGGTCTACTGTTAATTCTTGATTTCTTTTTTTTTTTACTTTCATACTATATTTTTCATATCTAGAAGTTTCATTTAGTTATTTTTTAAAAAGTTTCTAGTTTTTTGAAGTTAAATATTCTCTTCTATGATCTCTATTCTTTCTTTGTTAATTATAATAATTATAAACATATACTGTTTCATATTGTTTGTAGCATTTGTTGAATCAAGAAATACAATATGCCTATTGATTCAAAAAATACTACTAGCCCCTTAATATATTTTTAGCACTGTTCTAAGCACTGGAGATAGAGACATTAACAAAATAGTCAAATTTTTTTCCTCACGAATTTGACAGTTGAGACAGGTCATTTTTATTCAACAGTCTTATAGGAATTACTATCAGAACCTAGTGGTGCCTGGTTGAAGATATTGCCCTCTAAGTAGATTCTGTGTATATTTTCTAATATGACCTAGCAATTACTCACATTTTTGCATGAAAGATAAAACTTTTTAAAAATACTGTTAAATGCTTCATCTGTTATTTTTCTATTTAAATAATTAAACTTGAAATTCTCATAAACACTCATCTTTGAAATGATACATTGCAAATTTTACGCTTGTAATATCCGCCTAAGTGTGACAAGTGGGTAGTTGCTAAGGAAGTGTTTGCATTCAAATTACCAGAACATTTACTACCCTGCTAAAAGAAAATTAAGGAGGGGAGATGTATCAAAACACATTTCATTTCTTTAGAAATGGTTCTAGAAATTAGTAAAAATTTAAAGACAAAAAGAGAAAAATTAATAACCTGAACCAAGATGAACTAAGATGGCATGAAAAGAACAGTCTTAA
>NW_011888789.1:13281658-13284393 GCF_000151845.1 Pteropus vampyrus
AATGCTTCATCTGTTATTTTTCTATTTAAATAATTAAACTTGAAATTCTCATAAACACTCATCTTTGAAATGATACATTGCAAATTTTACGCTTGTAATATCCGCCTAAGTGTGACAAGTGGGTAGTTGCTAAGGAAGTGTTTGCATTCAAATTACCAGAACATTTACTACCCTGCTAAAAGAAAATTAAGGAGGGGAGATGTATCAAAACACATTTCATTTCTTTAGAAATGGTTCTAGAAATTAGTAAAAATTTAAAGACAAAAAGAGAAAAATTAATAACCTGAACCAAGATGAACTAAGATGGCATGAAAAGAACAGTCTTAACGATTGACATATTTGCAACCGAAATGCAAAAATCATTCACGTAACACTTCATTAAATCAAATGGCCATCACCTCACATAAGGAATCCATAAGCTTACTTAACAACAATAACAATTCTTTCCAAATACAGTTTGCTGATTGAGTGAGGAGAGAACCTAGCTGGATCAGTCAATGATTATTCAAACACTCAAAGGGGAAACAAATTTAAAAGATGGGACTTAGGGTTTTGATAATAGGCATCACTGCACCATATGTCTATAAAACATTGTTAATCTTGGTTCATTTTCAAAAGGCTTTTTTACTTAAGACAAATTGAATATAAATATAAAATTCAGCAAGTGTGCATGGATGAAAAATGTCAGGTTTACTTCTTAGTAACAAAATAGTCACACTGTATTTAGATCGTGAAAAATGTTAGTGCTTAATTACATGTGATTCAACTCCTTCACTTGATAGTGACCGTATTTTCTCTGGAATTGTAATTTGCACACGTAGACGTTGAGAATCTGCAAGGTGCAAAATGTTTCATTAGAGCAACACCCACTGCCTCATAGCTTCCTTTGTTATTTCCTCATCTAAAATTCATAGTGTTCTATATGCCACTGCTTATTTTTATTATCTTTTCAAGTACCCTAGATTCACCGTCTTTCACTGATTACAAGACTTTGTAAAGAGTACATTGCTTTAGAAAAATTAATTTGTGGGTAGGTTGTGGTAATCCTGATGCAATAGGACCAAGCACTCTCAGTACTAATTAACTCAGGTTCTTTCAACCTTCCAACTACAAGATCCAGAGGTCAAAAATGCAGAGCATGAAACACTAATCCGGAAGCATCTAATCAAGCCATGCATGGCATTTCTCATCTTTTCTACGGTCCCAAAATGAGCGGGAAAGCCCCCTCACATCCAATGTGCATATAGGTTGAAGAAGGTGGCAATGTGGGAGTGGGTTAGAGCTTACAGAGTTGCCTCCCCAGCAAGAAAGCACTTTCCAGGGGCTATCCAGCCTCTCAGAGGAACCCCAGAAGAGAGATGACAACCCTGACAGGTCAGAGGAGGGGTTTTTGTACTTACCATGGTCTGTCTGGATCTCGATGAGCCCGACAAGCAGAAGGAGAAAGCACAGCATGGCTTGACGTCCTGGATCCCAGCCGTAATAATGGCAGTTGGCTTAGCTAGAAGGCAGTTGGAAGCGCGAGGAGCCCCTTGACAGAGGCAGATGACCGTGCAAGCAATGGGGGATGGGGAGGATCGGTTCGCTGTTGAATGTGGGCGGGTTTGGCCCCTAAATATATGCAGTAGGAGGCTTCGACTCAGTTTGAAGCTGCCTTGAAGCTAAAAAAAGACCAAAATCACTCTCAAAGGACATGGTTGATGAACTATGAACTAATGATGAGCTAATGAACAGGAAGATTTGTATATAATTGAAGTTACATAAACATAGTTTCTACAAACCATAGACACACAGCTCAACTAATATTCAAGTGAACAAACCAGTATAATTAGCACCTATATTCAGATCAAGAAATAAAATGTAGAACCACCATGGTGGCCCTCAGACAAGAGTTACTTCTAATATCACAGATTAATTTTGTCTGGTTTTGAACTTTATATGAATGGAATCAATCACCATGTACATTTTTATGTTCTTTTAATATGGTGATTATAAGATCCAAACATGTTGTAAGTAGCAATAGTTTTGTTTTTCCCTTGTTTTCGTATATTACACATTGAATGAATATAACACCATCTGTTTTTCCATTTTACTGTTAAAATTTGGTTCATTTACAGTTGCAGCTATTAAAAATCATATTTAGCTATTTTATTTCTTGTACATGTCATTTGGTGAACATATTAGTGAATTTTATTGGATATATTACTAGAGTGAAGCTGCCTGATCAGAGTATGCTTTAGTAGAGTTTCCCAAGACTGCTGTACGAATTTGTAATCCCATTTGTCATGTATTAGAATTACACTTTACATCAATGACTACACTTGTTTTTTGTCTTTTATTTCATTTTATTCATTCTGGTGGACCTGTAGATGTCCTGAATTTTGGTTTTAATTTGCATTTCATCATCGTTAATCATTAAGTTAATTTTTAATTATTAATTATTAAGTCAGAAATTAATTTAACACAGTTTTATGTGTTTATTGGCCATTTATATAGCTTCTTTTGTAAATGTTTACTTGAGACTTTGGTCTGTTTGCAGATTGAGTAGCCTTGTTTCATTCTTGTAATACATAAAAACTATTAATGTATTCTAGATATGATTCCTTTGTTGAATATAATTGCAAATATCTTCTGTACCAGGGCTTACATTCAATAAATTTTTGTAGATACATATTTATATTCAGAAATTTACTTTTTTCTCATATTTTTTTGGAATTTTATGATATGTATCTTCT
>NW_011888789.1:13284443-13313930 GCF_000151845.1 Pteropus vampyrus
CAGCCTCTCAGAGGAACCCCAGAAGAGAGATGACAACCCTGACAGGTCAGAGGAGGGGTTTTTGTACTTACCATGGTCTGTCTGGATCTCGATGAGCCCGACAAGCAGAAGGAGAAAGCACAGCATGGCTTGACGTCCTGGATCCCAGCCGTAATAATGGCAGTTGGCTTAGCTAGAAGGCAGTTGGAAGCGCGAGGAGCCCCTTGACAGAGGCAGATGACCGTGCAAGCAATGGGGGATGGGGAGGATCGGTTCGCTGTTGAATGTGGGCGGGTTTGGCCCCTAAATATATGCAGAAGGAGGCTTCGACTCAGTTTGAAGCTGCCTTGAAGCTAAAAAAAGACCAAAATCACTCTCAAAGGACATGGTTGATGAACTATGAACTAATGATGAGCTAATGAACAGGAAGATTTGTATATAATTGAAGTTACATAAACATAGTTTCTACAAACCATAGACACACAGCTCAACTAATATTCAAGTGAACAAACCAGTATAATTAGCACCTATATTCAGATCAAGAAATAAAATGTAGAACCACCATGGTGGCCCTCAGACAAGAGTTACTTCTAATATCACAGATTAATTTTGTCTGGTTTTGAACTTTATATGAATGGAATCAATCACCATGTACATTTTTATGTTCTTTTAATATGGTGATTATAAGATCCAAACATGTTGTAAGTAGCAATAGTTTTGTTTTTCCCTTGTTTTCGTATATTACACATTGAATGAATATAACACCATCTGTTTTTCCATTTTACTGTTAAAATTTGGTTCATTTACAGTTGCAGCTATTAAAAATCATATTTAGCTATTTTATTTCTTGTACATGTCATTTGGTGAACATATTAGTGAATTTTATTGGATATATTACTAGAGTGAAGCTGCCTGATCAGAGTATGCTTTAGTAGAGTTTCCCAAGACTGCTGTACGAATTTGTAATCCCATTTGTCATGTATTAGAATTACACTTTACATCAATGACTACACTTGTTTTTTGTCTTTTATTTCATTTTATTCATTCTGGTGGACCTGTAGATGTCCTGAATTTTGGTTTTAATTTGCATTTCATCATCGTTAATCATTAAGTTAATTTTTAATTATTAATTATTAAGTCAGAAATTAATTTAACACAGTTTTATGTGTTTATTGGCCATTTATATAGCTTCTTTTGTAAATGTTTACTTGAGACTTTGGTCTGTTTGCAGATTGAGTAGCCTTGTTTCATTCTTGTAATACATAAAAACTATTAATGTATTCTAGATATGATTCCTTTGTTGAATATAATTGCAAATATCTTCTGTACCAGGGCTTACATTCAATAAATTTTTGTAGATACATATTTATATTCAGAAATTTACTTTTTTCTCATATTTTTTTGGAATTTTATGATATGTATCTTCTGGATATTGAATTTTATAAATTGAGGTGTTCACATAGTTTTCTCCATTTTCTGTTAATGTTGTAAATTAAAATTATTGATTTCCAGTATTAAAACAAACTTGTATTCCTAGGATATACTCTATTTGGTCATGATGTATTATATTTTTATATTTTGCTGCATTGATTTGCCAGGATTTTGTTTAGGATTTCTGCATCAATATTTTTATAAGAAGTATTTGTCTGTAATTTTCTTTTATTGTAATTTATTGTCAAGTTTTGTATCAGAGACATGCTGATCTCATTTAAAAAATTGGAAAATGTTATCCCATCCTTTATTCTCTGAAAGAGTTAGTGTTATTTTGTGAATATTTCTTCCTTTAATGTTTTTTAGAATCTAGAAATAGAGTGATTTGGGCTTAGAATTTTCTGAGTTTTTTTTTTTTTTTACTTACAAATCTAACTTATAATATTCAGATGTTCTCTTTTTTATATATGTTAAAGAAAATTCAGTTTCCAACAGAATTTGTACATTTCTTCTGAGATGTTAGATATATAGCCAAAGTTGTTCAAAACACCTTTCCCTCCTTTATCATCTTTTTGAGCTCTGTGGAATCTGTAGAGATAGTCCTTTTTTAATTCTCAGTGTTGGTATTTTGTGATTTTCCTCTTTATGATAAATTGTTCTTGGAATTTACTGTTTTTGTTAACTTTATAAAAAAATTGGTTTTGAATTTATTTTTTTCTATTATATGTTTATTTTCTATTTCATTGATTTTTGCTTTTGTGTTCATTTCCTTTTTTCTAATTTGGGTGTAATTTGTTTTCTAGCTCCTAGGAATTGAAGTTTATCTTATTAATTTTAAACCTTTCTTCTTTCTAATATATGCATTTAAAACTATAAATTTCATCTAATTTACTACCAAATTTAAATGTACTGTATTTATCATATTATATTTTGACATATCTAATTTCCATTAATATTCAGTTTAAAATATTTTTTATTTTCATCATGATTTCTTTTATGCCCATGTATTATTTAAATTCCATACATTTAAGAGTGTTCCAATTACATTCTTCTTATTAATATTTAATTTAATTCCATTGTAGTCTCAATCATACTCTGAATGATTTTAAGTCGTTTCAACTCACTGAGACAAGATTTATTCTCCATTAGACAGTTCATTAGAGATAGATGGTTCCATGTAAATTTTAAAAGAATGTGGATTAGTTAATTGTGAGTTATTCGACAAATGTCAATTAAGTCAAATTGGATAATAGAGTTTCAAATATTTTATATCATTGCTGCTTCTTGTGTCTGCTTATTCTTTTGATATAGTCAACTTAAATAGTAGATTTTTCTATAACTCTTTGTGTTCTATCAATTTGTGATTATTGTATTTCATTCTTGTATTTAATCAGTCATTTTGTAATTTTCCAAGTAGCAGAACAAACAACTAGGCCATTCTCAGCAGCCAAGTCAGAAAATGTATAGAAGGGTTGCTAAAGGGAGTACTAATCGAAGCAAGGAGAATGGCCTTAAGTGTGTGTGTGTGTGTGTGTGTGTGTGTGTATAAAACATGTAATATATAATAATAATTTAATATATAATCATTTAAATTATTATATGTTATATTAAATTGCATATTTAATATATAATAACAATATATACACATATGAAATGTTATTATATATTAAATATATATAAATATGACTTCAGATGTAAGAGCAAGAGTAACACTATATTGTCTGATTCTGGGTTCTACTTTCCCATAAGAGCAATATAAGATATATATAATTTTCAAGTTTCTTTGTGATCTTACAACACTAGTCACCACTCTTAACTACAAGTCTTTGTGACCAATGGTTTTGTGATGGGAAACACTTCAAAAGGAAAACAGACTGAATCTGGAGATACTTCTTGAAATTTTGGACTCCTTGACTTCCAGATAAGACTGCCTTATACACTACTTTTGAAAAGATGTTGTTTACTTCCTATTGGATTCTTATTGAAACCCAATGTAGAAATCTTGTAATCTTTGGCCTGATAATCCCATACTGGGACTCAATAACTAACCAGTTATGCTTGTAAAGTTAAATGGCATATTCAGAAACTCAGCTGGCCTGCCCCCAGCACGTTAGTAAGGTTAAGCTGAATCCTGGCGATGCCCACCATGCTGTTTCACTGTTCAACCTCAACAACTAGTACCAAAAATGGACTAGGTCATTCAGTGGACATTTGGGTACCTGAAATAATAGAGCCATGAATTCACAAACTGCAGTGCGCAATTCAATGATGTTTATTATTTTCACAAAGTTGTACAACCATTAGCAAAACCAAAGTATAGAACATTGCCATCACCCTAAGAAGAAACCCCATACCCATTAGTAGTCATTTCCCATCCTACTCTCAAAACTACAAGCAGTAGGCAGCCATTAATTTATTTTCCATGTCCATATATTTGCCTATTATTGGCATTTCTTATAAATAGAATTATATAGTGTATGGGCATTTGTAACTATCAACTTTCACTTAGCATATTGCTTTCAAAATCCATCCATGGTTTAGCTTTATTATTCCATTTTATTGTTGAATAAAATTTCATTGAATCAACATAAAACATTATATTTATCTGTTCAGTAGTTGATGGACATTTGGGTATTTCTACTTTTTGGGTATTATGAATAATGCTGCTATGAACATTTATGTACAAGTTTTCAAATGCACATATGATTTCATTTCTCTTGGGCATATAAATAAAAGTGGAATTGCTGGGTCATACAATTAACTATGTTTAATCTTTTAAAGAACTGCCAGACTAATTTCTAAAAGAGCTGCTTTCAGAAGCTTAAATTTTGAAACTATAAAAAATTGACATGTACATTGTAATAAGACTGATATGGATTATAATCCTTAAAAGTAATAACTATTAATTAATTCATTCATTAATTAATTATTTTAAAGTCAGTCTGCCACATGCAGCGCCTCATTTGGATGTGTCTGGAGTCTTGGAAACTTGACTACCCTACGTTCTTCTACTAATGGACCTTGAAAGCTTGTTTGGAGGTTCTAGCAGGGGAGCACAGCTACTCGTATATCCTTGACCGTAGAACGATCTTTTCCTCTATAGGGGAAGGTCGTCCTCTTCCACCGATCGTGCAGCTTCAGGACAGATGCAAAGGAAGCGGTGAGGAAGGAAGGGGACACCTGCCTAGACAGCCAGATCACTTGAATCACCCTGGCAATCAATGAGGTGACAGATGTCGCAACCACAGCGCCCTCACATTCAGTAATAACTTTTTAAAGGGGACATATTAAACTTATGAGTGGAAAAGATTAAAGTTTTAATATCTATTGGGCCCAGGGCCTCTTTTATTCCAAATATTTTGGTTAGAAATAACTAAGATCCCTAGAATTTTATGTAAATATTAACATTCTTAAATGAAATAAAATGTTTTCCACTGTCTCTGGATAGTTAGCTAACTATATATTTTAGCAAAACAAATTAAATCTCATTACACCAGAGCAATACTTCCCACATTTTTTATTACACACCTTTTCTTTTAATTTTGTACCAATATAGTTTAATCTTTCCCTGTAACTTAATTTTTAAAAAAATCAAAAGTGTTTTTTTTCAAGGTGGTATAAACTAATATAAGATTTCTATCTTTATTCATGTTTTTATTAAATTCATAAATACTTACATTAGTAAAACAAATAATAAAAAGTGACTAAAGGTGTCATTTAAAATTGATAACATATTACAAATTGAAAATAAAAATTGAATATTGCCTATATTTAGTATCTATAACAATTTTCTCTTCCTTTGTCTATTAATCTTATATTTAGCATCTAGAACAGTCTAGACAGGTTATGGGAAGATTCTACTCTGTGTTATCTTTACAAGCACCAACAAGTTTTCTATTGAAAGTAACTAGCCGATTACTCTAACTGAAGAACCCAATCAAAGGTCTTTAGTTTCGATGTTTATTATACGATGCTGGAATATCTGAGTTAAGAATCTAGCAATTAATGTAGATACCAAAACTAAAAAAGCATATGGATAAAGCAAAGAGAATGCATAAAGATTACTTAGAAAATAATTTTATTAATACCAACATAGAGAATGTAAGACATAGCAAGACACAGAAAAAAATAATATAATATTTTAAAAAATAAACAGAGACCCAGAAAGTACATTTGGAATTTAAAAATATTACACCAAAAAAAAATTCATATTCTTTTTTGAAAATAAAATTGAGTAAACTTTCCAGAAAGTAAAGGAAAACATCTACAAATGAAAAAGAAAAAAGAGAATAAAACCGATTGAGAGGTGACGTCAGAAACATGGCAGAGTGAGAGATATCCCCAAATCCCTCCCCTTGAAACAGCAACAAGCTGAACATCTAAAACTCAACAAAAATCACCCAAACTGTACACTAGTGTGGGCTGTGCTCATAAGAGCTACCACAGCTCAGAACTCTGGGAGTCAGGAGGTGGACTGGGAGAAACGAAGAGGCTGCCTCTCGCAGCAAGAACTCCCAGAAGAAGGAGGGGGAAGGGAGAAGGTGTGGCAAGTTCCCTGAACAGCCCTGCCTGGGAGTGCTGTGAGCTCCATGCAGCTGGTGGCAGTGTGGAGTGGTCAGGGTAGAAATCAGAGAAGTGAGGATGGCAGAGAAGCAACAGTTGATTATTACCAGCTGTGGTGGCAAAACCGAGGCTGAGCAACAGCCTCCATCCCTCAACCCAGAGGGTCCCTCCCCCATACCCTCTGAGACGGACCACCGCAGAATCCCAGGGGGAATCTGAGCAAACACTACTAAAACTGTTGTTAACACTGACAGGAACTGAGACTGAGGGTAGCGAGCATGATTAAACATTTATAAGGAAAAAAAGACATTATTAAGACTTTAAATAAAGCAGAGATCCAAGAGGCTTAGACACCAGCTACTGGAAACCAAAAGAAAAACACCTTATTTGCAACAGGCTAGGGACGATTATATAACCTTATTTCGGGGGGGTGGGGGAGGGGGAAGCAGAATACACTTCCATTAATGCCCAGGCAGAGAAATAGTCCATTAAATAGCATGAACAACCAAGATGACAAGGCAGCTCAGAAAGAAAGAGAAAAATCTCCAGAAAACAAGCTTACAGACATAGAAATATGCAACTTAAATGACAGAAAATTCAAGATGGTACTTCTGAAAACACTTAATGAGATACAAAACAATTTATATCAACAATTTTAGGAATTGAAAAAACAACTAAATGAGCAGAATGAGTTCTTTAGTAAGGAAATCGAAACCCTCAAAAAAAAAAAAAACAAATAGAACTTCTGGAGATGAAGAACACACTGAAAGAGATGAAAAATGAAATAACAAGCTTGGTAAATAGAGTCAACCAAATGGGGGAAAGGATCAGTGATATCGAAAATAGAAATCTGAAATAAATCAGAAAGAGGAGAGAAAACCAAAGAATGAACAATAATGAAAGAGAAATATAAGAACAAGCTGATACAATCAGGAGAGAAAACATAACAATAATGGGCATTCTTGAAGGAGAGGAAAAGGATCAGGGATTAGAAAGCATTTTCAGACAAATAGTTAATGAGAATTTCCCAAATCTAAGGAATGAGCTGGAGTTTGGAATTCAAGAAGTTAACAGAACACCCAACAATCTCAACTCAAAAAGGCCTTCACCAAGACACATTATATTAAAATTATCAAAAATCAATGATAGAGAAAGAATTCTCAGGGCAGCCAGAGAAAAGAAGTCTGTAACTTATAAAGGAAAACCCATTAGATTATCGTTGGACTTCTCAGCACAAACCTTACACCCCAGAAAGGAGT
The DNA here is from genome assembly GCF_000151845.1 of Pteropus vampyrus. Classification (NCBI taxonomy): domain Eukaryota; kingdom Metazoa; phylum Chordata; class Mammalia; order Chiroptera; family Pteropodidae; genus Pteropus; species Pteropus vampyrus. The sequence goes on from NW_011888789.1 coordinate 13,291,676, forward strand.
AGAATCAAATATTCAAAGTATTAAATGAAAGGAACTACCAGCCTAGAATAATGTATCCAACTAAGCTCTCCTTTAGATATGAAGGAGAAATAAAGACCTTTCCAGATACAAAAATTGAGAGAATTCTCTACTATGAGTCCTGCACTACAAGAAATACTGAAAGGGGTAAGCTCACCTAAAATAAAATGACAAAACAATACATAACTACGAGTAAGGTGACTAGCAGGCAGATAGAAGCAGAGGAGTGCAACCCTTAGTAAAAACAGGGCATGATAAGCTTAAACAATAAGAAGAGATTTTCTATAGCAAGACAGTAATGAATGTTCAAAATATATAGGGACAAATTGAGAAAACAATGACAGAAAAGGGATTCAAAGATCCAAATTTGCAAAGGGGCCTAATATCAAAAATATACCAAGATCTCACACAACTCAATAACAACAAAAAACGAGCAATCCACTCAAAAAATAGTCAGAAGACTTGGACAGATGCTTCTCCCTAGAGGACATTCAAATGGTCAACAAATATGTGAAAAGATGCTCAACATCACTAGCTATTATAGGAATGCAAATCAAAATCGCAAAGAGATACCATCTCGCAACTGTTAGAATAGCTGTTCTCAATAGAACAAATAATAACAAATGATGGAGAGGATGCAGAGAAAAAGAAACCCTCACACACTGCTGATGGGACTGCAATTTGGTACAGCCACTATAGAAAACAGTATGGAGGTTCCTCAAAAAACTAAGAATGGATCTACCATATGATCCAGCAATCCTACTGGATATTTACCCCAAAGACTTAAAAACTCGTATCTGAAAAGATATTTGCACACTAATGTTCATAGTAGCATTATTCACGGTAGCCAGAACATGGAAGCAACTGACACGTCCTATGATAAATGATTGGCTAAAGAAGCTGTGATGCATATATACAATGGAATATTATTCAGCCATAAGAAGAGATGAAATACTGCCATTTGTGACAATATGGATGGACCTTGAGGTAATCATGCTAAGTGAAATATACCAGATCAAAAAAGTTGAAAATCACATGATATCACTTATATGTGGGATATAAACCTGAAAGCAACAAACCAACAGGACAAACAAACAGACTCATGGACATGGACAATAGACTAGTGGTTACCAAAGGGTAGATGAGGTGAAAGGGGTCAAATATGTGGTGACAGAAAGAAATTTAACTGTGAAAGGTGAACACACAATGCAATATATATATGTGTGTGTGTGTGTGTGTGTGTGTGTGTGTGTGTGTGTGTGTGTATGTCTTACTTTTAAATTGTACACCTGAAACTTACTGGATTTCGTTAACCAATGTCACCATAAAAAAAAAAAAATGTTAAGTGAATAAATAAATAAATAAATAATAAACTGATTGAGATGTCCAATATCTAAATAAAGTGTTCCACAAAGAAAAGAGATAACATAAAGTTGAAAAACATTATAAAAAATAATCCAAGAAAATTCTTTAGAATTTTAGGACATGATTTTCTAAACCGAAAAACCTATTATATGTCCAGAATTATTCAAATTGAAAAGACTAAAAAGAAATTGCCTCCCATAATTTTATATTTACTAATCCATGTGCATAATTTTTCTGTAAAGCTAGATTAGAAAACTTTAACTCTTCTACCTTTTATAATATGAATTTAAGGAGAGATGCTTTTATTTTGCTCTTTAGATAATATCTATTGATAGATCTTTCTGGCAAAATACATGTAACAACTATGCTTTTAAAAAAGTTTACAATAAACCGGTGTTAGGCACTTTCGGTTTCCAGGCTGACATGTAAGGAACTTAGAAATCTACCACTTCATCCTAACAACAAGTAAAAAGCTAAACATCTGAAAAATCAATAATTCTTATCTCTGTAAGAGACAGGAGGTCACAGGCCAAACTGCTGGCCCCCACATTGGGAGCACAGTGAATACAGAGAGTGACAATTTAGGAACCAGTGCCAGGGTAGGAAAACCTGAACTGTAATTGACAAATTACTGGAGGTTCAATTTAAACAAGACTGAGAGATAAAAACTCCAGAGAGACTCAGTCATTGAGTGAGTTTTATTTCCTGAAGCTCCACCAGTTCTCAAAGTGAATGGCAGAGAAAAATTCCCTTGTGCTTCCAGATGGTGAAGGGAAAGGAAGCAACTTGAAATATGCCAGAACATTTTATTCTTATTAACAAAATCTGCCCTCAGGAGAAATTAAATAAACATAATTTAACCTACTGGGGTTTTACCAGAAGCAAACTGACCCGAGGAAAAGGATATACCAAACTCCAGCTTACTCTAGCTTTCCACATGGGAGACAGGAAATTCCAACTCTAGATTCCTCTAGCCACCTGTCCCTCCTACCAAGGGGAAAGGGAAAAACTGAGAAGGCTTTGAGAAGTTCACAATACACAGGCATAGGCTCACTATACCTCACTGACACCTAATCCCAAGACTATAGAATGTTTCCCCTCCCTGACAACTCACTACCACATTACTAAAGTCCTATTTACAGCAGTTCCTTTCACTCAGTACATCATGTCTGGCTATCAACAAAAATTACAAGACATATTAAAAGGCAAAAAAACAAAGTTTGCAGAAATAGACAAACATCAGAACCAGACTGATATGATAGAGATATTGAACATATCAGATGAAGAATTTAAAACAACTATGATTACATGATTAAGGTCTCTAAAGGATAAAATAGACAACATGTAAAACAGCAATGTAAACAGAAATATGGAAATTGTAAGAAATATCCAAGAACTATGAGACAACCATAAAAGATATAACATACATGTAATGGGAATACCAGATGAAGAATGAGAAAGGAACAGAAGAAATATTTGAAACAATAATGATTCCAATTTAATATCAGACACCAAATAGATCCAGGAAGCTCAGAGAATACCGAACAGGATAAATTTCTAAAAAACTACACCTACACATATTATAATTCAACAACAGAAAATCAAAGATGAATTAAAAATCCTTATAGAAGCCAGAGGGAAAAAAACCTTACATAAAGAGGAACAAAAATAAAAATGACATTCAACATTTTCTCAGAAACCATGCAAACAAAAGAGTAAAGTGAATAATATTTAAATTGTTGAGAGAGAAAAAACTACCAATCTGGAACTCTGTACTCTGAAAAATTACCTTACAAAGGTGAAGAAGAAATAAAGATTTTCTCAAACAAAAATTGAGTGAATTTATTGCCAGTAGACCTGCCTTGCAAGAAATGTTTAAATAGTTCTTTAGAAAGAAGGAAATTGATATAGATCAGAACCTCAGATCTACATAAAGGAAGCATATCAGAGAAGGAATAACAGAACTTTTATTTTCCTTATTCTTAAGTGATCTAACAGATAACAGTGTTCAAAATAATAATAGCAACAATGTATTTGATTATATGTATATATATATATATTTATGTATAAGTGAAATAAAGCTGCAGATTTTTGTGTAGACACAGTTTTCAACTCCTCTGGGTACTAAGGAACATGACTGCTGCACCATATGCTAAAAATATATTACTGTTGTAAGAAACTGAGTAAGCTGTCTTACAAAATAGGTTTACCGTTTTGCATTCCCACCAGTGATGAGTGAGAATTCCTACTATTCCACATCCTCATTAACATTTAGTGTTGTCAGTGTTCAGGATTTTGGTCATTCCAATAGGTGCATAGTGGTATTTTGTTTCAATTTGTATTTCTCTGATGACATATGATGTGGAGCATCTCTTCACATGCTTTGTTACTATCTTCTATGGTGGTGTTTTTGTTAATATCATTGGTCCATTTTTAATTGGGCCTTTTGTTTTATTTTTTTAAGTTTAAGATTTCTTTGTACATTTTCGATAACAGTCCTTTATCAGATGTGTCTGTGTCTAGATTCATTTTTTTGCTTGTGGATGTCCAGTTATTCCAGCTCTATTTGTTGTATTGCTTCTGTTGTATTGCCTTTGCATCTTCGCATCTTTGTCAAAGATTGGTTGAATATATTTATGTGGGTCTGTTTCTGGGGTCTCTATTCTGTTTCATGTATCAATTTGTTTACTCTTTCACCAGTAGCACACTGTATTAATGTAGCTTTTTAGTAAGTCTTGAAGTTGGGTAATATTAGTTCTCCAACTTTGTTATTCCATATTGTGTTGACTATTCTGAATCTTTTGACTCTCCATATAAATTTTGTAATCAATTTGACATTCATAAAATATTGCTAGAATTTTTATTGTGATTACATTAAATCTATAGATCAAGTTGAGAAGAACTGACATTTTGATAACATCGTCTTCCTATCCATGAACATGGACTCTCTCTTCATTTATTTAATTCTTTGATTTTTTTTATTAGGTTTTTAGTTTTCCTCATGTATATTTTGTACATGTTTTGTTACAATTTTATGTAAGTATTGCATTTATTTGGACTCTAATGTAAATGACATTGTTTTTAAATTCAAGTTCCACTTGTTCGCTGCTGGTTTATAGAAGATCATTGACTTTGTATATTAACTTTGTATCCTGCAATCTTAGTATAATTACATATTAGTTCCAGACATGTTTTTGTCACTTATTTCAGATTTTCTACATTAAATGATTGTCATTTGTGAACAAAAATAGTTTTATATGTTATTTCCTTACATTGAGAAGGTATATATTCAATTTACTTTTTCTATCTTATTGCAGTAGCTAGGACTTCCAGTACAATGTTTAAAAGAATTGATGAGAAGGGATATTAATGCCTTTATCCTGCTTGTGTGTTTGTCATATATGGTTTTCATTATATTTAAGTATGCTCTCTCTATACCTAACTGTTGAGGATTTTCATTTGTTGATTATTTTTTCATTCTATTAATGTGATGTATTACATTTATTGATTTATGTAACAAAGATGTTGAACCATCTTTGCATCCCAGGGATAAATCTCACTTGGTCATGTGTATAATCCTTTTAGTGTGTTCTTGAATCAAATTTGCCAATATTTTGTCAAAAAATTTCGCATTTATTCAGCAAGAATATTGGTTTATAGTTTTCTTTTCTTGTGGTGTCCTTACGTGGCTTTGGTATCAGAGTGATCCTGACCTTGTAGCTTGAGTTTGAAAGTGTCCTTTTCTCTTCAGTTTTTTATAAGAGTTTGAGAAGGATTGACACTAATTCCCCTTTAAATGTTTGGTAGAATTCAACAGTGAAGCTATCTGGTCCTGGGTTTTCTGTGTTGAGAGGTTTTGATTGCTGACTCAATCTCTTTACTTAATATTGGTCTTTCCAGATTTTTAATTTTTTTCCTGATTCAGTCTTAGTAGGTTGTGTGTTTCTAGAAATGTATTCATTTCTTCTGGGTTATCTAAGTTTGGCGTATGTAATTGTTCATAGTGCTCTCTTATTTCCAGTGTATTTCTTGAATGAAATTGTAGTGTCTCTTCTTATTTATAACTTGATTTGAGTCTCCTTTTTTCTCAGTTATTAAAGCAAAAGTTTTGTCAGTTTTGTTTATCTTTTTGAATAATCAGTTGTAATGTCTCTTATTTATAACTTTATTTGAGTCTTTTTTCTTAGTTATTAAAGCAAAAGTTTTGCCAGTTTTGTTTATCTTCTTGAATAATCAGCTCTTTGTTTTGTTGAATTTTTCTATTCTACTTCTGATTTCTATTTCATTTATTTCCACTCTGATCTTTATTATTTCCTTCCTTCTGTTAGTTTTTAATTTAATTTGTTCTTCTTTCTTTATTTTCTCTAGGTGTAAAGTTAGGTTGTTTGTTTGAGACATTTCCAATTTATTAATATAAGCACTTATGCTATAATTTTTTTCTCAGAACTGCTTTTGCTCATCCCGTAAGTTTTGATATATTGTATATTGTATAATGTATATTTGTTTGTTTTGAGATTTTTAAAAAAAATTCCCTTTTGTCTCCTTTTTGACCCATTGGTTGTTCAGAATTGTGTTGTTTAGTTTTACATATTTATAAATTTTTCAGCTTTTTTCTTGTTAATTTCTAATTTCATAACATTATGGTCAGAAAAGAGTTTATATGTTTTCAATCTTCTTAAATTTGCTAAAATTTGTTTGTGTTCTGTCATATGATATATTCTGGAAAATTTTTCATATACACTTGAAAAATATATATATTCTGCTGCTGTTGGGTGGAATGTATTAATATCTCTGTCAAGTCCATTTGGTATAAATATTATTCAATTCCAACATTTTTTGCTTGAATCGCTTTGAATAATAATTTTATCTATTGCTGATAGTGGGGTATTGAAGTCCCCTACTATTATTGTATTGTTGTCTATTTTTCTTTTAGATCTATTAATCTTTGCTTAATATATTTAGGTTCTTCCATGTTGGGTGCATTTGTATTTGTAATTGTTTTATCTTTTTGATGTAGTGACCCCTTTTTCATTATATAATGCCCTTTTTTTCTTTCTCATTACCATTTTGAAGTCTACTTTGTCCAATAAAAGTATGGCTACTCCAACTTTCTTTTGGATTCCACTTGCAAGGAATGTCTTCTTCCATCCCTTCACTTTGAGCCCATGTGTATCTTTAGAGATAAATGAGACTCTGCCAGCAGAATATAGCTGATCTTGTTTTTGTTTACTTGATTGTTTATTTTTCTTTTACTTTTTCTTTTTATCCAGCCAGCCACTCTGTCCTTTTATTGGTGAATTTTATTCATTTATAATTATAGTGGTTATTGATATGTAAAGATTTACTATGGCAATCTTATTTTTTGCCTTCTGGTTATTTCGTATCTCCATTGTTTTTTCTTTACTTTGTTTCTGTTTACATTTATAAACTGGTGGTTTTTCCATGGTGATATGCTCAGTTTCCTCATTTCTTATGTTTCTTGAATCTATTCTAATTTTTTGCTTTCTGGTTACTATGAAGTTTACATAAAATATCTTATAGACAAGACAATCCTTTTTCTGTTGATAACAGCTTATATTTGATTACCTAAAAGACTCCATCCTTTTATATTTTTAATATCACAATTTATTTCCTTTAATGTTGTGAATTTGCTAACAAATTATAATAGCTATAATTATTTTAACACTCTTTTAACCTTTATACTCTTAACTCTATAGTTAAGTGGTTAACATACCATCCTAATATAGAGTTAGTTTTCTAATTTTGTTTATTTTTTATCTTTACCAAAGTGTTGTGTACCTTGTGGAGGAAAAAGAGGTGCTATAATAAGTATGAGCAAAAGTAACCTCACAGTGTGATCTGATCATAATTTTCTAACTGGGCAGGTCATGGTAGGTAGTCAAGCCCCAGGCCTATAACTTTTTTTTAATTAAAATTATAGGGTTGACATTGGTTAATAAAATTATATGGGTTTCAAGTGTACAGTTCAGTAATGCATCATGTGTATATTGCATTGTGTGTTCACCCCCCAAAGTTAAATTTCCTTCCGTCACCATATAGTTGACCCCCTTTATCCCTATCTACCTCTCTCTCCTGCCACTCCCTTTTGGTATTACTAATCCACTGTCCATGTCCACGATTCTCTGCTTGTTAGTCATGTTTGTTAGTTGCTTTCAATTTTATATCTCACATATAAGTGAAATCATATGGTCCTCAACTTTTTCTGTCTGACTTATTTCACTTAGCATGATAATTTCAAGATCCATCCATGTTGTTGCAAATGGCAGTATTTGGCTGAGTAATAGTCCGTAGTATGTACATACCACACCTTCTTTATCCAATCATCTCTCGAAGGGCGCTTCAGTTGTTTCCACGTCTTGGTCACGGTGAATAATGCTGATGTGAACATTGGGGTGGATATATCTTTGCAGATAAATATTTTAAAGTTTTTTGGGTAGATACCCAGAAGAGGGATTGCTAGGTCATCAGGCCTATAACTTCTTTAGTGAAAAATTTTTAAACAAGCCCTGTCCATTATTCTTTTGTACCTAGGTTAATGCACCTTTAAAATGCCAGAAGTAATCCTCTTTCCAGATCCCTTTAAGGCAACCACCCTCAAGAGAGCACATAATCTTGTTAATTACCCTTTATTGCAACCCACACCTGTTTTCTCCCATCTTCATATAATCTTCCTTACATTCTCTCCTTAATTTCAGATGTATAAAAGAAACTGCAAACTGTCATTCTCAAGAACATTTGAAATCGTGTTTATTGGCAATGTCATCAGCTGGCTGAAATAAATTTTTATAAAAATTCTTTACAGGTTTGAATGTTCTTACATTGACAACTTGCATGTGTCTTTATGTTACTGATTAAAATCTTTTTGTTTCAGCTTGAAGAACTCCTTCAGCATTTCTTGTATGACAGGTCTACTAATAATGAACTCTCTCAGTTCTTGTATGTCTGGGAAAGCTTTTATTTATATATACATATAAAATAACTTTGCCAGATACACTATTTTTTGCCGGTGGTTTTTATCTTTCAACATTTTGTATATGTCATTCCACTTTCTCCTGGTCTATAGAATTTCTAGAGTTTCTGCTGAGAAATCCACTGGGCCTAATGTACATATCTTTGTAGTTTGCTTTTATTTTTTTCCTTGTCTGCTTTTAAGATTTTTTTTTCTTTATCACTGATTTTTAACAGTTTATTATGATTTGTCTTGAAAGTTCTTTGCATTGAGACAGTAGGGTATTGTATTAGCTTCATGGACTTGAGTATCCAATTCCTATCTTAGGTTTGGGAAGTTCTCAGCTATTATTTCTTTACAAAACCCTCTGTCTTCTCCCTTTTTCTTCCTCTGGTATGCCGATTATTCTTATGTTTGCCTTTCTAATTGAATCCAACAGCTCTCATAAGTTTCCTCACTTTTAAAAATTTAAGTTATCTATCCTCTTATACCTAAATTATTTCCATATTCCATCTGGTCTGCCTTGTTATCTATGCTCATTATTACGTTCTTCATCACATTCAATGAACTCTTCAGTTCTAGAATTTGTTTGGTCTTTTTTTTTTATAATTTCCATATCTTTGGTAAAAAAAACTCTTTCTGTTTATTAATTTCTTAGTTTATTGACTTGCCTTTCTTAATGTTCCTATAGCTCATTGAATTTTTTCGTACCTGCTATTTTGAATTCTTTATCAGTTAGATTGCAATATTCCATGCCTTTGAATTCCGTTGCTGGAGAATTATCATTTTGTGTATTTGACACCATAGTTGCTTGGTTTTTCATACTGCTTAATGATATACACTTCTACTTTTGCATTTGAAGTAACAGACAACTTTCTTAGCTAAGAATTATGCTTATTTTGGTTCTTACAATTTAACAGATTGGCAATTAGAAACAATCTTTTGTATTCCAGGAGGTGGCACTATAACTCAAGTTTATGGTTTCTTTTACCAGAGCTATCTCTCAAGGGGTGCATTTGGAAGTGTGCATCAGGAGCTGGCATCAAAGTGGGAGGAGATTTTGGCTTAGTACTGGGGGCTTCGGGAATGCATATAGGCCTGGTCTGTGGACACACCCAGAGGTCTGTGGGCAGACCTTTTGCTGAAATCCCAAAGTAGACAGCAGGAAGCCTGTTCCTTCAATGCCCACTGATATTCCTGTCTGCCTCCTACTCTTTCTTCTACTTCTCATTGTCACAGAGGTCCCTCCTCAGAAATATGGGTGCTGCTGGAGAGAAATGGGTCCCTTTAGCTGCAACTTGTACAACTAGGCAGCCTTCCACATCCTCTGCCAGGAGTACTGTCCTGTGTTTTGCAGTATTGCCCTGGGGAGGAGAGCCAACTTGGAAAGTTTATCCACCTCCTCTGCCTCTAAATTCATCTCTATGTCACTCTGATTGCATGCCAGATTCCTCTGTCAGGCAGGCTAAACTTCTACAAATTCTCTATCAGCTGTGAGTATTTGCCTAGTTTTGCACTCTCAGGATTCTTTTTTTATTATTATTATTTTTTCCAATTGTCGTGAGTTAATTCAATGAGCGGAGCAGGCTCACTAACTTTTTTGGATCAACGGCCCCTACTGAAGTCCTATCTGCTAACTTTTGGATGCATAGGTGGGCAGAAACTTCCTGGGTGTCCTGGTATATTGCGCAGAGACACTTAGGTTTGGTTATGAATGTCCAATTAGTTGTAAATCAAAGGGGAAAGAAAAAAGGAACAACTTACTCTGACATGATGCTAACACCACTGTCAATTAGTTTTTATAAACATAACTGTGAAAACAGAACCAAGAGAAAGGAATACAATGTTATTAACACCCCTAGAATCCTATTATGATATCTATTTCTAATCTTTTACGGTTAGAAGTAACCATTATTTTGACTTCTACATATATTTTAGTTTGTTTTATATTGTTACTTTCATTATGTGATAATAATGTATCTGTTCTTTTGTATCTGGCATCTTTTGCTAAACATTTATTTATCAGTTTACCTATTTATGGACATTTGGGTAATTTCCTATGGAGAGCTTCCAGAAAAGAGGTAGCACAGATAGTGACACTACGAACATTTTAACATATGTCTTTTGGTGAATACATACTTGCAGGAATAAAACTGATGGGTTATAGGGCATGACTCAATTAGCTACATAACACAACTGAAAAATAGACAAAACTCAGAAACAATCAACGATGTTTTATTTCTAGTACCTGTGACCATGGATTGATTGGGATGGGTCTGATTCAGGCTACAGACCTGTGGATAAGCCAGGGCAGCTTTGTGCCTAATGCCTTGTATTATTATGAGTTCAATGTTGATGACTTAGCAGCTTCCCAAGTTAGATTCTTCTCATGGAGATAGTAAAAGTATAAGAAGCCCAACTATGAAAGCACATTTTAAAACTCTGATAAGGTCAAAACAGTGACACTCAGTAGTCAAATCAAGTTTCATGGCAGAACCCAAAGCTAATGAGCAAGGAAATATGCTCTAATCACCATGAGGCCATAGAAAAAGGCAGTGAAGATTTTGAGACAATAATTTGATCTAAAACTGTATGCATTTGATAGAAGAGTGATGTCAGGAAGATGACAGAAGAGAAGTTTTTTTTACCATCATCCTTATAGAACATCAATTTTGACAATCAGCCACAGTTGAGAGTGTCTTTATCGGAGTATAGGAGTTCAGTAGTAAAGTTTTAGCACACTGTTAGAGCAACAAAATCTGAAAATAGATGAATAGAAGAAAGTAAAAATACTCAACTACTGTAACAGTGTTATGTAAATCACTTAACTCTAGGATAAAGTTTAAAAGACAATTTGTAAGGCAGCATAGTTCAGTGCCAAGAGATACCCCTGGGACCAGTAATTTCTCCCACAAAAGAGTTAGTGGCTGTGAGTGAGAACCTATACTCCCCAGCCACATTGGATATTGCCTACGAGGGCCACTTCTTTCTCATATCTCCCAAAGTACTGCAGTTATTTGCATGGCTGAACGGTTGAGAGAAGTAGAGAGCCCAGCAACCAAGGCACAGAACTCATCAATGAGATGAGGAGCTTAGTGTTCATTTTGTGGACTCCATTAGCAAGCTCTCCCACTAGCCACTGGGAACAACTTATCTGTGAAATGCCCCCAAAACTCTATAGGCATTATAAAGCTTTATGCACCTCTCACCTCACTCTCATGGCCAACTTGTGCTAATGCTCACATGGGTGGTGGAGGCTAGTGTTTGTAGATGACTACAGAGAATATGCAGAGAGTGGGTCTGGCCATGTAGGATCAGGAGAAGGCACACAAATGAGCATTTTAGGGCACCACCATAGGAACAGAAGGCTCTCAGCACTCTGCCTCACTTTACATAGTTGAGACAAAGCATACTATCTTAAGAATACCCCTACAGATAGAACAAGAAGTGTGGAACAGGTACATTCATAGAAAAGGTTTGCGATTCTCAAAATCTCAAGCCAGACTGACTAGTGAAGGTATTTCTCTCCTAAAACCAGTCAATAAATATTGAAGAAGGTGATTGCTTCTTCAAATGCAAAGACAGCAATGCAAGACTTCAAGAAACATAAAAATCAAGAAAAAACAATACCAGCAAAAGAACACAAGAATTTTCCAGTAACTGTCCTCAAAGAAATAAGATCTACACATTGCCTGACAAAGGATTAAAAATGATTGTATTCGGAAATACAGAGAGCTACAGAAGAATGCAAATAGAACTTTATGAAGTCTAGAAAAATACATGAATAAATGAGGTTTAACAGCAAAATAGAAATTATTAAAAAGAAACTTCAATTCTGGAGCTGAAAGATACAATAAATTAAGTAAAAAACCAGAGAGAGTATCAATAGCACACTTTATCAGGCAGTAAAGAAAAATCTGTAAACTCAAAGACAAGTCATTTGACATTATCCAGTCACAGGAAAAGGAAAAAAAAAAAAACATGAAAAGAAGTCTACACGAAGTATAATATCATCACTTAAAAATATATGCATTACAGGAGTCTCAGAATGTGAAAAGAGAGAGAAAAGGGCGAAGAGCTTAGTTAAAGAAATAACGGGTGAAAACATTCCAAATCTAGGGAAAGATATGGACACGTGAGCTCATGAAGCTCATAGAACTCCAAACAGATTCAATGCAGAGGATTTTATCAAGACACATTAAAATAAAACCTTCAAAAATTAAAGACTAAGAGATAATTTGAAAGCAGCAGTAGAAAAAAAAAATCTCATTATATCAAAGGAAATCCCCATTGGCTATCAGCGTTTTCTTAGTAGAAACTTTGTAGGATAGGAGAGAATGGGATGATGTATTCAAAATTCTGGAAGAAAAAAATTGCCTACCAAGAACACCTGGCAAAATTGTCCTTCAGAAATAAAGAAGCAATAGAACTATTCACAGAAAAAAAAAATGCTGAGGGAGTTCTTTTTTTTTTTTTGTTCACTTATATATTAATGAATGGAAAAAATTTATAATGCAAATTCACTCATTAAAAAACTTAGATACAAATTACAGCATTACAGATAACCCTTTTCTTGTTTGTTTTGTTTCACATGGAAACATCAGAGACTTGATTCATTTCAAGAGACCTAAGTATGAATACTCCAAGTAAATATTACACAAATTGGAAGCATCTGGAATTTTTTAAAGTGTATGTCAGTACATAAATTTGTATGCATGCTTTAAACAAAGTTATAGTACATGAAATAACATTTTTTTTGGTAACATGAAAACATGAAAGTATAAAGCTCACTGGTAAAAATAAGTACATAGTCAAAATTCAAAATGTTTAACTACTGTAATGGTAGTATGTAAATCACTTAACTCTAGATTAAAGATTAAAAGGCAACTTGTTAATGGATGAACAATATAAAACATGTAAATTGTGACATCAAAAACATAAAATGGGTGATATGTTTTTTTGTATGTAATTGAAATTATCAGGTTAAAGTAGACCGTTATTACAACAAGATGTTTTGTGTAAACCTCATGGTAACCACAAAGCAAAACTGTTTAGTATATCCAAGAGATAAAGCAAAAAGAATCAAAGCATACACTACAAAAAAATCATCATGTGATAAAGGAAGATCACAAGAAGAAGAGAGGAACAAAGGACCTACATAAAAGCCAGAAAACAGTTGAAAAGATTCACCAGTGACACCGTCTGGTCCTAGAATTTTGTTCGTTGAGAGGTTTCTGATTACTGATTTAATCTCCTTACTAGTAAAAGTCTGTTCAGATTTTATATTTCTTCACAATTCAATCTTGGTAGGTGGTATATTTCTAGGAATTTATCTATTTCCTCTAGGTAGTCACATTCATTGATGTATAATGGCTCATTGTAATCTCTTATAATCCCTTGTGTTTCTGTTGTATCAGTTGTAATGTCTACTCTTTCATTTTTGATTTCATTCATTTGAGTCCTCGCTCATTTTTTGTGTGTGAATCTAGCTAAAATTTTGTTGATTTTGTTTATCTTTTCAAAGAACTGGCTCTTACTTTCATTGTTTTGTTGTTGTTGTTGTCTTTTTATTTTCTATTTCATTTATTTCTGCTCTGAATTTTGTCATTTCCTTCTGTCAGCCGAACTTGAGTTTCATTTGTCCTTCTTTTTCAGTTTTTTTTTTTTTCAGGTACAGTTATTTATTTGAAATTTATTTCTTTATTTCTTTATAAATTTAAATTTATTTCTTATTTCTTTATCACTATGAACTTCCTTCTGAGAACTGTTTTTGCTGCATCTCATAAATTTTGGTATGTTGTATTTCCACTTTTGTTTGTCTCAAAGTGTTTTTTCTTTTGATTTCTTCTTTGACCCATTGGTTGCTAAGTAACATGTATTTGTTTTATACTGTGTACTGCAATTTTGCATTTGATTCACATTTCTAGTTTCTCTGCTGTGAATGTCTATCTTTTCATTAATTTTGAGAATGTTCACATTACCTCATGGAAGATGGTTATAATGTGCATCCTATCAGGATTAGCATCTGTTGATTGTCTTATCTATTAAACTTTGGTCAAATTTTCCTGTATTTTTGAATTTTATGTTATTTTGGATTATGTCTTTAACATTTTAGTACTATGATGTGAGGCTCTAGAATTTGTTAAAATCCTCTGGAGAATACTGATTTGTTTGTTTATTTTAGCATGCAATTGTGCTGGTTAGGTTCTGATCACAAGTTCCATATCATCTTTCGTGTGAAGTAGTTTCAAAGTCAGTTCATAACCTTTTCTACACTATTTGCGTCTCTTGGGGGCATATACCACTCAAGCTGTAATCTAGGATTCAAACGCTCATTCATATTGTAGTTCAATTCTTGAAAAGTTTACTATACTTTTTTTGGATCTGTTCTCTGTGTGTGCAGCTCAGTGCAGAGTCTAGAACTCATACTGGTTCATAACAGAAGTAGAAAATGTCATTTTTTAACTTCTCTTAGCTATTTCTCCCACACTCTTGGACAGTGGGATATTTTTTTCCAGTTTCATTGTTCAGAAAGATGATGTTAACTCAGAGTTTTAGCTTTTTGTACTATTGCACAATCCTGCATAACTGGATTTGGGTATTACTGAAAAAAAATAAAGATAAATGAAGACTGAGGATCAGATTAGAATGTATTTTAGAAATATGAAATAGGTTGAAGTTTGAAGGAGTTAAAAAGGGGAATAAAAGTAGTATAGTAAAGTATTATTGTTTCTGCAATCAAATGTAGAATAATTTAGTAAGTTGCTTCATAATTAGAGCCAAAAATTTTTTAGCAAGGCATACTTCAGAAAAATATTAATCCTCAGAGATTTTTCTAAGACAGAGTTATCTAAAACTTCATTAAGTTTTTCTGTTTTGACTCACCTGTAAAAAAATTCAGCTACAAAGAATGAAAAATCATAGGAACAACCACATATTTTCTAATTCTCAATATTTTGTTGGTATAGTTGGATTCCACACAAGTATGATAGGTCAACATTTTTTCCCCCTTAGAACTGAATCATTTTCACTTTCAAAATCATTCATTTTCAAAAAGTTGAGCCATTGTGTTTTCTTTTTGTATAACTTTGGTTTCAGTTTCCTTTACCTTTATTATAAAAACATATTCTTGTAAAACTACATCTTTAAAATGAAAGCAATAGTGTAATAAGGAAGAATAATGTGAGAATTATTCTAGAATATAGTCACAAAGTCACGTATTGTTAAAATTTATTTCAAGTACTTGTAAGCTGAATGATAAAACTGCACTATCTCTTAATGTACTGAACACAAACTTCTCTTTCCTTTTGATCATCAAATGGAATAATATGGCTTCTGCTTTTACTTCGATGTTATAGTAAGATTGAAACAGTGCCTGCAAGTTTCCATAGACCTGCATTCACCCTGAAAACCTTTACTAAATGCAGTCTTAATGTGCATTTTGAAAGAAACATTTTCAAGGTATTTTATCATTTCTTTCAACTTTTAACACATTACGAAAGTCTTCAAATGTGAAGGACTGTTGCTTAAACAGTCCTTATCAGTCAGGTATAGTAGAGATGCAAGAAAATCTTCCTAAAAATGACTTATTAGGAATATAGTAATCTCTTATAAGGAAGGAAAAACTGTATTATTGTGAACAAAGATAAAAAACTGGGTAAGAAAAATGGGAAGCTGGAGAAGTATCATCTTTTAGAATTTTTCATGTGCTTCCATTTTTTCTACTTCAGAGTCATTGATGAATATTTCAGTGTATCACAGGTTGTATTTCATGGCTGCTTGAACAAGACACTAATATGTTCAAAGAATCCTGGAAGGTTAAAAGAAAGCCATGGTAGTAACAACTAAGTGATAGGTTAGGACTTTAGCCTTGGTCAGATTTATTATTTTAATTCAAAGGTCTAAAAGTTCCCATAAAATAAAAATGTTCTCTTATAATCATCTATTTTCATGGTTTTTGTTATTTCAGTTAGGTCCTTTCTAACTTACCCTATAACAGTAAACAAATGATGTTCTCAGTGATAAAGATTTGAAATGGAATATAAACTTTTAATTTCCTCTTACAATAAATGATGATGATTTTGCGATTTTACTCTTAATCAAATTACAAATAAAGAAAGAAGAAAGTGAAACTGTTCCAAAAGTGGAAGTAATTTCTTACTGCTTATGTGATGAGTTGTGCTTATTGGTCATGGCAACCTTTGTAATAAATAGATGTTCTGAAGCTTCTCAGACAATAGAGGACCAGAGGAATAAACTGCAAGAATGGCACATAAGGCATTTCCTATGGAAAGTTCTTCGAAAATCTTTGATGAATACTATATAGATGAAGATGTGGGCTTTGCTCTGCCAAATCCACTGGTAAGAGAGGGCACTGAATTATGGCAAAAATACTTTCTTATCATTAATTACCTGGATAAGTTAACTTCTATTTAAAAATGTGGTTTAGTAATTTCTACTGAACAAATGACTAATGCATGCCAAAATTAGTGTGAGTTTTAGTAAATGGGTCTCACTTAACTTTCTTAAAATTTTCTACCTAGAAATTTAGTCTTTGATACATTTCGTACTTCCTCACACAAATATAGAGAGTGATGGGATAAGAAAATTATAGAAGTGTTTTGGTTTAGTACAATTGCATTTTCAAAAAGAAAAAGAGTAATAAATGACCCATGAGTCAAAGGAATCCCCTTGCTTGACTGATATATCTTATATTATACAAAGTATATGTTTGTACTTTGATTAGGTTTTTGAGATGGCACATCTAGCAACAGTGTTGTATTAATATTGTAAATCGTTACTAAGGATAGGATTCAAAGGAGTCTGAACTACCTTTTTAATTTTTTTGACAAACTTTGCCTACAAAGTGCAAGGCAGGTAGAGTAATGTTTACCTTAACTACTACATTCCCTTAATTCGTCATCCAATGGATGCCATGGCAACCATCTTATCATTAACATTTTAATTATCTAACATTAAACAGCATCTTTAGGCAAGTTACAAATACAACTTTTCCATCTTCATAACCTTCCTAAAAATGTATGTATATTATTAACCTTATTTTCCTGATAAAAAATGTAAGCCATGAAGAATTTATTTATTCAAACTCATACTGTGAGCAATGGCAGAGATAGGATGTGAGACTAAACATTCTGGCTCAAGTTCATGATCTTATAACTATTATGCTATGCTGCCTCTCTTAGATCACTAGGCATGCTTACCCTCCTCATTCCCATTCTTGGGTTTAACAAGATACATGAGATTTTAGCAAACTATTTCTAGCAATTGGTTACATGTCATGGCAGTAATATATAACAATATATTTCTATTTGTTTTTGGTTCAAACAGAGTCCACACTCTAGAGAGAACCTTCAAATGCAGCAAATATATTTTTAGTCAGAGATTTAGTCAGAGATTCTAACTGTACTTAGAAATAACATCCAGTAATACAGGCAATTTTACTGCAAAAAGCACCTAGTTTACTTTATATTTGAAAATATTCAATAATAGATTTGCTCCCCCTCCCTACAAGCACACACAATTGCTAAAATGGGCTTGTTTCAAGTATGTACTTATCAATGGTACAATAAAAGAAAAATCTTTTTCAGAAACTACAAAATCTCATATTAAGATTTTTTTCCCCGAAAGAGTCAATTCTCTTTTAAAATTTCAACAATCATGCTAATTATGGAGACCACTAGAACAGATTCCAGGAGTTAAAGCAAAACCCCAAACAAAAGCAAAACAAAACTCTTCCTGAGCTACTTAAAAAATAATGCTGCTATTTGAGATGCTTAGAAAGTTAGATTCAGTGTCCTAAAACACATGGAAAAAAATTAAAGGTTACCTTATTTTCTTCACTGAAGATCTTTCCTGCAAATTATAAGCTCAAGAACGTTTATTCTATCTCTTATAATCTAGCAGTTGAATGGCCCTCTTATTATAATTTATTAATTTATATTATACCATTTAGGCATCCACTGAATCAGAAGTATATTATTGATTGAATTTTGCATTTGTTGAAATTTCTGTCAAACAGGACACTAATGATACATTAACAAACAAACAAACAAACAACTATTTCTGCTATTTGGAGAAAATAATGACGACCAAAAATTCGGTGTGCTACACAATGAAACACACAACAAAAAATATGTATGAATTACTAAAAACACTAGAGCACAGCATTGTGTGGTTAGGAAGAAGAATTCAAAGTAAAACAAGAACGGTGACTCTCTAGTGAATCTACTACCTAGATCTTTCATTGCTAAAAATCTGCTCTAACAGATTAGCACTAATTATCTGTAGCCCCTGAAAATGTTTGAATTTTATAATACATTTTTCTTCTTGTTTTATATTACTTATAATATTATAATGTTAACTTTTTGCAGAGTAAAACCTCACCTATGTTGATTTGAGTTAATCTCTTGATTTGTACTCTGTCCTCATAGGTCAATATTGATGACACCAAGGGCATATCTGGAAATAGTTTAATGAAGGAAGAATAGGATTAGGTCATATGGGTAATTGTTCAGGGATCTAAATCTCATGTTAAGATGTTTCCTAGATCTTTTTTTTTTTTTTGTATATTTCTCCTTGAAAAAAGACTATAAATATGATAAGATCCAGTTAGACACTTTTATTTGAATTTTATTTGCACTTACTGGTCAAAAAATAAGCTTATGGTGGAACCGAAGCAGGCAATCAACATGTATATATACAGCATTGTTTATGTGTCCAGTACTGTGCCAAGTCCTGTAGGAAATACAGAATTAACAGCATGATAAATCCCTTGCCATCAGGAAGTGAGATCTAAAAAGAGCATGAGTTATTGAAAGTTGGGAATATGTTTGAATTGCAATAAACTATATATACAAAATGGGTTAAGAAACTGTCAGAGACTTGTTTTCCATATTTATGAAATGGAGAAAATAATCAACTTTTTGGATCATTACAATAATTAAATGAGAAATGATTGAGCAAAATGCCTAGTCTACTACTGACATTTAATAAATCCATTTTTCTTCCATTTAAAAAGACTTAAAATGTAGTAAAAAATAATAAAATAATAGCAGATAACAACATATTATTTCACAATGTGAAAAAGTATAACCCATAGGATTCATAATTAGAGATATGAGAGTAGACTGCATAAGTCAGGAAGATTTTAGTGGAAGCTTTGAGGTGATCTTTGAAAAGGAGACAGGTGAGAGCAAAGAAGAGGAGGAGCATACAGAAGGTGCCGAGCTTTGTGTGTGTGCAGGTAGCAACACATGGGCTGGTGTTGCTAGACAGGTAAGTGTATATCAGGGCAGTATAGCACAGAATTGAGTTAGAGGCAAGATGGCCTATCAATGGAAGGCAAAACTATTTTACAATAACTTACGCTAGTTAAAAAAAAAGTCATTTCTTTTTTTTTTAAGGAGGAATTACCTTACCCTTATGATGCCTGGATTTCCATTGCTAAAAATTTGCCTGTCCTGATCGAGAATGGTGAACTACGTGCAGAAGTTGAGAAGGTTTGAATAAGCTAACATTGCATTGTCTGCTTCTATTGTAACTTTTTAATATTTTAAATTTGGTTTTGAAGCTATAATGTCACTCATATTGATTTGAGTCAACCTCTCCATTTAATCTTAGTTACCAGTGCTCAGCATTAATGATCTCCAAGGACACAAGTCCCAGCGCCTTGCACACCTGGTCTTGGGGTGTATCACCATGGCATATGTGTGGAATCGAGGTGATGGAGATGTCCGTAAGGTTTGGAGAATTTCTAGTATTTCTTATATTACATGACAGATTTATATCCAGTTTACATTTAATGTCAAGAAAATCTAAATTATAATTGCAGACAACAGTTTAGTGGTTACCAGAGGGAAAGGGGGTCGGGGAAGAGATAGATAAGAGTAAAGACAGTCAAATATATGGTGACAGAAGATTTGACTTTGGGTGGTGAACACACAGTGCAATAGGCAGATGACGTATTATTGAATTGTACACTTGAAACATGTATAATTTTATTAACCAATGTCACCGCAATAAATTTAATTATATGAAGAGATAAAATAAAAAGAAAAAATAATTCACTTACTTAAAATGTCAACTGTAATTGTTATTGGATTTTTAGTCTTTTATTAATATAACACAGTTGCTCAATTCTGTGCATATACATATATATCCTGCTTCTTTCACTAAAATGATATTATAAGCATTTTTACACAATCATCCTAGTCAGCACTTGAAATCACTTTATAATTTTTCATTGAGTTCCTGAACTTTATTTATTCAATCTGCTACTGATACTTTACTTGTTTTTAATGTTTTACAATTGTAAATGGCTCTGTAATGAATATATTTGAATAAGAAACATTTTTCTCTATGACTTTTGGGAGATTGAACATTTTATGGCTATTTTTAGTTAAAGCTACGATGTTATTTCACATTCGTCAACATAAAAGAATATATTGGCTTTAGTCTATTCTTAACACCAGTAGATAACATTAGATTTAAAATAATATCATTTTGTATTTTATCTGGTAATCCAATCACATGAAACCAATATACACTGTAATATCTAAACTTTAAATCATAAACAAAGGAATAAAATAGATTCCAGAATCATGTTCTGCCATTTAGTGAAAGATTTTTTCCTTTGTTACAAAGATAATTTGTACTTTATCTTTTTATTTTCTTTCCATGCCCTGTTTAAAGACAGAACACATGTAGTCCAACTATATGATGAGTCATCCCCTGATTCTTAGAGAGAGGAAAATGTTGTTCAGCATAGTCATGGGAATACCTTATACTTCCTTATAATCACCAAACTGCCACATGTAGATTATGTGATGACACAAAAAAGTTTAAGATTAGCTCTAGTCTTACAACCTAGTTTAAAATTTAGCTAAGCATATGATCTCTCTAAATATGCTAGAATCGGAGTGTAGGTAAATGCATAGGCATTGTATATAAAAAGAACATTAATAATGCAGCATCAATAAAGGCAACATATGCTAGGTACAGAAGTAGAAGAGTCCAGAGGAGTTAAATAGTAGTTGATATAATCATGAAATGCTTCAAGAAAGAAGTGGGACTTGAATTAGTTCTTGAAGATTGGTAGAGCTTATTCAAAGAGGAGGGGAGCAGAAAAGAAAGAGAGAGAAGACTAGCAAAAAAATGTGGAGATCAGAATGTACATAGCATAATTAAAAGATAATAAATTTACCAGACTGGCAATCAGAATTATAAAAGAAATATAGACATATATTTTTAATATTCAGTTTTTGTATGCTTTATCATTTTGAAAAAGATCTTAGTAGCTGGCAATTTTATATATATATACATATATATATACATATATATATGTATATATATATAAATATTTAAGCAAGAAAATTGTAAGAAAGAGAAAATAAGTGAATAAAAAACAAGATACATCAATACAAAGCACATTTTGCTTGAGAATGAGCAAGAAATTAGTGAGTTTCGTAGCAGCTGTATGTGTCAAATATAGATTAAGTTACGTTCAAACATTTCCTTTCTTTCTCTTAAGTCATTTCAAATTAATTATTCAATAAACTTCTTCCTTTTTTGTTTCCCTTTGATCTTTTCTCTAAGTCAAAAAGGGAAAAAATTCATTTCCTTTTGAAATATGTGGAAATCATTTGTCAAACAGAATATTTCTTTCTTTTCTAATCAAAAATATTTTTATTTTATAGATAAATTAAGCCCACTTACAATTATTATAAATACAGTGAATAGGATGTACAAATTAGAGATGGTTTTCTGTTAAATATGCTTTTTTAAAACTTTTTTAAAAATTAAGTTATTGGAGTAGCATTGATTAATACAATTATATAATTTTCAGGTGTACATTATCATTTGACATCTGTATATTATGTTGTG
>NW_011888789.1:13314890-13339308 GCF_000151845.1 Pteropus vampyrus
ATTCTGGTCCTTGATCCATTTTGAATTAACTCTGGTGTGTGTTGATAGACAGCAGTCTAGTTTCATCTTTTGCAGGTGGCTTTCCAGTTTTCCCAGTGCCATTTATTGAAGAGGCTTTCCTTTCTCCATTGTATGTTTTTGGCTTTTTTGATGAAAATTATTTGCCCATATAAATATAAGTTTACTTCTAGACTCTCGATTCTGTTCCACTGGTTTGTGTGTCTGTTTTGCTGCCAATACCATGCCATTTTGATTACTGTCACTTTGTAGTATAATTGGAAGTCGGGCAGAGTAATGCATCCAGCCTCGTCCTTTTTTTCTCAGGATGGCTTTGGCAATTCGGGATCTTTTGTGCTTCCATACAAATCTGATGATTTTTCAATCCATTTCTTAAAAAAAAGTCAATCAGATTTTGATTGAGATTGCATTAAATCTGTATAATGCTTTAGATAAAATGGTCATTTTAACTATGTTGATTTTTCTAATCCGAGAACATGGAATATCTTTCCATTTCTTTGTATCTTCTTCGATTTCTTTTAATAGGGTCTTGTAGTTTTCATTATATATGTCTCTCACGTGTTTCTTAACAGAATATTTTAATTCCCAATGGAACAAGGTCTGCAAAAGGAATCACAGATACAAGTGTTACTTTAATAGTCAATGATTCTATTCTTTTTTTGTTCTCTTGGTTAAACCATCATCTCCAGGTACATTAAGCTAATCTGAAGCCACTTGGGTTACAGGGCCTATGATTTTTACAGAACTGTGGAGTGGGCCACATAGTCACACCATCTCTACCACTGAAGTCCCACCACTCACTAACCCTGATGGACTGTATATCCCTGTCTTTTGCCTGGTTAGATACATATTTCAAACATAGACTACTTATGATAAATATGACCTTAATTATTACATGGTACCATCTGATGATAAACTAAATATAGTTAGATTAAGAAGATCAACTTTACGACTAATAGAGCAGTTGGAAAACATGGCCTGGGTATGGGGCGACAATAAACCTGCTGAGTGTACTTACCCATCAAGATTGCCCCATGGGGGTAGGAACCTTTTATTATGTGGCCAAACACAGAGCATAATTCTATAAGTAAAAGGATTAAAAAAATATATTAAGGAGAAAAGGGGACTGAACTGTAGTTTCACTTCTAAACTAAACAATTAGATGAGCCTCTGTACCTCCTCTGAGGAAGGGTGAGTGAAAGAGCTCAGATAAACCAAGAATGTCACTCCAATTGATATATTCTGCATGGAAATATAAAGCAACAGTAAAGGAGATTTCTTCTATCAACACGGGTAAGCCTTCGAGTCCAAGCACCAATGTCATTTTATGGGGAGGTTTTCTAAAAAATCATCCAGTAGAGTTTCTGTCAGCACTGTGCTCCAAGAGCAGCAATCTTTTTACACTTCTAGTACGTCTTATTTACAAATGACTTTCAGCTTCTTTGAGACAATTGATTTTATCTTTGTATTGCTGCTAAATAATGACTACCTTGTACAGAGGAGTTGTATGACAAATATTCATAGAATGGATAGATAAATAAATAATGGCAAATAACTCACAGGCCATTAGACAATCAAGGATACAGCTTTTGTTCCCCTTCTATCCCCCCTGCCCCATGATTAGATTATGTCCACATCGATACAAATTCAAAATCTAATCATTTAACAATTACTAGACTAAGCTATGAAATGATGAATAGAAAAGAACATTTGTTTGTTTTCAAAGTGTCATTCTATACAACAGCTAATATTTTGGCACCTAGGAAGCAGAAGAAAGAGTAAGACACTTCAGAGTTTATACTAAACATTGTGTTTTACTTAGGTCCTGCCAAGCAATATTGCTATCCCTTATTGCAAACTCTCTGAGAAGCTGCGACTGCCTCCTATTCTGGTTTATGCAGACTGCGTCTTGGCAAACTGGAGGAAAAAGGATCCCCATGGGTATGTAAGCAGTGATTATAACAAAAATGAAAGGAGTGCATGTTATATTTAAATCAAAAGGGAGTTAGTCATTAGTTTAATTTTAGGCAGCAAAGCTTTCTTCTGTTTTGGGGATATGGTTTCTTTGGTGTATGTATTGTACAAATGTATTGTAAGTATATGAGAGAGAGGTGTATAATTAACACACAATGAAATGCACAAATCTTAAGTGTTCAGTTTGATGAGTCTATTATATGCACAAGTGTAGCCCTAAGCAAGACAGAGAATTTTTCTATAACTCAGAAATTTTTTATGTGACTATCCCCATTCAATTCTCCCCTCTATCCCTAGACAAATATATTCTGATTTATCATATTAAAAATCAGTTTTTTCTGTTTTTGAATTTCATGTCGATGAAATCATAGAACATGTATTCTTTGTATTTGGCTTCTTTTGATTAACATATTTCTGAGATTCTACTTTTAACTATCCAATTGGGTTTAAGAGTCAACACATCTTCAGCAGTATGGTCTGCAATGTATGGTCTTTTGGAGCAGTCTGCTCAGAATGTCGGCCTTTCCTGACCATTTAGTGATGGGATCTGCTACAATAAAGGGACAAGAGAATTGTAGTGCTCCATGGCTCTGGGTGTGTATCTGCAGAAGAATATTCAGACATAAGAATAGCCCCAAATGAAAAGATTTCATCTAGAAAAAATTTTTGTTAGTTACAACCAGTTTTGACTATTCATGTATGGTCCTTGCATATTTAATTTTTTATTTCACTTATAAAGTTTTAAGTTAAGTGTTTGCGATGACTACTTGAGAAATAAAAAAAACATTTTTCTTTTTTAACCAACTATGTCTTCCTTTAAATAGTAGTATTAAATCTAATAACAATAGTTTATAAGCAATATTAAATTTAATAATAATAGTGGTATGAAATCTAATAACAATAACAAAACCATGTTTAAATTGGTTTTCTTTGTCTCTTTCAATTGGTCCATTGCTTCATTGCTGCTTTCATAAGGCCCATGACTTATGAGTAAGTATTTTAATCTAAGAATTATTTGTTATTCAAAGTGAATATAAGTTTATAAGTATTCTTTAAATGCATTTATTAAAAGGCCAATTGAACTCAGGTAAAAAAATAATTCAGGTAATTAAAGAATAAATAATCCCAGTCCTTAATTATATTTATGACTGTGATATGACTGTCTGTTTGATATTATAGCTATAGATATATATGAAAATAATACTTGCATATATATACAAATAAAATTAATATGTATAATTACAAAATGCACATACATTTGTGTATCTATGACTTAATGACCTCAGTGGCCAGAACATAAATCTGTTCTTTTTGACCCAGTCCTTACTATTTTTGATCTATGTAGTAAGTTAAGGCTAAATAAATATAGTTATAAGCATGCCGTGGTGAAACTGGACTCATGAGTAGGAAAAGATGTATATAAAAATTGTGCAAATTGCTATTTCATTGAGAGAAGGGGTAAGAAAATAAAGTACGGGAAGCTCCAATCAAATAAAAGGGAAGACGGAGGAATCCCTGCAACGAGTTATTTAGGCTGAGTCCTCTAAAGAGTGTAGGAATTACCTAGAAGAAAGAAAAAAAATGACGATATTCATAGTGGAGGATAAAGCAAGAGTGAGGGCCCGGAAGTGATAAAAATCTTGGTGCATTATCAGAACTGAATGAAGACTAGTATTGCTGATGAATAATGAATGATGAAAGTAATGGTATGGAAAAGGGATAAAGAAATAAACTTTAAAAAAAGATTATGTAAGACTTGGCTATGGTAAAGGGTTTAAACAGTATTTTAAAATAAATAGAAAGCTATGGATGGTTTTTAAATGAGAGAATGATATCATCAGCCCCATTGTACAGCTGGGAACACTGAGGCAGAAAAAGATGAAGTATCTTGCTCAAGCTAACATAGAAAGTAAGCTGAAGAAATGCTCTGGCTTCAGAGACCATGAATTTAACCACCATTAAACTCATAGATACACAGATACTGAGACCAGTTTGTACCAATGCAAAACTTCAATAAAAAAGAAAATGGGGTCTAATCAGTTATTTGAATTTTCCATTTCATTCCTTTGTAAGGCAGATAAACCACTGAAATTGAATCAGATTCACAGATAAAAATACACTTATTTAAGGAAAAAGACTACTTTTTAAAATTATACCTCACAGATAGCTCTACAAACATTGGATGTTTATATGTATGTTTGTATACCTGTATATGCATGTATATGCATGTAAAAAATTAATGCGATAACAGAAATGGTCTTGGAATTTCTAGTTCCAAGTCCAGAATGGAATTTTAAGTCCCAGCTTAATCTTCTATTAACTATATAATCTTAGACCATGGACCTAACATTATTATTCCTGACTTTGTAATGAAGATAGTAAAACCTGTCATATTTATATCATGAGACCATTTTGAAAATAAAATAGGACAAGTAAAAGTGCTTAAAAACTATAAAGTACTCAATTAAAATACCAAAATTTTTGCTAAATTCTTGACTTCCTTGACTTATTTTCTTAGAAACATGGACATTCTGTTTTCGTTTCCTGGTGGGGACTGCAGTAAAGGATTCTTCCTCATTTCTCTATTGGTGGAAATAGCAGCTGCTTCTGCAATAAAAGTATGTCCATCCACACTGGAAAATTTGCATCTTGATTCACATAAGTAGAGCAATCACTTAGTAACTGAACTATATTATGTGTAAAATAACTTTGTCCTGACTAAATATAGCATTAGATTATTTAATTGAAGGTAAAGCTATCATCTGGTAGAAACAAATATTTTTGTGAATTGTCTAAAATATAAAGTATAAAAGCCATAAATTTAGACTCAAACTTGAAATCTCTTCAAGAGAGAAATATTTTCAATGCTATTTGGAACTATATCACATACTGACATAAATATAATGGTTTTGACTATTAGAAGTAGAAATAAAAATACATAAAACTCTATAAACTTATCTTTAAATGATAAATGAATAAAGACAAATTGAAGCTTAATTAAATATAAGAAAATTTGTCAAGCAATTAAAGTGTATCCAACCCTAGAAAGAAGTGGAAATCCCAAATTTAAATTAGGGATTAATATTGAGGAAAATTTTATTCTCTGCTACTGTTTAGTGCTAGGAAATCTTAAGTGTTTGTCCTTTTATTTTAAAGGTCATCCCCACTATATACAATGCAGTACAACATCAGGACCAAGAAACTTTGCAAAAAGCACTGCATGTTATTGCTTCTTGTCTGGACGAAGCCCTTAAAGTGTTTCACCAAATTCGTGGCAAGTATTGTATGCCATACAACATTTTAGGCCTCAGTTAAATGTTTCTGATTGTCTGAGATATAGAGTTGTTGACAAAATGGAAGCAAAAATAACTCTTGGGTATGTTTTTACTTTATTTTATCTCACTAAATCTTTATACTTTCCAAGTGGTAGGTTTCATCATGTCCATTTTACAGACAAGGGAATCTAAATTTGGAAAGATAAGATAAATGTTCTAAGTTATATAGATAATAAATAGTAAAGACAGAATTCCAAGTGAGATCTGTTTAATGCTAAGAACTATCCTTGCCTCCCACTAAAAATCCTTGGAGAAACTTGCCAAATGAGCAAGCTGTTTTAAGTTCTGAAAGACTTAGCTTCTGCTTGATAGGAGCTCTCTGTGAATTCTTCTTTTTCACAAGTTAACTATAAAAAAACATTGAAAACTACTGAGCTCAAAAGTAATTGCTAAATTACTATCTACAAAACAATAACAATACTTTAAATAAGTTATTAACATAAACAGGATTTACAAAAGGAAATTTACTCTGTTGGATGGCCTTAACACATATGTGACTGTGTCGTTGGGATTTGAGTTACTGCTGAATAATCCTTGGCAAGAAGATTGGCTGGCCTTCTAATCAAATACATTAACAAGCTTTGGTGTGGGAAGAAGAGGGGGACTTAGCAATGTGAGCTATATGGCCTCTGGAATTTTTGTTTTTGTTTTTCTTTTTGTTTAGATTTTTTTCTTTCTTTATCGAATAATTTATCTGTTATGTTAGGAAGTACGTGAAGTAGCCTTAAACAAATTTGACAGTTTAATTAGTCTGAGGATAGGCGGTAGGTGGGCCTAAACTCTTGGACACAAGCTGTGTGTTGACCCTATGGTAGACTTCATTCAGGAGACACAAGAGATGAACTGGGCTCACCTGACAGAGAGCAGGTGAGTGAGAGCTTGTCTTCAGGGGATTTTTCTACACTAACTGACCTAATCTCTTTCCTGCAGCCTCTGCTTTTTTTTTTTTTTATCAATTATTTAGAGTATCTTGATTTCCTCTGATATCTCTGATACTACTTAACTAAACACATCTCATCTTTTTACAGATTATGTGGATCCAAATCTATTTTTCAATGTTCTTCGCATATACTTGTCTGGGTATGTAGTTATATGCTTGAATTTTTCTCTTAAACAATTAACATAAAGAATACATCAAGTTCCCTCTGCTGGTCTCCACTATACATCAGGTTTTAAAACAGTTTATATCCTAAAGTACTTGTTGTAGAAAAAGAATATTCTCTCTGTTATTACTTGGTCGGGCATGCACTGGATTATGCAAAGAAAAGCTAGTCATTTTAAAGAGAGAGGAATGATCTTTACTAATGCAAAGATAAGTTTACTTCATAGAATGCTTAGGCCAAACTTGCTCATAATCATATTATTATGTGGAGTGGAAAAGAGAATGTGGAAGAAGAAGAAGAAAATCTATCTCGTGCTACTTTCCATTCATCCTCTAGTACAAGATTTTATATATGAAATTTTGCAATTAATCTAAATAATGAGTATTTTTTCCTTCTTGGCCCAGCTGGAAAGGCAACCCCCTGCTGCCAGAGGGTCTACTGTATGAAGGCGTCTGGGACACCCCAAAGAAGTTTGCTGGGGGTAGTGCAGCCCAAAGCAGCATCTTTCAGTGCTTTGATGTTCTGCTGGGTATCCAGCAGAGTGCTGGTGAAGGTGAGTAGAAAAAGACAAATAATAATCATCTCTTATGTTAATACAATAGTAATATAATGTCTAAAAATGTCTTCTAATTAGCATCTTACATGAGCTTTTCTGATACTTTTCTGAGAATCAGTAAGGTAGAGACTTTATTGACATTGTTCCATTTCACAGAAGAAACAGCAGAAACTAAAAGAGGATGAATGACTGGTTCCCTGTTAACCAGCTAGAATGCAATGAAGCCAGAACTCAAACTCAAGTTCATCACCCTCTTGATCTTGACATTTAGACCTGAATATAAGACCTGATTGACCGTGGTCAAGCCAATATCACATGTTCTTAAAATGTACAATCAAATTTAGAAAGTTACCTGCAAATGAGATCGGACTGTGTAGATGAGATAGTAGAAGTTGGAGAGGTGGATACTTCAGACAAGAAGAGAATTTACCCTGATCTTGTTCAGCCATCCTGCTCCCCTAGCAACCCAGGGGCAATGCCTGTATCAAAGGTTAAAGATGAGCCATACTCGTTATGTTCCTCCTGAGGGCTTAGAGAAAGAACTTCTTTCTACTTCTCTCTTTTTTCCTAAACTTTTATTTTGTAATGCAAGGGAAAAGCATTGGGCTGGGTGAAAATATGCCTTTTTCTTAGTTTATTCACTTATTTAAAAATAATCCCTTAAACATCTTGGACTCAGTGTCATGATCTTTCAAGTACAGATTATAAATTCCCTGCCTATATCATCAGCTTCTTAGAAGGATCAAATGCAGTAGAAAAGTGAGAAAGAAAGCACAAGCAAAAATCTTTATTATGAAGGAATGAGTTTAGCTCATCTGTTTTTCAGAATTGAGTATATTTACAATAATTATCATTACTAGGAACAAGACTAATAGCTTCTAACAGGATGTTTATAACTCATTGCCTCATGTTGCAGTGTTGGCCTGTGATCTTCTACCCACTCTGATCTCACTCTGCCCTTCTCCCCTGGATTGGGGAATACTTCAGTCTTCCTACTAACTCTTCTTTCTTTTTTTTGGTCAGCATCAGCTGCTGAATTCCTCCAAGAAATGAGAACATATATGCCACCAGCTCACCAGAACTTTCTTCATTCATTAGAGTCAGGCCCCTCAGTTCGTGAGTTTGTCCGTTCAAAAGGTGATGCTAGCCTACAGAAAACTTATAATGAATGTGTGGAAGCCATGGTCCTCCTGAGAAACTACCATTTGAAAATAGTAACTGACTACATTGTGACTCCTGCACGTCAGCAGTCTAAGAAAAACCAAAAGTCTGAAGAGCCATCCAAACAGGAAAATAAAGGAACTGGAGGCACTGACATCATGAAATTTCTAAGGAACGTAAGAAGTACAACTGTGAAGGCCTTGATGGTGGAAGATTAATGTAACCCATGTAAGGGTACATTTTGTCAGGACAGAGATGTCTCTCTATATTAATACTACTCATTATATCAGATCCATAAATTAATATGTAACAACTTCTTAATAGTATATTATTAAAAATTTTAAAATAATTTTTCTGATGTCTATGCATTTCTTATATGAAAACAATAAAACACAATTATATTAGAAGTATTATAACCTACATATTGTAATTAGAATATAATATTGAAATTTAATAAAAATTGATATGATATAATGTCTAAAATTGCTTTATTTGTAACTATAATTAAATATTGATCCAGATGAAACATACTCCACACTGCTACCCTTCAAGCAGAATTAATAGATTCCTGTACTTTCCCTATAGTAGTATCACACTTTTTCATAATTACCTATTTACTTCATGATACCAGAGACACTATTGTTTACCAAACCCATGGATCCCCAGTTCTTAATAGATACTTAACAAATATTTGTTGCATGAATATTTAAAAGCTGAGTAAATTTATGAATAAATTAATCTGGGTTAACAAGAACTCACATTTGAGATTTAATTTCTCCTAGGAGGTCAGAATTATCAGGCATTCACACTCTGGTATGAATTTATTTAATAATGGAATCTAAAAAAGTTAGGGCTGAAAAGAAACTTAAAAATCACATAAACCAAACTCATTTTAAAGATGACAGCGTTGAGGCTCAGAAGAATGAAGGAACTTAGTTAGGTCACACAATTAGTTAAAATGGGAGGAGAACTTAAGTCTTTTGACCACTCTAATTTTTTCACTTGACTTAGAGTACATGGTTAGCCAGAAATTGCTACTATAGACGAGAGGAGAGAAAAGACACAATGCTTACATAGGTGCAGGATTAACAGGTGCTTTCAATTGACGAAAAGCCCAGCTCTGAGGAGATGAGTTGAGTACACCTAAGTAAATTTGAGGAAGAAATTGTAGTCACATATTTCTAAAGTCAAACATCTGAAAATTATTTTAACTTTGTTTCTCAAACACGCCCCTAACCCAAGGAATCTTCCTGCTCCCAGCAAAATGTCACTTGATTCCATAGAAAATACACCAAATGTCAATGGTAGTAGTTTTTCGGTGATGGGACACATTTTCTTCTTTATTCTCCAATCAATGTTTCTTCAATGAACATATATAAGTTTATAATTTTAAAAAATATGCATGCATATATACATACATACCAAATACATACACGTGTGTGCACATGAGTGTAATTTTTAAGGGATGACTAGAAAGAACACCAAGTACTAGAGTCTGATGCAGTTCAGAAAGCACTAAACTGAAGGTCGGGAGACCAAGATGTGGGCTCCAGTTTGGATATCTATCAGCTTTGTGACCTTAGGCAAACACTTTGTGTTTCTGTCATAATACTTGCTCTGCCTCATTCACAAGGTAACTGTGAGGACTCAAATATAGTGCTGAAGTGTTAGGAAACTATAAAGTACTACTAGAATATAAGTAAAAAATTGCTAAGGATCATTTATTGGCTCCAAGTCAAGATTCTGTCCTCTCTGCTACACTGGTCACTCTGGCTCCACAGCTACACATCACAGGGCTACACATCAGGAGTTTCTTCGCCAGGGTTGAGTTTACCTAATTAGTATTGAATCACCTTGAGATGTAGAGCATCTTTGCTCCCCTCAGCAGTGTCCTGAATCATATCTTCTTCTTTAGAACATCACATCTATCTGACATGGGGGATAGGTAGGAGAGGGGAGCAAGGGGCAATGTCATGACACAGTAGAGGATGGAGAGACTGCAATCCAGCTTCAAGTTCTCCAGAGAGAGTGTGGACACTTGTTCCTCGCAGCCTATTCTCGTCTATCTGTCCAAATAATAGAAACCAAGATTCCTGATTTTCCTCTAACTCATCTCCAGACTGGGAGAGGTACGAGAAAATACTAGATATGTTTCTAGAGAAACATATCCTGCTATTTCTTCATCCCCTGCCAGGTGGTCTCTGCTTGTCGCAGTGAGTGCTCCTCTGGGAGGAGAAGAGTTGCCAAAGGGTGAAGGTAATCTCCTACCATAAGAGAATGTTTTAGCTAGATACAATGAATTCTTAATACTATGGATCCTATTTGAATAGAATTAATGATAGTTAATTCCATCTGTGTCCTAGTAAAATCAGAAGTTTGTAATAGTACATTCCTCCACATGTTGTTTTCCAAAATGAAGAAAATTTAGCTTAAAATATGTATCTTTTTCATATAAAAATTCAGATTAAGTAATCTTTAGTTCCTTTCTTCTATAATTAAATTTTGTACAATAAATGATTGAAGTTCCTTATGTGTAATTTATATCCTATTTTTTCTCACTCTAATATAATAAATAAACTATTACGTGGTGCAGAGAAAATATTGTTTAATTTATATGGCTCTGAACTCCTCATACCCTCATCTAAGAGCGAGTGAAGAGAGTCATGCAGTTATTGTTTGTCACCCATGAGCTAAAGATAGAAATTGACTCATTTTCGTAGAATTGTTTCACTTGACAATAAACAATTAAAAAGTTAGAAGTTCTGACAGGCTGAAAATTTGGCAAGTAAACATGCACATGATGGTTTCTAAGTTTCTTGCTAACTCAGACACAATGGCCAATAAAATGTAGGGCTCCCTCTTCATTACTTCTAGCAATACAGCAAACTCTTATTAAGAGCTTACTCTACTCATTACTGCTCCAGTTGATCTTCATACATTAACTCATTTAATCTTCAAAGCAACTCTGTGAAATAGGTACTATTATTCTCCTCATTTTACAGATGAAGAAACTGAGATACGAAGAGGTCAAGAAATTTGTTCAAAAAACACAAATAAGAGGCAAAGCCAGGGTATAAACTCAGGTAATCTGGCTCCAAAGATTGAGCTTGTAAATCACTATAGGAAAAAATTTACTCAGCTTCTGTGGGAATGCTTCTAGGGAAAAAGAACTCATTAACACAAGAAAAGCTTGACTCACTTTCGTATGGGTACTCTTCTAGTCATTTGAGATTTAAAAATTAATAAAATGCATTTACTACTCCTAATCAGCTTATAGCCTAACAGACAAAACACTATATTGTATTTCCATTGGTTTATTATCTTTCAAATTGTTAGATTAAGAAGAAAAATAATGTTACTAGACTGATTGGGGGGATCATTTCATAAATTATGTGAACATCTAACCACTGTGGTATACAACTGAAACTAATATAAAATAATATTGAATGTCAACTGTAATTGAGAAAAAATTTTTTGAAAATAAAGTGTTACAGAGGCACAGAATAGCAGATTTATTCTACTTGGAAGGATTGAGGAAAGTTGCTTACAAGGGGTAACATTAGATGCTTGCATTTAAAGTTTAATTAATTGTTACAGTTTAATTTTAAAAATTTCTCCTGGATTTTCAGCATTAAATAAACAAGCAAACATAATAGTTTCCTTGTCAACCTGCCCTTATACAAT
The DNA here is from genome assembly GCF_000151845.1 of Pteropus vampyrus. Classification (NCBI taxonomy): domain Eukaryota; kingdom Metazoa; phylum Chordata; class Mammalia; order Chiroptera; family Pteropodidae; genus Pteropus; species Pteropus vampyrus. The sequence continues at coordinate 13,326,722 of NW_011888789.1, forward strand.
TAAAGACATAAACATAAACAATATGAATTCTTCAAGTGAATGCCAGAATTATCTAATATAAGGAATCTTCTCATAAAGCAATTTTTTAATCTGTAAATGAATGACAGTTAATAATTACTTAATTTTTCTATATACCTCTTACTATTCTAAATGTTTCACATATATAAATCTACTTAACCATTTCAACGAGCTGATGAGATAAGTGCTGGCTAATTTTAAGGAAACTGAAACCTGATGGAGTTCAGTAACTTTTAAAAATCACAATGCTAGTATATGGCAAAGTAAAAAATTAAACCCTAACGATTTGACTCAGGAATATTTCAAACCATTACACAGTACAACCTCCCCTGAAAGAAAAAATTTTCCTGCTTTTTTGACCTTAACCATCAAAGTATTAAACATGTGCTCCTCCCCAAATTCCCAACTCAGGAATGACTTTTTATTATGTTTTAGCAAGAAGAAAGGTGAAAGTGGGTTGATAAGAAGACCTATATTCGTTCTCATTATTGCTATGTGGGGCACCAGCCCAAGCTTTTCAAAATCGGAGCTCAGAAGCATGTCCTTGACCCGGAAGGTGTCCTGGAGGCCTTTTGGTGGGTGCGTTTTTGCCCTAAGAGCTGCAGCCACGGGAGCTGTGGCTAATGAGAGTTGAGACTGATGAGAACAGAGCTGGTGCTTGAAATATAGTATCTAGCATGGAAGAGAAAATGGAAAATTTGAAATTGGAAATCTGCTTGGTAAAGATCATTTGCTGATGTGTACAGAGCTGAGTCTTCTCACTGTGGTTTGGAAGTTGCAGTCAAAATAAGAAAGAGATAACAAAGTTGGAATGATACAGAACATCCAATATGAGGTGAAAATACATTAGCAATTGGAATATTCTTCTACTCTGGAGCTTTATAACTATTTTGAAGATAACAGTTAAGTGTAGCTAGTATTAGAAATGTACCATAATAGATAAAAGAAAAGATAGTAAACAGAATGAAAGCCTTCTCAAAAAGCAAAACTTAAAATTTCATGCACCAGGTCATTACAAAAATGTTGTATCATTATTTTCATGATATATATTATACCAGGAGCTCACTTCTTACTCATGTATAATGCGAACATCGAGACTGCCAATTTAAGCTAGCAATTCAATCAAAAATGCAATATAAAAAAGCATTATACTATATGTGGAACTCTTAATTACATTTCCACCAGGAACTGCAACTCAAAGTACACACAAACTTGGATAATATTTGGTCTATGGGCTGTATGCTTTATACATTACTTACTGGGAGCCACTTTTTGACATTGGCATAGTCAAAAACACATTAAATAAAATGGTGTTGGCAAATTATTAAATGCTAACCTTTTTTTTTTTTTTTAGAATAAAGCAAAAAATGTGGAGCCACCATTGGCATATCAGAAGTACAGTGTGAACCATTACATATCCTTTAACTGTCCACAGGTTAAAATCAATCAGACTAAAAACCAAAAAGACAGTGGTGAACATACTTTATTCAGAGTAAGTGTGTGTGGAGTAGCTAAAGGAGTTGTTCACATATCTAGTGATAGGAATATGATTACTATTTATTATCCAAATGACGGAAAAGATTTTCTCTTTTTGATAGAATGTACTCACATCTAATGGCAGTAGGTACAGACCTGACAATTTACAAGAAAAGTATTAGAGGAAATAGATTTGTTTAGCTTGTAAGATCTAAGTCTCTAAAAAACATCTATTTTTACAAGGCACCATAAATGCATTTTGACGGAAAATTACCCTGGTGTTGATTTTGAGATCTGATTTTATTATGGGGCAAAAGTACCCAAAAGAGAAGATTTAAGGTAGGTGGCTGAAAAACAGAAATTTTACACACTGATAGAAGAAAGTAAAGTCAATAGCTTGAAAAAAGACACAAATATGTGTGGTCCATGCTAACATGAGTTATTACATTTAGCACTGGAATCCATAATTTAAAAAGAGGAAATTAAAACTTATGTCTACACAAAAACCCATGTTGGATGTTTATTGCAACTTTATTTATAATTGTCAAAACTTGGTACCAATTGATAGTCCCTTCAGTAGGTGAATGAGTAAACTTAGGTACATCCTGACAATGGAATATTATTCAGTGTTAAAAAAAAAGTGAGGAATCAAACCATAATAAGACATGTAGTCACCTAACATGCATATTAGTAAACGAAAGAAGTAAATTTGAAAAGGCTACGTGCTATATAATTCCAACTATATGACATTCTGGAAAAGGGAAAACCAGGGAGACAGTAAAAGGATCAGTGATTGCCAGGGATTAGGAGAGAGGGAGCAATGAATAGGTGAAGCACAGAGTATTTTTAGGGCAGTGAAACTGTTCTGTATGACACTATAATGGTGGATACACATCATTATACATTTGCCAAAATCCATAGAATGTATAACACCTGGAGTAAAATCTAAAGTGAATTATGGACATTGTATGATAAGGATATGTCCACGTAGGTACATTGATTGTCACAAGAGCACCACTCTGGCTCTGGAAGCTGCGCTTGTGTGGGATCCGGGCCAAAGTGCACCAAGCTAGGAGATTTATGGGAACTCTCTGTACTTTCTGCCTAATTTTGCAGTGAGCCTAAAACTGTTCCAGAAAACATAGTCTATTAAAAAGAAAACTGCTATATAACCTCGGATAACTCCATTAACCTCTCTTGTCTGTTTTTGCACATCTAAAATGATCAGAGATAAATAGTTCATTTTTAAGGTGCCTCCCAACTCTATGATTCAGTCATATATATGATATGCAAAGTTATCCACAAAAAAGTCAGCTGATAGGCTAGATTAATCTAATGGAAATTTTAAACAACAAAATTCAACATGTATTTAAAATAGAATAGCTTTTATATTACTTTCAGATCATAAAGATGAAGATTTTGATGTAATAACTATTTTTATATATTTATATATTTTACAAGCTTTAAAGCATTTTCACTCAATGGCATTGTTTTCTATCTACGATCTTGTCAGTAACTCAAACAGGAACTATCTTTCTTATTTTGTGGTGATTTTCAAAAGTATCAGAGGGAGGGTCATTGAAAAGTAGGCAATACCAGAATAACCTGTATTGAAGAGAGTGTATTTTGAAGAATATTCATGCAAAAACTTCTATTTCTCCAAGGATAGTCAAATCCTCTCGGCCCCTGGAAAGAACTCCAATGATCATACTGAGATAACCCCTTCCCACCTATTTCTATTTGAAAACCACTACTTTAGGCTATTGCCCAAACATAACTGGGGGATTAACTTATAGGGAATACTCTCTCAACTCTGTTCCCATAGATTTATCATACTCTTTTAGTATAATTACTTTTGCTCTTATGTAGTGATCATGGCTCTGTGTGTGTGTGTGTGTGTGTGTGTGTCTTATTCCACTGGCTAATTTTTCAGTTCTCTATAGATAAGATTCATGGCTTTTTCATTTTTACATCCTAGTACTTAACAATGTGTTTAAAATGTTGGCTATTAAAAGAATATATAAATACTGACTCAGAAAATTGTTTCATTAATGAGGTTAGACTTAATCATATAAGCATCAGAATCTCTACCCTAATTACACATTAATTCAGTAGCCAAACTATGCAATTTCCTTAGTTAGATAAAAGAGTTAGAATTGTTAAAGGCACCAACCCTATCTTCAAGGAGCTCACTATTGGGCAATTGGAGAAAGAGATTATTTCAATACAATGAAATAAGGGCTGTATAAATATAAACAGAGAGTATAGAAGCAAAGAGCAGTAGTCCCTAACCCAGACTAGAGGGCAGCAGAGGGAGAATGAGGCTTTGCCTGGACAAAATGGGGAAGGAAAGGCTGGTACTAGAAAGGGATGTGGTAATAACAGACAAATAATAGGTAATAACTAGAGAAGCTTTAAAGGGTGATTAGTATATATGCAAAGGGAAGAAAGTTTAGAAAATTCCAGGGGAAAAGAAGGGAATGCAAAAAAATGGCGGCATAAGTATTATCTATTTGAGGTAGTACAACTGAAGCATGAAAGAATTAAGAGTGATAGGTCATTGAAGCTAAATCATGCATTGAAGTGATTCTAAATTACCTTGAAAACAAAGGGAAAGATTTTAAGCAGAGAAATGACTTTATTATATTTGCATATTCAAATAATATAGAAATGAAGAGCTGTCCATTGTAAATAAATATTTAAATGACTCTGGCAGTAGTTAGAAAAATTACAGAAGCAGGATAAAACGGGGAGTAATAATAAAGAGGGAGATGAGTTCGAAGGTTGTAAAAATAATTCATGTCTAAAATGATTGCCAGTTTTTATGGGTTTGGATTTGAGACAGAGAGATGAATTAGGGATTTATTGTGACATAATATTCCAATAGTAAATGTAAAAGATTGAAAACAATGCCACTGGGATTGGAGATAAAGGGAAACAAGAGAAATACAAAGGCAGTAGGACTGGCAAGCTTGGTGTTCTGTTGGGTGTAATGGAGAGATGACTTCCAGAAATCTAATTGATCAACTGTGGCAACAGAGGTACTAGGGCCGGTTTCATGGACATTCAACCTGTGCAGTCACATAAGGTCTTGCATGCAGAAGGGCCTCCTCATATTTGGCTTAATGCTCTACTGTCAGTGTCTTGAAATAATAATTTTAAGCAAGGGTACTTATATTTTCATTCTTCACTAGACCCCTCAAATTATATTGCCAGTTCTGAGAGATATTATTCACCAAGACATGGAATAGATAAGGAAAATGAGTTTTGTTCTCATTATGAGGAAACAAGTGATAAGTGCAGATTGGACCTGTTACTAGGCGGTGGACTCTCTACTAAAGACTTTGGGCTAGTTGCTGGAGGTTTTATAAGCCTTTGCTTCTATCTTAATGGAAAGTATCTAGTATATGTTTGATGTGATAAGATATTTCACATGAAGCCTCTATAAAACGGTCAAGTGAAGATGATAAGAGAGATTCAAGTAGAAACAATGTTAGAGATCATCAGTCTAGAGAAAATAGCTGACACCTTGGAATATATGAGATCGTCTGGAGACAGGGAACGAAGTGAAAAGAAAGGGAAGTCAGGACTTGAACTGTGAGATCATCAACAGTAAACTGTAATCAGAATAATGGGAGATAATTACCAAAAAAGTAAAGTCATGCCTCTAGTGAGTAAGAGCAATGAGTTTAAAGTCAGATTGTGCTCCAGTCCTGACTTTACCACTTAAAAATATACGACCTTAGATTTTTACTTAACTTTTCCAAGCTGCAGTTTCCTCAGCTGAATGACGGGAATAATAATAGTACTTAACTCACAGGGCTACTGAGAGGGTTAAATGAGATACATCATGGAAGATGCTTACTGTGGAACTTAGCACAGAAGAAAAATCAGTGAGTTTTTTTTATTATTATTATTAAGTACAATCAAACAAGAAGGAATAGATGTCATAGGAGAAGCCAAGAGGAAAAAAGAGGGTAAAAAAAAAAAGAAGTAGGCCAACCACCAGATGCCTGAATAGTTAATCAAGAAAAGGAATAGGAAGTCCCATTGAATTTATGAACAAAGAAGTAATTAATGAGCTGTACAATAATAGTCTCAGTATACAAGCACTGTTTGTGCTGATTGCTTTTGATATTCAGATTTGGGACTTCATCAATTTGAAACTAAAACACTACATTTAATACTGTCACCAGTAAACACAAAAACGGTTGTTAAAAATTTCGATTGTGATGTTTCTCTTCCTTTTCTAAATTTTCTTTGCTCCGTTTCCAAAAGGCCCTAATGCCCAGTCTAAGAGAAATGAAACCCTTGCTGTGATACTGCCGTGATTCATGGGAAAGCTAATCATAGAAACCAGAATTTTCAAACTCCAAGCCCCACTGTAAAAAGAGAAAGTTTATGGGCACAATTATGTTTAACAAACCTCCTCTTGGTAAAGAAGATACAAAGCAGAGCTTCATGGAGAATGTGGCCACTATGTTCCTTACTGTAGGGATGGGGTCTAAAGTAGAGCACAGAGACTAGCACAAACTTCTCTGTCATTAAGACCCCAGTTCTAAATTATAGGGTCCACGATAAGACTCTCACAGGTTATTCACTTAACAAACATTTACTGAGCTTCAGATACTGAACTTACCACTAAAAAAAAAAAAAAAAAGACAAAGTTGGGTTAGATATGGGTTCTTCAAGGAGCTTACAATCCAACAGACAAGGCAAGACAAATATATTAATAATAATCAAACCCGTTAGAACTGGAAATGTGATGTGAAAGAGGTCCAAGGTGATTGTAGAATTTTGCACAGCTAAAAAGGTGCTTGATGGCCAGGTGATGAACATTCTAGAATGCCAGGCCAAGGAAATTTGAACTTTATTTAATTTATAGTGAGGACCTCTTGAAAGGTAGGACCTGCGATGTACACTAACCCACAAGTACCATGGATCTAAACCTTGGGAACAAGAAAAGTCAAAACTAAATATGCCGACTTGGGAATCTGGGCATAGAATTGATGGATAGAATCAGATGAAAATACATAAGAACGCTGAGGTAGAGAAATGGTTGTAATAACACTGCAAATATTCACATGTTCATGGCTAAAAGAGAAAAATGAGTCAGCAACAGAAAAAGAAAAAATATAGTCAGAATGGCAGGAAAGAAAACCAGAAAACTATATTAAAAAAGGATTTCCAGAATGAGGGGGAAAGAATATGAGAAAAATAGTATTTACTGTTATCTGGAAAGTGCTTCACTTATGATTTTTCATTTATTCATCACAAAATGTCTTGGATAAACATTTCTATTTCCTACAGATATGGAAACAGAGGCTCAGAATTAAAATTCTCATTTTTGTCTCCCATTTCTTAAAAAAACGTATAGCTAATAGAGATTCATACTTACGTTAAGTTGGCCTGGCTGAGTTAACAGTGGGGAAGTTCTCGGCTCAGAGGCAGTGAGTGAGAATTCTAGTCTGATGCTGATGCAAACTCCCAGAATGGCATTTGATAAGTCATTTCGCTCCCATAAATCTCAGATTTTTCATATGTTTAATTAGGATGTTGAACTAATTTATTATGTTCGGTTCTGGTATTTTATGATTCTATGCTTTTATAATGTTATAGTAAATTCTTGAGGAGTGCAGGAGTGGATAAAAAATAACATGACTAGCATAAACAAAAATAACTGGGTCACTTTTTTTATCTGAAGTTGAAGGAAAGAAGAAGGTGATTAAACATATCAAGTTTGAGAAATTGCATTTAGGAGATGTCAGAAACTGAACTTGGGGACTGGATGGATATTGGGCTAAGGAGAAATAGATAACTGAGGATGGCTGTTAGGTGTCTGATGAACCATAAATCAATTATGTTACTTTTGGCATACAACCATCAAAGCTGAACCCTCTATGAGAACTTTTAAATGAATTATCAGAGCACTCAGCTTTTTCATTTAACTTAGAGAATGAGAGGAAGGAGAAGATGTAGATAGATAAATTAACTTCCAAATAAATTTGTTTACAACCTTATCACCTAAGTTCAGGATCCAGTGGGCAAAAGGCAGAGTCTTCAGAACTTGCACAATGCAGATCTGTGGCCTGGAACTTACTGCTGGAACTTAAAATGAATTCAAACCATGATGGCACCTTTGACAGACAGCCTGGCAGCCTGATCTGGTGAACAGATCAATAGCTTGGAAATCAAGAAACCTCAGCCCTAGTCCTCACTCTGCTATTAATGAGTAGAGTGACAATGGACAGGGTTATACACATGGGCATGCCTCAGTGAACTAATCTGTAAAATGGATCTGGTGATAACTACTTCATAGGTAAAATCACTCATCTTAGTGGTAGGTTCTCAAAACATGTTTGATAAAAGTAGAAGGTTAAATAGAATAATCTGTCAGGCTCTTCTCAAGTTAGTTGGTAGCCACTACCTCATTTGTTAAACTTACATATTTTCCTTTAATGTGATTGAAAATTTTTAAAATTATGAAATATTATTTACTCACCACCAATCACTGAAATATCTATCTACATGTAACTAACTTCTGGTTTAAATAGTTTACTCCTTTGGGATAAAGACCCAGTTGTCAAAGTTCATCCTGAATCAGATTCCTGTCAGGGTATTTGCGATCAGCCATTACCAAAAGTCTGGTTCATTCCCCGCTTTTCCAAAGTAGAATAGATTTATCTCTGGGTTTATTTAAAACCAATCTTCTCATACTACATACCTATAAAAAAAAAAAAAAAGAGAGAGATTTTTTTTTTCTGAGGTGATTTTGTTCATTTTAATCAGCAGTCTTTAATTGTTTACTCAACCTTGTGTCAGAGAAAGTCCATGGCAGTCTGGAATTCAGCCTCAGGCCAAGATTCTCCCCTGCTGCTGAGACACTGTGCAATGATAAGATGCTATTTTGAAGTTCTTTTAACCTGAATCTCTGATTTATTTGGAGCAGTTGTCTCTTCAGTAGTAGCTTCAGTGCAGATACTTCAAACAAAATTATGGAACTTCAAAGTCAGAATTTAGAGACAACACCATACTGTCTTTACAAAGATTTCACATTTCCGAAGATTATGGCTTTCTTCTTCCAAATCCTCTGGTAAGGATAGAGCCTTTGATCAGGTCAGAATAGATTTCTTGAGATGCTAATTAGTTTGTTTGTTTGTTTAATTTATGTAACTGTTAAGAGAGATGAGATACAAATACCAAGTGTTGACCTGGGAAAGATGCTAGAAATGCTAGAAATAATGCAAAGCGTAATTATCAACAAAAGAGAAGTGATAGCTGCAGCAGAAGATAGTTTAAAAGGAATGTTTTAATGCCAGGTTTTTGTAATAGATTGTAGTTCAGTAAGCTTATGAGAAAATCAAGAAGAAGACAGAACTTAGAGATCATTTATATGGACAAATCAATTTATTTTGACTTGCTAGTGGGAGAGAAAAGAAAACACAAAGGACCTTGGATGCTTTCAGGATTGGTAGGAAGGATTGGATATTAACAGAGAAGAGGAAGGAAACCTTGAGAATGAAACAATACCTATATCTTAATTCTACTTAGGGTTCAATCTGTAATATAATTCTATTTTATCAGTTAACCCTTATCAACACTGTTTCCTCTTTGAATGTGATTGTAGGAATTTATAAAAATCGTTTGATATCAACCACCACCTTTTACATTTGGACTAGCCGAGGTCCAGAGAAAGTGGCTTGCCCAAAGTCATATTAGTAGCAAAAGCAGAACTAGTACTCAGGACTCATGACATCTTTTTTTCTACTACATCATAAATAAAGGCCAAGGCCACTTAGTTAAAATCTAGGGATCCAATATTATCATCATTGTAATAACTTATTAGATCTATTTTTTTCCCCTCCATAGGCCTAATATGCCATTTAACTGTGATTAAAGAATGGTCTGGAGTTCAATTAAATTTTATTGAATACCTAGTCTGATGCTTATTTACTTCTGAGTGTTGTTAGAGGAATACTGGTGAAGATAGGATTATTCCCTGGCCCCAAAAGCTCTCTTGTAGAGCTGTTGTGAGACCAAGTCACAAATCTGCAAGTAACTTGAGCATTGAAAGTAATAACTTCGGGGTATTATGCAGAGTGGAATTGTAGCCCAGAGTACTGGACTATATTCTCTGACTCTGGTACTAGGGTCACCAAGAGTTTCCATTTACTAGAAACTAAAAGTGTTCCCAAGATGTGAGATTTTCCGTGCTAAATCAGGGAAGTCCTGGACATAGCAGAATGCATTAGTCACCCTAACTAATGTTTACTAACTCTTGGGTCCTTGAGTGAATCACAGTATTACCTGACCCTCAGTTTTCACATCTACTTACCTAGTGCCACTCCTACCCACTGGATTGCTATGGAGCATAAAAGTCCTTCAATAGATATAACATAAAAACTAAGAAGCCAGTTTTCCTGACCTGCAGTCCAGTGCTCATTAAAAACTGCATTCTGTGTATGTTATTTGATTCAGGAATATTCCTATCATTCTCAGTTCATAAGGAGGAAAGGGTCTATGGGCCAACATGTTCTTATTGAGATTAAATATGTACAGTGAACTGAGGAAAAATATTATGAAGTATGTAAACATTGGGTAGAGTCACAATAACTGAGTTCCCCTCTTTGTTGTTCTTTTTTTTCATAAGTTAAAAAAAGAAGATGAAAAACAAGAACAACATTAAGTGTTTGTGATGTACTGAGCCAGATTATATTTGTCCTGTGATTTGGTTGATGGATACACCTTAGAAGAAATTTCCATCCTCAGTTCATATGAAAACTTCTCTTGCAAAATGGGTCTATTGTATCATAGATTTGTTTCAGTTTTGGTTTTCTTTCATATGTATGGGAATTTTAAATATCTTCCTTTCTGGGAAGAGGTAAGAGAAGTATGTTTTCATCAGAATCTCCTCATAAGATCCTCTGTCACCAGCGTTACCGGCAACAGCAGTGTTGCAACTGATCAGATGGGGACATTTTAGTCACAGCTTTTGCTAAGGTTTTGCTTTCCTTTAGTTTAAAGTAAGTAATGGGAAAGCTGTTCCTCATGTCAACAGCCCAAAGATGCTCTTTCAGAAAGCTAAGTTGCTTAATACAAATGTTTACTTCAAAGTCTCTGTGAAGAAAACATTGTCAAGCTAATGAATAAGTGAACATTCTGGGTTTGGGAGAGGGGCTTACATAGTTTCCAATACTCTTCTCCACTGTTTTTATATAGTCTCAAACATTTCCAGGGTCCAATGTTTCAGAGTGGAAAATGTATACCTCTCAGATTCATGTCCACAAATATGCCACAAAAAACTTTTGCCAGATTATGTGGTGTGTGTGTAGGGGGCAGGGGGAGTGGGGGGGGGGTTGTGGGGAGGAAGTAATTTTTCTTTAAATATAAATAATACAAGGAAATTAGCTTGGCAGGAAGGCAGGTGCCAAATAGATTATAGCAGGAGATTAGATTGGAGTAGAATAGAGAGAGATCGAAAGTTAGACTCAGGAATTTGGATTTCACACGTCTGGTAAATGACTTGATACAATGGGCATTGAATATTTTCCTAGCAGAATGTTAAGCGCAAGGTGGGTGAGGGCAGTTGTTCCTGGCCTGCACACCACAATTAGTTGGGGAGCTCTAAAAAATACTGATGTCAGAGCCTCACCCAGAACAGTTAATTCAGAACCTTTAGCCTAAGTGGCTCAGTATTTAAAAACCACATAATACATAAAGAACAGTGCAGGTCCAAATGAGAGATGGGGGAGGGGGAAGCTCCACTTGAGAGGCTGGCTGTGGCTGTAAAGGTGCCATGGCTATGAGAGATGCTGAGAAGGGCTTGGAAGCAGTTTAAATACAAAAACAAAGGAAATGAGAAATTTTAAATGTGCCATGGAGCAGAAGAAAAGGACTGGTGAAAATAGTCATGGGCATGTGAGGAACTTTATTCTTTATAGCTATCAAGCAACCAACTAGGAAAAAACAAATACATATATATTCTCTTGCAGAAATTGGAAGTATTGGGTAGAAGCAGTGGATTCCAGCTGCTAGAAGGAGAGTGGCATATGACTAGGTATAAAAACAAAAATCCTATGTTGCTGTGATAACTTGCAATCGAAAGACCTTTCCATACAATTTTAATTTCTTCTTTCATTTTATTTCAACAGAGGTCTTTGGATTCTTGGGAAGTTATTATCTGGATTCATGACAATTCTTCCTTTAGAACAATTTTATATATTCCTCTACTTAGTCAATATGACAAATTCTGATTAATGCCATAGGTAGACTCTATATTAGTTATACTGATTTGAGTTTGGATTCCAACTAAATCGCTTATCAGTTTTAAAGCTAACAAGTCATATTTAATCTCTTTGAACCTTGTTTTCCTTATGTAGGCATACTTCAGGGACATGGCATCAAAGTAAGAAATTAATAAAAGTTAGATGTTACTACTACTGAAAAGTCCCAAATAATTCTGCCTTCCCAATATGAGTCTAGAACTAAATACTAGGCCAGCTCAGCCCTGGGTCTTATTGACAGCAGGATAAGTTAGGAGCATACAGCCCAGATTTTCAAAATCATGACCAATTTGAAATAGAATATTATATTCTATTTCATATCATAATTATATCAATATTTATCACACTATGTCTTTGATTTTGAAACATGATTATCATAAATGTCACTCAATTGCTTTTAATAAATCTGACAGTTCTATTGATAAAACTCTTGGAATTATATGCAATTTCAGGTTAATGAGTTCCATAAATTGACATACCACTGTTTGAAATCCTACTTCGCATTTCTCTTTACTGGTTATTTATTTTATAATTAATGTTTAGAAATTGAAAGACTACCAAACTATGGTGGCTCATCATTAGCCACAATATTTTTATGAAAAACTATTCTAACTGTGGCTATTTTATTTCTAAATTAATAAAAATATATAAATAAAAATTGGAAGTGTTTAAAAGTATAAAACTGATTATTCATTGCTCCAGCATAAAATCAAAATACCTTCGATGTTTGGAGGTAATTTATCTAAGAGCGTATACATCTGAGTATGTATTTGTGTGTGTGTGTGTGTGTGTGTGTGTGTGTGTGTGTGT
>NW_011888789.1:13339358-13341748 GCF_000151845.1 Pteropus vampyrus
TACTGAAAAGTCCCAAATAATTCTGCCTTCCCAATATGAGTCTAGAACTAAATACTAGGCCAGCTCAGCCCTGGGTCTTATTGACAGCAGGATAAGTTAGGAGCATACAGCCCAGATTTTCAAAATCATGACCAATTTGAAATAGAATATTATATTCTATTTCATATCATAATTATATCAATATTTATCACACTATGTCTTTGATTTTGAAACATGATTATCATAAATGTCACTCAATTGCTTTTAATAAATCTGACAGTTCTATTGATAAAACTCTTGGAATTATATGCAATTTCAGGTTAATGAGTTCCATAAATTGACATACCACTGTTTGAAATCCTACTTCACATTTCTCTTTACTGGTTATTTATTTTATAATTAATGTTTAGAAATTGAAAGACTACCAAACTATGGTGGCTCATCATTAGCCACAATATTTTTATGAAAAACTATTCTAACTGTGGCTATTTTATTTCTAAATTAATAAAAATATATAAATAAAAATTGGAAGTGTTTAAAAGTATAAAACTGATTATTCATTGCTCCAGCATAAAATCAAAATACCTTCGATGTTTGGAGGTAATTTATCTAAGAGCGTATACATCTGAGTATGTATTTGTGTGTGTGTGTGTGTGTGTGTGTGTGTGTGTGTGTGTGTGTGTGTGTTTGCAGAATTGTAAAGTTGTAATCATATTGCATATATGAACCTATATTTAGCATTTTAAACTCAATACTATAAACTTTTGCCTGAAATTAATTAGTCTTAATAAAACAATTTATTGCATCGATTCTCATTTGCATGGTAAAACACTGAAATTTAAATGGCATTAGACATTTTGGTTAATTTCAATTTCCTCTCTTTGTATATAAAAAAAAGTATCCTAATTCTTATCTGATATGTAAAACTTCTACATCTATTCTACCTGTGATGCTTTAATTCAAATCAAGTTATCTGCACAGAAATTCTCTATCTTGTCCTAAAAATAACTTGTAATCACTAGCTAATTTTGAGAACAATTGTTTAAAACCCTTCCCCATCTTTTATTCTAACTTCCAATCATTTGTTCTATCCTTCTAGAGTCAAATTACTCTCTGCTGATTTACTATTTTATCATTTTTTTCTGGCATTTTATTTATTGTTTCAATGTAATGAATATTTTTCACTACTTTCTGTGTTTAAGGGCACTTAGGTAGATGCTTAGGATACAGATATGAAAAAGACCAGTGTGAACTCTGTACTCTCAGACTGAAGAAAATGTTGAGACCAAAACAAAAAATTTGTGATCCTTCATGTGCTTATTAATTTGGTGCCAATTAAAAGTTATAGTTTTTAATATCTGTCCAGTGTGTTTATGAGAAATGACTGAGCACTCATTCTAGCTGGAGAGAGGGGTCAAAGAAGGTGAACTACTCTCTCTGATGGATAACATATCATAATTCTTGAGACTGGAGAAATTTTAGGAGGCAAGTTCTGAATTACATTTTCCATTTTCTCCATGCTTATTGGTTTATTTAGGTTTTCTTCCAAACAACAACAACAAAATGATCTTTTTAAATTGAAATGAAGATTCAACTCAGATTTCTAAATGTATTAGCAAAACTTATTTATACCATTCTCTTACATTTAATGGAGAATTGAGTTTTTATTTCCTGTTATAGCCTCTTTATAATATGTAATAATATAATAGTAGTGATTACCATTTAGCTAGTGCTCACTTTGACCTAGACCTTGTATTAACCTTAACTATACTTTTTTTCATCTGAACCTCTCAATAATCTTCACTATTCACAAATGATTCATTTGATAATAATGAATTCGGCCCTTTCTCTGAAATATACCTCCTAACTGTCCACCTTTATCTGGTATTATCCTAATCCAATTCACCATCATGTCTCCTCTGGATTATTACTCCTACATTGTCTTCTTATTTCCATGCTTACCCAGCTATAAAACACTCTCTGCACAGCAGTCAGAGTGACTCTTCAAAACAAACTTTAAGCCATGGTACTTTGCTCTTTAGAATTCTCCAAATGGTCTTTAGAATTCTCCAATTGGTCTTTAGAACAAAATTAAATGTTTTAGTGTCGCCTACAAGACCCCTCATGCTCCTTTCCTATCTCTTCAAAGTCATCAATATCTCTTTCACCTCACTTCACGTTGCTGTAATGTCAAGCTGACCTCTTTCCATTGAAACTTGTCTTTATTTCATTTAAACCATGCGCTTCAAATTCCAATCTGTCTAAGAGTTTAAATTCTAATTTTTACGATATTCATATTGTCACCTAACTTTTCTTTGTTGAAATTTGCGTAGTTTATTTTTACTCAAACTTTTAACTTTTCAGTGCTAGTTTCTTAAACAGACGTTTTAGTTGACTTAACCAAAGTGTTA
>NW_011888789.1:13342978-13345878 GCF_000151845.1 Pteropus vampyrus
TGATATTTATTAATAGACGATTATACTAGTATACAGGTTTTACAACAAATGTGATATATATGAAGTAACTCAGTGGTCTCCAAACTTTTTGGCACCAGGGACTGGTTTTGTGGAATGCAATTTTTCCATGGGGGTTGTGGGAATAGTTTGGAGATGATTCAAGAACATTACATTTATTGTGCACTTTATTTCTATTTTTATTACATTGTAATATATAATGAAATAATTATACAACTCACCATAATGCAGAATCAGTGGGAGCCCTGAGCTTGTTCTTCTGCAACTAGATGACCCCATCTGAGGGTGATGGGAGACAGTGACACCCAAAGTATGTTGCTTATGTCCAGTCTACTCCATAATCTCATTTTGGTTGCTGTCACGGTAGAAATCCCTGCTTCACAAAGATAGGATATTGGAAATGGAAGCAGGCTTTTCAGTGCTTTTGTGGCAATCTGAAGATATTCTACCTTGACTTTAATTCAGAACATATGAAGATTTGAAGTTGTCTCAAACAGACTTTTAAGGACACCGTCATTTGGGATCTCAAGCAGTTGATTCACCTCTAGCACGGACAAAGTTGATTCACCTGGCTTATTCATAAATGGGTTGCGAATCCATTCCTTCCCAGTTTGGGGGTCGTTTGTGGTTGAGAAGTAATGCTCAAACTCTTTTGAAAGCTGATACAGGTGATCATGCATCAGCTGGGAGAAAGAAGGTCCTGGCTCAGTCTCTTTCAAAATCTCTGCTAATGTTTGAAACATGTCAAAAACCCTAATGTTCACTTGTCGCTCCCCTAATTCCAGTTTGGCTTTGAATACAGCTGCTTTATCTGCCGACTTGAACACAGTTGTCATTCTCCTCCGAAGTGACAGATTGAGTTGGTTAAGCAGGTTGAATACGTCATACAAATAAGCAAGTTTTGTGACCCATTCTGTGTCACTGAAATGTGCTGCCAGTGGTGACTTTATCTAAAAGAAATCTCTGAAGCGGCTCTCATAATTCAAAAACTCTGGCCAGTGATCTACCTTTAGAAAGCTATCTCACTTCTGTGTATAAGAGAAGCTCTACATCCATCTCCTCACGGAGCTGTGTGCACAGTTGTGAGTTAAGGGCATGTTTTTTAATGTGATTAATAATTTTAACGACATCTTGCAAAAAATTGTTAAGTTTAGGTGACATTTTTCAGCTGTCAGCATTTCTGTATGGATGACACAATGCATAGACTCACATTCAGAAGCAAACTCTTTGACTCTAGCTGTGAAACCAGAAAGTTGTCCAGTCACGGCAGCCGCTCTGTCCATGCACATACCGACACAAAATGACCAATTCAGTTTTCCTGATACGTAATCATTCAAAGACTTGAATAGTTCTGCAGCTGTGGTGTTGGTTGGCAACAAAAGTGCGCATACCATATTCTCATGCTCATCCTCTTGAAAAATATATCTCTCAAAAACAAGCATTGCTGCTTTGTTGTCAAAATCAGTAGACTCGTTGACCTGGATCGCATACCATGTGACTCATTAATCTTCTCTAGCAATTGTGCCTCAATATCCTCTGCTATTTCATCAATTCGTCTAATTATAGTGCTACCTGAAAGAGGAACACGTGCCACCTTTTGAACCGCAGCCTCTCCTAAAAGTTCGTAGCAAATGTCCTTAGCAGCAGGCAGGACCAGCTCTTCACCAATAGTAAAGGGCTTCTTGGCTTTAGCAATGTGGTTAGCCACTAAGAATGATGCTGTCAGTGATGAAGTGATGTCCTTCAATAATTGCCTCTGTTCTTTGTGTTCATGGGTTTTTTTTCTTTTGAAAAACTCCAAAGACTTGTCTTTCAATGCAGGGTGCTTGGTTTCCATGTGGCGCAGCAGTTTTGAAGGTTTCATGTTTGCATAGCCTGTCGCCACGCAGTCTTCAAAGTGGGCTTGAAGAATGTGAATCATCTGTAGCAATGAACCTGTAATTTAAGTAAGACTCTTGGTATTTTCCTTTAAATGCAGCTTTCTTTTCGTTGGTAGTTTTAGAGTCTTCTGCTGTCTCATTTGGATCTTTCCTCCTTTTCAAAGAATTTCTCCAGTGACATTTGTTTTTTATTCATTTTGGATAGGGTTGGTTTGTGGACTTACCAAAACTGTGACTGAGACAAGTGTGCAGTGCAGGAAAGAGGCATGGATGGAAGCAGTAAATAACGTAATGCGCGGTCCACACGCAGACTAAAATAAGTGTTGGATTCTGGTTGCCACCAGATGCAGCTGTACAACTGAAGTACATCAACTCACTTGCCACTATAAAGCCTGCCACCAGATGCAGCTTAATTGTCACTTGCCACTCACTGATAGGGTTTTGATATGAGTCTGAGAGCAATTGATTTATTATGATCTCTGAGCAGTCAAACCTCTCTGCTAATGCTAATCTGTATTTGCAGCCTCTCCCCAGCACTAGCATCACCGCCTCAGCTCCACCTCTGATCACGGGCATTAGATTCTCATAAGGAATACGCAGCCTAGATCCCTTTCATGCACAGTCCACAATAGGGTTCATGCTCCTATGAGAATGTAATACCTGTGATCTGAGGTGGAGCTGAGGTGGTGATGCTAGCGCTGAGGAGTGGCTGCAAATACAGATGAAACTTTGCTTGCTTGCCTAGAACCAGTCTGCAGCCTGGAATTTGGGGACCCCTGAAGTAACTGACAACAAAAGGGATGCTATTTAGTGAAAAACTTATCAGCTGATCCTATCTCTCACTTTGCAATTTTTTAAAAAAGCCTGGCAATCAAAAAGTAATTTATGTAATTCAATACTTTCTTCAGCCTAGTGGAAAAGCCAAAAGGAAGAGTATATTTTTAATGGCTTGTGAAATATCTTTAAATCCTTTCTCTTCTTTTTGATCATTTTCAAGGTCCC
>NW_011888789.1:13347348-13350793 GCF_000151845.1 Pteropus vampyrus
GCATTAAATTCTCCTTCCTCTAACAAAGTGGTCTGAGCATCTAATTTCCTCTGTCAGGTGTCGCTTCCTGCAACCAAAAGACCTTCTGAATGTTATGACTCTGCGTTTTCGATTTTCTTTTATGAAGATTATGTTCCATTGTCTCTGTAACTGCATTCAATTTTTGTTCATAAAACATATGCGTCACATAGATGAGACAAAAAAACAAGTTGCCAGCTCAGAGTTGCCATAAATATCTGTCTTTTTCTTGCTAGCATTCTCAACTCCTCTCTTTAACCTCTCCCTCTTACAACAGCAGACTATAAGCGGCTTACGTTTCTAATTCTTGAATGGAAATATCTCTCAAACACATATTTTCCTTTTACTAATGGCTTATGGCTCTCTGAAAAACTTAATTTACATTTTCGGTTTCCTTTTCTTACTTCCTGAACACATTAAAATTTATACCCTGCTTCCATGACCCTGACCTAAATTTATATGCCATATGTTTTTAAAAGACTAATACGTATTAGTGACTTCCTCGTTTTGTTTCTTTTTTTCAAAGGGAACAAGTTTACTTAAACTTTCCAATGATTAGTTCCTACTTCTGTGAAATTCTCTAATGTCTTAACTTCTGTAGGATAATTCTCTTTTCACTCACTGAAAGTCTATCAATGTCTTTTTGATCTGTATTGCTGGATTCAGTTCCTCTGTGTGCTTTGTAAATATCCCCAGTGTGCTGAAACAGGCCTTCTTCTCCTTTCCCTTTGCAACTTGACCTGCATGACCTTTCATATTCTTGTGGTTTTAACCACAATGAGAAGTAATTTGTACAGTTATGCTTCCCAGTTGTATATTTCTAATAGCAATTCTCAGTATATTCGATTTCCTAGTATATAGTCATATTTTGACATTCCACAGACATTTTAGGCTGTGTATATCTAAAAAGAAATTCCCCATCTTTATGCCCTCTCTTTGACTTCTACCTGCATTTTTGTTTCAATTCGTGTTCTCAGCAATTCATTCAGTCCCCTAATGCAGGGGTCCTAAATCCCCAGGTCATGTGGTACCGGTCTGTGGCCTGTTAGGAACTAGGCCGCACAGCAGGAGGTGAGAAGCAAGTGAGTGAAGCTTTATCTGTATTTGCAGGCGCTCTCCAGTGCTAACATCACTGTCTCAGCTCCACCTCAGATTGTACTCTGAAAAAAGAGGCCTAGACCATGGGATAGATCAAGAGTCAGCAAACTTTTTCTATAATGGGCCAAATAGTGTTATCGAGACAGAAAAGGCTTTCTAATTTGACTGCACATCTTAAAATCCCAGAAAAAAAAATTAACCCCTTAAAATTCAAATCAAATAATAGGATATAGAAAGAAAGAAACTATATAGAAAGAAAATTCTTGTGTATTCTATAAAAAGCACATTCGATTTAATTTCTAGTCTCATTTTCCATCATCCTTTTTCTTGAACTTTATATTCTAGTAACACTAAATCATGTGTAGTCCTGAGAATTACAGTTGTCTCTTTATCCACTATTCTGTTTTACTGCCATCCCATCTTCAAATTTCCACCTAGAAAAGTCACTTTCAGTTTCATAAATTGGCCTCTACTGTCATATTTCTAGAAATACACATCTTTAATTCCCCACAACGGCTAATAGAATTAACAACTTCTTTCTTTTTGCAGTTTCTTAAGCTTATACACACATCAGTAATTGAACATTATTATTTTGAAATATATCTGACTAGTTTTTTCTCCCTTAGTAGACCACATGTTCCTTAAGCACGAGGACTGTATTTTGGTCATCTGTATTCGCAATGCTGAGCGCATGGCCCAGTGTATAGAGAATTCTCAATATTTTTTGAACTGAATTGACCCGAATTCTGTCGGAAGACTGAAATATGGAGGCAGCTAGTTTCTGAAGCTGCTTCCTAGACAGGTCTAAAATACCGACATGTTTCTATTTTGAATGCAGAGAAAACTTCCAGATCATTATCAGCCTTAGGTAGAAATTGCCAACAAACTTCCTCCCTTGATTGAGAGTCACCAGCTTTGCACTCAAGTGGACAAGGTATATATATAAATATGTGTGTATATATGTGTGTGTGTGTGTGTGTGTGTATACATATATATAAAATTTTTTCTCTTTAAGATCTTCTCACCGCCTTATTTAAATCCTCACACCACTTTTCTTTCTCAGAATTGTGGAAGTATGTCGATTGACCTAAGGATATCAATCATTGTCATTGAGCTTATCCACAAAACAATCTTAGCCTTCCTGAGGAGCAGAATGACTTGTTTCTGATTTGACACATGTTTCCCTAACATTTTCAGAGCCCGCACGAAAAAATTCTTGGAACATATTAAGTTCTCAAGAATTATTTGTTTAAAGAAAGAAGACAATCTGGTTGGGAATTGTGAGAAAGCTGATAGATAAGATCTAGCTGGGGAAGGACAAAAGCATAGAAATTCTCAATGTCCTCATTCCTGTCACCTGGTTAATACTCTTCTGCTTCTGAGTGAGTCTACCTTGATTTTAGTATGAAGTCCTCATGGAATAGTTGAATCAAGAGAATTTCTGAGTTCTAAAGTCAGGGTTGTCAGGTTCTGCAGGAATAATTGATAAGTGTATAAATACATATGAGATAAGGTTAGAAATATTTCCCAAAAGTATGTAAGAAACAGTGGAATTTCTTGGTCCCAGGAGAATGAACATTATCCCACAGAAATAATCAGAAGGTGTAATAGGAAGAACATAGATTTTGATTCAGGAAAACGTGAGTCTGAATCTTGGTTTGATCACTTAGTAGCTAGTAAAACGTGAGTCTGAATCTTGGTTTGATCACTTAGTAACCTTGAACAAATTACTTAATCCCTATAATTCTTCTTCTTTATTTATAAAATGAGAGAAATTCTGGTCTCATAGAATTGTTGTGAAGAATAAATGACTTTTGAAAGTGCCCTTTCATACATACTGCCACACAATAGTCTTCAATATATATTTATACTTCCCATTTGTCTCTCTTTCATCTGTCTTAATCTCACAGTTTAGAGTGCAATGTGATTTCAGAGACACAAGAAAAGTTTTCCACGCTCCAAGATTTTCTTTCATTGACTTAAATGTATTTAATGTGTATAATTAAAAATTCATTTAAAAACAATTATTAA
Organism: Pteropus vampyrus; assembly: GCF_000151845.1. Classification (NCBI taxonomy): domain Eukaryota; kingdom Metazoa; phylum Chordata; class Mammalia; order Chiroptera; family Pteropodidae; genus Pteropus; species Pteropus vampyrus. Next base: position 13,350,496 of record NW_011888789.1, read on the forward strand.
ATGCCTGCTAAGTTCAGTCACAAGAGAAGAGACTCCATAAGAGATGGAAGAGATTGTCTCTAGTGTCTATGCAAATGGCTAACTAAACCTAAAGATTTATTTTCCTGCCACATAAAGTCTCCTTAAGATGACCAAAGAAATTTTTTTAAAAAGTAGGAAAATATCTGTAGTGTGAGAAAACAAGAGAAAATACCAATGATGGGATAAAAACTTTAAGAATTTTCATACTATATTAAGCAAACCATACAGATTCATAAATGAGTCTACAGTATCCAGGCCAAGCATTCAACCAAAGCAA
>NW_011888789.1:13350843-13355572 GCF_000151845.1 Pteropus vampyrus
GTTTCATAAATTGGCCTCTACTGTCATATTTCTAGAAATACACATCTTTAATTCCCCACAACGGCTAATAGAATTAACAACTTCTTTCTTTTTGCAGTTTCTTAAGCTTATACACACATCAGTAATTGAACATTATTATTTTGAAATATATCTGACTAGTTTTTTCTCCCTTAGTAGACCACATGTTCCTTAAGCACGAGGACTGTATTTTGGTCATCTGTATTCGCAATGCTGAGCGCATGGCCCAGTGTATAGAGAATTCTCAATATTTTTTGAACTGAATTGACCCGAATTCTGTCGGAAGACTGAAATATGGAGGCAGCTAGTTTCTGAAGCTGCTTCCTAGACAGGTCTAAAATACCGACATGTTTCTATTTTGAATGCAGAGAAAACTTCCAGATCATTATCAGCCTTAGGTAGAAATTGCCAACAAACTTCCTCCCTTGATTGAGAGTCACCAGCTTTGCACTCAAGTGGACAAGGTATATATATAAATATGTGTGTATATATGTGTGTGTGTGTGTGTGTGTGTATACATATATATAAAATTTTTTCTCTTTAAGATCTTCTCACCGCCTTATTTAAATCCTCACACCACTTTTCTTTCTCAGAATTGTGGAAGTATGTCGATTGACCTAAGGATATCAATCATTGTCATTGAGCTTATCCACAAAACAATCTTAGCCTTCCTGAGGAGCAGAATGACTTGTTTCTGATTTGACACATGTTTCCCTAACATTTTCAGAGCCCGCACGAAAAAATTCTTGGAACATATTAAGTTCTCAAGAATTATTTGTTTAAAGAAAGAAGACAATCTGGTTGGGAATTGTGAGAAAGCTGATAGATAAGATCTAGCTGGGGAAGGACAAAAGCATAGAAATTCTCAATGTCCTCATTCCTGTCACCTGGTTAATACTCTTCTGCTTCTGAGTGAGTCTACCTTGATTTTAGTATGAAGTCCTCATGGAATAGTTGAATCAAGAGAATTTCTGAGTTCTAAAGTCAGGGTTGTCAGGTTCTGCAGGAATAATTGATAAGTGTATAAATACATATGAGATAAGGTTAGAAATATTTCCCAAAAGTATGTAAGAAACAGTGGAATTTCTTGGTCCCAGGAGAATGAACATTATCCCACAGAAATAATCAGAAGGTGTAATAGGAAGAACATAGATTTTGATTCAGGAAAACGTGAGTCTGAATCTTGGTTTGATCACTTAGTAGCTAGTAAAACGTGAGTCTGAATCTTGGTTTGATCACTTAGTAACCTTGAACAAATTACTTAATCCCTATAATTCTTCTTCTTTATTTATAAAATGAGAGAAATTCTGGTCTCATAGAATTGTTGTGAAGAATAAATGACTTTTGAAAGTGCCCTTTCATACATACTGCCACACAATAGTCTTCAATATATATTTATACTTCCCATTTGTCTCTCTTTCATCTGTCTTAATCTCACAGTTTAGAGTGCAATGTGATTTCAGAGACACAAGAAAAGTTTTCCACGCTCCAAGATTTTCTTTCATTGACTTAAATGTATTTAATGTGTATAATTAAAAATTCATTTAAAAACAATTATTAAATGCCTGCTAAGTTCAGTCACAAGAGAAGAGACTCCATAAGAGATGGAAGAGATTGTCTCTAGTGTCTATGCAAATGGCTAACTAAACCTAAAGATTTATTTTCCTGCCACATAAAGTCTCCTTAAGATGACCAAAGAAATTTTTTTAAAAAGTAGGAAAATATCTGTAGTGTGAGAAAACAAGAGAAAATACCAATGATGGGATAAAAACTTTAAGAATTTTCATACTATATTAAGCAAACCATACAGATTCATAAATGAGTCTACAGTATCCAGGCCAATAATTCACCCAAAAAAAAAAAAAAAAAAAAAAAGTCCCCACTGTCCCCTTCCCCGTCTCAGAGTAGCCGGGCATAGAAACAAGAGGAAGTCTGGGACAGTTTGCAGGAAAAGGCAGGAAAGTCCCAGGCTTTCCTTGGGCTTTACTTCATTAAACTGCCATAAATAAAATGAAGACCTTATTGAATTGGTATTCCTCATATGTTAAATGTCAATAAGAAAAGGCCAGCAGTGTCCAGCTAACTTCTGTCTACTGAAAATGTGGGAGTTCAGGAAACAGCTTAGCACAACAGCGAAACCAATCTCCCGGAACTTCTACTAGGTTGAGCAGTGTCTCTTCAGAAAGCATGTTTACCTGGAAACCTGTGAATGTGACGTTATTTGGACATAGGTCTTTATAGATGTATTCAAGGAAAGTGAGGTCAAATCCAGTAAGACTGGTGTCTTTATAAGAAGAAGAAAGTTTGGACACAGACACACAAGGAAGAACACCATGTGGAGATAGAGGCTGTGATTAGAGCGAGGCATCTACAAACTACACCAGGTGTTGCTGGCAATCACCAGAAACTAGGAGACAAACATAGAACAGGTTCTCCCTCAGAGCCTCCAGAAGGACCCATCCTTACAAACTCCTTAATTTCAGATTTCTATCCTTTGAAGTTGAGAGAATAAATTTCTGTTGTTTTGAGCGTCTCAGCTTGTGTTCATTTGTTGAGGGAGCCTTAGGAAACTAATATAACATTCTTGGCAAGTCTCATTACTTCTGATTACTTATAAAACATTTAACCAGATAAAACTACTTTTAAGATTTCACCACCAAAGGTTGAGACTGAATCAATTGGAAATGGGTCATGAGAAGCAAATATAATGGCTTTCAGGACTGCACATGGAGCTGCAGACTAACTTTTGTCTTCTTGAGTCCTTTACTTGGCACAACACAATAAGTACATTTAGTTTTGATCTTACGGTACCTCCAGGCCAACCACCCTGCTCTTAGAAACCCCCAATGCACCTATGTGTATGTTGGTAAAAAAACTGTTCACTGACTTAGACTCATCCACTTTCTAGGAAAATTCACCCTCCTCCATCCTTCTGCCATAAAATACTGGAGGCAACAGGCTAGCTCACAGGAAGCTATACAAAAGAAAACTCAGGTGCATCCCGGAAACAATGTAAGGGAAGTTATATTAGCTACTAGCTACTAATCCTGATAAAACTGACCTCCATTTCTGAACCCTAAATGACCCTAAACCACCACATGAAATGAGGAGGATGAGCAAATCAAAGAGTGGGAGAAAGGGGTGGACATTTAGGGCCAATGGCCTCCTACACAAAGAAAGAGATCAATGCTTTTAAAATTAATTGATGTCTAATAATGTTTACTTCACAAAAATAAGTGAAGTTGCTATGTAAAAAGAACTATTGGGAAGCAAAGAAAAAAATGAACAAACAAAAAATGCCATATAAACCCAAAAAATCAGAGAAAGATTGATTACAGGATAAAAAAATGTAATTTAGGGAATTCCTTGAAAAGTTTTTATAAAGCATAAAGCAAAAATTAAAGAAATGCCAGCTATCAGAAAAATAAAGTATATGAAAAAGAGAAATGGATAATCCAAATTCTACAAAATAGAAGTCTCACAAAGTAGTGTAGATGAAAGAGAAATAAAGCTTCAAGCCCATAAGGACAAAATTTTTCAGCATTTGAGTATTTGAGAAAATTTGAATATTTCTTTTAGATTTGAATATTTCTATCAGAAAGACAATGAGAGTGGGAGGGCACATACAGATTTTGAATTTTCTAGAAGAAGAAGAAGATTTTCCAAGTTTTAATCATGAAATAATCAAAATAAACTAGGTTACTTACAGAATAACAGGACTATTTATCTATAATAATGAGTATTAAAAGACAATTTAACGCCTATTTGAATGGCCAAAGTTTGAAATAATCTGTCACTATCAAATCCTGCTGAGGATATGCAAAAGAGACTCTCATTCATATTGCTGATGGGAATGCAAAATGGTACAGCTACTTTGGAAGACTGTTGGCAGATTCTTATTCAGTTAAACATAGACTTGCTGTCTGACCCAACAATCTCATTCTTATTTACTCAAATAAACTGAAAGTTTATGTTCATGGAAAAGCTTGTGCGCAAATGTTTATGGCAGCTTTATTTATAATTGACAGAACTAGAAACAACCAAGATGTCCCTTGACAGGGTCTGGTTAAACAGTGGACTGAATGTTTGTGTTTTTCTCAAATTCATATACTGACATCCTAATTTCCAATACGATGGTATTAGGTGGGGCCCTTGGGAGGTGTAATCAGAGTTCTTCTGAGAAACAGAACCAATAGTATATACATAGATATAAATAAATATAGATATAGATATACAAAAAGAGACTTATTATGAGAGATTGGCTCACATGATTATGGAGGCTGAGAAGTCCCATGATCTGCCTCTTACATGATGGAGGTCCGAGAAAGCCGAGAGCCTGGGGAGCTAATGGTTTTAGTCCCAGTTAGAGTCCAAAGGTCTAAGAACGAAGAGTACTGATGTCCAAGGCCAGAAGAAGTTTTCCATCCCTGCTCAAGCAGAGAGCAAATTCACCCTTTCTCCACTTTTTTTTGCTTTATTCAGGCCCTCAGCGAATTGGATGATGACCACCCAAATTGGTAAGGGCAGATCATCTTTATTCAGTCTACCAGTTCAAATGCTAATCTCTTCCAGAAACACTTTCTTAGACATGCCTAGAAATAATGTTTTACTAGCTATTTGGGTACTCCTTAGCGTAGTCAAGTTCACACATAAAATTGACCAACACAGAAAGTAATTAGGTCATGAGGGTGGAGCACTCATAAATGAGACT
>NW_011888789.1:13356657-13370317 GCF_000151845.1 Pteropus vampyrus
CAAAGAAAGAGATCAATGCTTTTAAAATTAATTGCTGTCTAATAATGTTTACTTCACAAAAATAAGTGAAGTTGCTATGTAAAAAGAACTATTGGGAAGCAAAGAAAAAAATGAACAAACAAAAAATGCCATATAAACCCAAAAAATCAGAGAAAGATTGATTACAGGATTAAAAAAAATGTAATTTAGGGAATTCCTTGAAAAGTTTTTATAAAGCATAAAGCAAAAATTAAAGAAATGCCAACTATCAGAAAAATAAAGTATATGAAAAAGAGAAATGGATAATCCAAATTCTACAAAATAGAGGTCTCACAAAGTAGTGTAGATGAAAGAGAAATAAAGCTTCAAGCACATAAGGACAAAATTTTTCAGCATTTGAGTATTTGAGAAAATGTGAGTATTTCTTTTAGATTTGAATATTTCTATCAGAAAGACAATGAGAGTGGGAGGGCACATACAGATTTTGAATTTTCTAGAAGAAGAAGAAGATTTTCCAAGTTTTAATCATGAAATAATCAAAATAAACTAGGTTACTTACAGAATAACAGGACTATTTATCTATAATAATGAGTATTAAAAGACAATTTAACGCCTATTTGAATGGCCAAAGTTTGAAATAATCTGTCACTATCAAATCCTGCTGAGGATATGCAAAAGAGACTCTCATTCATATTGCTGATGGGAATGCAAAATGGTACAGCTACTTTGGAAGACTGTTGGCAGATTCTTATTCAGTTAAACATAGACTTGCTGTCTGACCCAACAATCTCATTCTTATTTACTCAAATAAACTGAAAGTTTATGTTCATGGAAAAGCTTGTGCGCAAATGTTTATGGCAGCTTTATTTATAATTGACAGAACTAGAAACAACCAAGATGTCCCTTGACAGGGTCTGGTTAAACAGTGGACTGAATGTTTGTGTTTTTCTCAAATTCATATACTGACATCCTAATTTCCAATACGATGGTATTAGGTGGGGCCCTTGGGAGGTGTAATCAGAGTTCTTCTGAGAAACAGAACCAATAGTATATACATAGATATAAATAAATATAGATATAGATATACAAAAAGAGACTTATTATGAGAGATTGGCTCACATGATTATGGAGGCTGAGAAGTCCCATGATCTGCCTCTTACATGATGGAGGTCCGAGAAAGCCGAGAGCCTGGGGAGCTAATGGTTTTAGTCCCAGTTAGAGTCCAAAGGTCTAAGAACGAAGAGTACTGATGTCCAAGGCCAGAAGAAGTTTTCCATCCTTGCTCAAGCAGAGAGCAAATTCACCCTTTCTCCACTTTTTTTTGCTTTATTCAGGCCCTCAGCGAATTGGATGATGACCACCCAAATTGGTAAGGGCAGATCATCTTTATTCAGTCTACCAGTTCAAATGCTAATCTCTTCCAGAAACACTTTCTTAGACATGCCTAGAAATAATGTTTTACTAGCTATTTGGGTACTCCTTAGCGTAGTCAAGTTCACACATAAAATTGACCAACACAGAAAGTAATTAGGTCATGAGGGTGGAGCACTCATAAATGAGACTCGTGCCCTTATAAAAGTGATCCCAGGGTGCTCTTTGACCCACTTTTGTTATCATATGAGGGTACAATAAGAAGACAGCAATCTTCAACCTGGAAGAAGGCTCTCATCAGAACCCAGCCATACTGGCACCTTGATTGTGGACTTCTAGCCTCCCAAACTGAATGAATTAAATTTCCATTGTTTATAAGCCACCTAAGCTATGGCACTTTGTTATAGCAGCCCAAATCGACAAAGATACTGAGTTATATCCATATAGTAGAATGCTATTCGGTGATAAAATTAATAAGCTATTGATTTATTTAACAACATGGATAAACATTAAATACATTGGGCTAAATGAAACATGTCATATCCAAAAGGCTACATATTATATGATCGCATTCATGAGACATTCTGGAAAAGGCAAAACTATAACGACAGAAAACATCAATGGTTACCAAAGGTTGAGGGGGAATGAGTGGTTGACTACTAACGGCGAATTTTGATGACGTAACTGTCCTTACCATACTCAGGTGGTGGATTACATGAGTCTACGCATTTGTAAAACCCACATAATTGTGCATCACAAAGAGTGAATTATATGCAAACTAAAAAAAATTAACCAGAATGTCGGGGGATCCTGGGATGGAATGCAGATGATGAAAAATGAACTTAACTGTACTACAGATGTATGGCATAGTTTCATGAAAGAGTGTGGGGGAAAGATGCTGACCCAAGTTACTGTGGAAAATGATGTGACCGAAATCTATGAGGCTAAATTAAATGAGAACTGTATGTAGTCACTGTACTCCAGTTGGTAAATTTGTTTTTTCATGGAGTATAGGTTAACAATTCCGAAACTACCGCTTTCAAGTATATTTTCTAGATAAACCTCTAACTAAGAGGAACATTCTCAACGTGGACCTTATTCCTTTACGGTAACACTGTACTATTGGTAGCCAATAGCCACGTGTGGCTAAAACAAATCAATATGTAAGATATTCACTGGATTTTGAAGACCTACTATAAAAAGAGTCTGTAAAATATCTCAATATTTTTATATTGATTACGTGTTGGCAATATTGTAGATATATTGACCTAGATAAAATATATTATTAATACGAATTTTACCTCTTTCTTTTTACTATTTTTAAAATGTGGCTGCTAGAAAATTATCAATTTCACTTGTGGATTTCATTTTAATCAGACGATGCTGACTTGAGAGAGCAGGGCTGTCGTCAGCAGAACTGGCTCAATTCTTCCTGGCTCTGTGATTCTGGGCAAATGCTTTCCCCTCTCTGACTCTGTTTTGTCCTGTGAGTTTTAGGGAAGATGGTAAACCATTCTTCATGGGGACTTTTTAGCATTGTGCCTTAGGGACTCTATTACCAGCCTTAGAATAAGTATTTAATAAATAATTGCCGTTATAATTCTCAGACTGGTTCCTGTTAAAATGCAACATCTCAGCGGACACACACACACACACACACACACACACACACACACGCCTAGGGCACATTAAGTTGGCGATTCTGTCTCAGCCAGTTTGGAAGAGGAAAAGGCACGCACGGATGGGGAAAGACTCCCACCTAGTGGATAGCAGAGGAAGGATTTCGTCACAGAGGCTCAAGCGCGAGCTGCCCGGGGCCTGGGCGGAAGGAGCCGCGAATCCCTTTTCACTTGGCGGTGCCAGTAGCTTAAAGGAAAGCAGAAGACAACCACCTTCGTCCCCTCAAAGGCTTCGGACCCCGAAGAGAGACACCCGGAAGAGCTAGATCAGGCTGTGCCTAGAGCTAGGGAGGGGATGCGAGAAGGAGGCAAACCGAGGGAGCGATGCCTGGAAGCTGGAACTCGGCTCGGGTTAGTGGTGTCAACGAAGACGGGCAGCAGGGCTGGCCCAGGCAACACTGAGACGTTAGGCATTGCTGTCGGTAATAATTAACTCTGTACAGGGTGTTGCTTTCACAGAGGACACCACCTGCAAATCTCCCAGTAACGCATTTTGACAAGGAGGAAACGGGCATGGAGAGGCGAAGGGATCTAGCCAGGGTCACTGGGAGTGTTTAAACAAGCTCTGAACAACTATTCGGCCCAGCCCAGCTACGGTACCCTTCTAGGGATTTGGTCAAATTCTTAAATCCACGGGGCCTCGTTTTACTTATAAATTGAAGGAAGAGGTTTCTACCCACAGCACAGGGCTGTTTTTAGGGTTAAATGATAAAACGAGTAAGGAGATGCACATGGAAGAGGGGATTGTAAAAGTTGCCACTGGAGATTCCCATGAAATTAGATGATCGCAGCCTTGGGAGTAAAATTATTTTAGAACGCTCTAACTAAGCGGTCACTTCAGTGATGGAGACCAGTGTCTGGCACAACCATGGGGACAATTCGGGGCCTTGGGTGGAGCGTTTAGGTACTTCCCGAACAATATCGTTTGGAATATCTCCTCCTATCCTGCAGTGGCCTAGGATCAGGAGAGATACAGGTGTGCATGGAAGCTCTTAGTTCGTTCATTGAAAGAGAGTCTATCTGTTCCTTACACCCAAAGAAGGCTTCAAGTCACAGAATTCCGTGGCCATCCCTCACTGATAATCTCAACACTCTCTTAAACAGATGTCCCTCCTGAACTGCCAGTTCCTCAAGAGTTACCAAGAACAGCGCCCGCCCCACTTGGTCTTGAGCTTTATCACCATGGGATATATCTGGCAGGAAGGAGAGACACAGCCCAAAGAAGTAAGGGACAAATAAATACCTGTCTTGTCACACTCTCTTCTTGGCACAACAGTACTCCTGGAAAGATGGGTCCTTCCTTGTTCTTTTCTTGGGGTGTCAGTTGAAGGAAAGGCAAAGGGTCCACTTAAATGACTTTTGCCCCTAATTAGGAGGTTAATTTTCTTTAGAACTAGTAGCCTTTTTATTACTTTGTGAATCTATCTTTTCTGACACCCTCTTCCAAGAATGTTGCATTTGAAAGCAAGTTTTGAGATCTCATTTAAAAAACTTAATGATAGCTTAAATTTTATAGCATTTTATACTCCCATACACCTAATTTATCTCAGTCAGTTTTCACAACCCCATAAGGTAAGTAGAGCTATGCTGTGCCCATTTTACAAACAGCTGGGTACTATAGAAGTCCAAGGTCAGATAGCAAGTTAGTGGAAATTCCAAGGCCAGAACCCAAACTTAATGTCACTAATATAACCTCCTCCCCCCAGAAGGACACACTGATATTCACAGCACTAATTTTTACTTTTGTTTAATACTACTTGCTATCTATCAATTATCATGTCTTTGTGTAACATTTTATAGTTTCAACCTAAAACTTGAGACATAAAATCTCTGAGTTCCACTATTTGCAGTGTAAAGGACTACTCTCTTTCATTTTATATAAATGTACCTTTTCCCAGAAACGGGAGTGGCTGTTGTTCCAGCACTCCATGGATGAGTGAGCAGCCTATGACTGTTTTGTTTGCCTGCTTGAGCCTACCTCTTACCTCTCAAGTAAACACCTGAGATTCCATGTGAGGAAAAAAAAAAAAAAAGGAAAGCGAGAAAGGAGAAAAAAATATAGAGCGGCTTCTGATTTTTTAAATGTCAATGTATCTAATTTTTAAAAATTGTGTGTCTGATATTGGTAAGTTTAAAATCTACGTATAAAATATCCCACTGGGTTTCTATACCCCACCTGCTCTCTAAACCATAATGCTAAATCGCGGAAGAAATAGAGAAGGCTGACAGGAGATATACTCTCCAGCTTCAATATGCACCCATGCACCCCCACCCTGCAGCCTTGGGTCCTGTCTTTGTGTCTCCTCTGACTTTTCAGCTAAGTAGATACCTCTCTTCTGCACCGTCCTCCTCATCCCATGCCTCCTGAGGGAAGCTGACCTAAGTTTGAATTTTAAAACTCTTTAAAGATCTGTATTGTTTCTACCTAAGAAACAGTTCTGTCTCAAGTCTATTTAAAAATCTAAGGAAAAATAAAGGCAGAAGTAGGGCTTTGTTAATAGATAGTTCTATCTTATAGGAAATGAAAACTAGGAATGGGAGAAAGAGAGAATAAGAATTTTTTTGGGGGGGGTAGGGGGATCTAGATGAGCCTTATCCACAAATAGAGACTGCTCCATGGATATGAGTAGCTTTTTTGGATTCGTGGGCTGATAAGACTCTTCAGAGTGTTCCTCAGATAACTCAGAGGTTGAACGGGGATTGTCTTGAGGTGACTTACTTGAAGTCGTTATTGGGTTTGACTTATAAAGTGACTGACAGAGTCAGCTGCCACACAGGATGAAGTGTTCTGTCCTCCGCATTTGTCTCCCTGACTGACACATAAACACATACACAAACATATGTGTGTATACATATACACACACACATATATACATGCTCTTTGTTTTATACTCAAAAAACACATATCTATGCATATCTAGATAGATTGATACATATAGATAGATAAATAGATTATTTTCCTACTGTTCATCAACTCGGGCCCCAATTCGAGCTTAAACTGGTAATGCCCTTTTCTGCATAATCAATATTCAGGTATAATTTTATACTATGTGTACATGCATGTGTTCCAATTTTGTAATTTTTCACATAAATTTTAGATTGTACTCAGAAACAGTATGTCCACCAGGTTGTTAACAGAAAAAATGAGAGTGAAGAATGTGCGTGTCACTCAGATAGTTCCAGTTTCATCCCCAAGTCGTTTCTACTACAGGATTGCTGGAATAAGAGACAGCCATGATTAACTTCCTCTGCTGCATTCTTTCTAGAATATGCTAATTGTCTGGATTTATATCTGAAAGATTCTACCAAGAAACCTTGCCTTGCCTTTTGTCGAAGTCTCCAGGAACTTGAAGATCCCTCCTATCCTCGTCCACTTGGACCTGGTGCTGACAAACTGGACTACAAAGAATCTCGAAAGGTAAGAAAAAGAGCTTTAGATTTGAACAGATGGAAACTCAGTAAGGGGCGGTCAGTATTATCTACTGGAAAGGCTCAGGCTTTTCCAGCTACTTGGTGATTGAAGATGTTCATATGTATTGTCTTCTACAAGGTTCCAGAGAAGGGGTGAACTTGAACACAGATTCAAAAATCACAGCTCCCACAAGTGTCCTCTTAACCTTCTTTGAATACACTGATGAAGACCATTTTTATTTGTTTGCTGTCATATCAAATCTGAGTTTCTCCATCTTTTCTTCAGCTCTTGCATAATCAGTCTTCACTCATTCTTTCTTACCAAATTGTTTATTATTCCCTAACATGTCTTCCATTCAAGTCAAGTTAGGACCAGGAATTTTATAAAGGATCATTATATAGTAATCATAAATGAATGATTATGTATGAGAGTAGGTACTCTAGGTATGTTGGATTGAGAATTTGATTAATAATGCTATCTGTTCCACCTAGCTGGCATCAATCCTTTGACAGGTTGCAGATATTGGCAGTCTTCTAAAGAAGAAATAGCATGAATTTTTAGAAAGAAGAAATTCTAATAAATGAGGTGGAAACGGCGAAGTATAAAATTTCCCCTTGAACTTCATTATCACAGCCCAATTTTTTTCATACTGTAAATGTGAGAGAGAGAGCACTTTTGTGACTTACAAATAGCTAAAAGGACATTTAAGTTAGATGTGGGGAAGAACTTCCTTAGCATAAGGGTTGTGGGTAAACACAGGATTGCCAGAGATAATGGGAATGTGCTTTAAAGAATTAAACAGTTAATAAATAACATACCTTTTAGAACTAATTTATGTGTCCCTTGGAGGAAGTGAGATTGGGCCATCTCATCTCACTAAAGACTTCTGAGTCCTAGGATTTTATGTTCTCTATTATTATGAACAATGATCTTTGACCGAGTCTGCTTTAAGAACAAAATTGGTGACCCATATTCCCATGGAAAAGTGCTGAATCTGGCTCAGAATTCAGGCAGAAAGAAATAATAAATATATGTGAAGAAATGATTCTGGTCAAGACATTGAATATTTAATAAGCTGAATCTCTGATTCAAAGAGGAGGAGAGGAGTGGGGAAGTTTGAAGGGAAAAATAGCTGGACTGGGATAGTGAAGCAAAAAATACAGCAAAAAGCTAGTTTCTCAGTGGATGACAATGCAGGGATAGTTTAATCCCAGAGGTGCAGACACAGTCCTAGGGTTCAGGAGTTATTCTTCTTGGTTATTATTTTTTGGAGTCTCTTAATAGGCCTAGCACAGGGCTAAATGCAATGAAGAAATGAAAGTAATGGAAGCAATACACCCAAAGTAGTTAAATAACAAAGCAAAGCAGGACATGAGAAATGTCAGAGTGATACAAACAATAAACCCTTTAGAATTTCAAATCAATGCAGGCTTTAAAAATCAGGAAAAAGCTTGGTGAGAGGGTAGTATTTGATCTAAAGTAGGTGTTAAAGGGTAAGAGTAGAATAACTACAACAAAAGTATGGGTTTGTGGTAATTACAAAAATAAAAAAGAAGTAAGATGGTTTATCATGATGCCACAGACTAAATGTTCGGGGCTGATACAGGAGTTGAGATTTGGCTCACTCTTTGTCACACAGTGGTCCATAGTCTAGTCACAATTGTGACATCCAAAGTGTGCTTAGATATGTGTGTGTGCATACAGGTGCATTTGCACATAAATGTGTGTGCCTGTGTACATGTGACCCTAGAAGGCATATCTGATTTACAAACCGATTTGTTCCTTTATTTTCTTTTTCTGTTCATGGTTGTCATTAACTGAAATTTGTCTAGACCCCTGGACATCAAGTAAGTTCTCAGAAATCCTTCGCTCACTTTAGAATCGATGTTAACTTTAAAAGCTTACAATAAAACAAAAAAGAAAGCATATCAAATTGTATGTGTAGTATATAAGCTATGTTAAAATGCATGGAAAAATAAGGCTAGAAGGGAATGTGCCAAAAATTAACAGCCCAAAATTTAACAGTGGTTGCCTCTGCTTTGTAGGGATTAGGGAATTACTTCTCTTTATTATATTTTCCAATCCGTGTGTAATAAAACAAATAAGTGCAATGCAAGAAAAAAAAAGAAACTTCACCAATTCTTTAATGATCTGAAAAAGATCTCTCATTTCACTGTAACTTCTATGAAAGGTCAAATTGCAGTCAGTTGCTGCTACAGCTACAGAAGGGTTCCTTTGAAATATCTTGTTACATGGACCGAAGCTCAAGGGGGCGAGTCTGGCCCAGACATCCTTAGACACATGTTTTCCTGGAGAACAAAGTTCATCTCCAAATTAACATTGCCTCTCAACAAACCTCAGCTCGATAAAGAGGTTCAGTATAAAAACTGTAGCTCAGGAGACGGAGAGATGGAAGGATGAAGACAGCATTTCCCACACGGATGTAACTGCTGGAACAATGACATTCTCGACTTAGTTTTCTTCAGTGTTAGTTTTCATTCCCCCTCATGTTTAATATGTTAGAGGCAGAAGTGATTTATGGAGTACAGGTTTTAGGTTTTGTAAACTGGATCTACATCTGGAATATTTGAATCTATCCATAAGATGATCACAGGTCATTTTAGAGTGATCCCTCTGTAACAGTCTTTCAGTGCTCGTTCTTTATACAAAACAAAACAAACAAAGCAAAACAAATTACTGATTAGAAAAAGCACTAGTCTGAGTTATGAAACTGTAAAAAAAAAAAAAGGAAATAAGAAAGAAAAAGGCAAGGAATTAGCTGTTGCTTGTGGTCGTTGTATCTCTAAGACTATGCTCCTGACAGGAATGGAGTGATTGGCCATAGATTGGTCCTGTGAATAAACGGCAATACCTATTAACTCGCGCTTCAGCTATTCCATTGGGAGGATGGTCAGGAACCATCAGGGCCACACAAGGCTTTGAAAGTCCTTAGGTCAAATGAACATGGGCTTGAAAAGATCTGATCTCTTTCTTTCTTCAATGTTGCTGAAGGTAGAGGCTCATCTTTAGGGCTTTTCTACAGAGAGGAGAAAGCTGTTCACTGATTCTACCCTGCACTTAACAGTTGTCTAACTCTGAGGGGACCTATGGGCCATGCATACTTTTGGCATCCAAACCTCTCTATCCATACTGCCATCTCCTTCCCAAGGAACTTGGATGTCATTGTTTCATTTCCTGGAGGAGAAAGCCTATGTGGTTTTATACTGGTAACTGTTTTGGTGAAGAAAGCAGCAGTACCTGGGATTAAAGTTTCTTCTCATTCAGCACTTTTTTTGTCTAAATCAGAAATCAGTTTGAGCTTTAATTCCTACCTGGTAAATGAACCAAAATTGACCAAAATTGATGAGTATAGGCCTTGTCCTATTGGTTTATATCTGAGGAGAGATCTAAGTTCTAGCCCACAGAGATATTCCCTTCTCCAACTCCTGTAAAACTTGGAATTAGATATTGGTTCTTTCAACAGACATGCATTGTTCTAGAAAATAGAATAACTGGAGGAACAAGACAGACATTATTCTGGCCCCCACAGAAGCTCATGATCTGGAGGCAGATGGGTTGATGTATGGAGTAATAAGAAAAAAAAAAAAAGCAGTGTTTCATGAAAAAAACAAACAAACAAACAAAAACATCTAAAACTTAATTCAGACCTAAAGGGTCAGGTAGGCAAAGCTTCCCAGTGAGACTTAAAACCTGAGCGATATATAAGAATTAAGCAGAGAGAGAGAGAGAAAAGAAAAAAAAGAGAGAGACAGACAGAAAGGCAGATTTATTCCTGGCAGGAACTGCTGTGCAAAGGCTCCGAGGAAAATGAACCATCACTGAGATTACCTAGCCCTGGGAGGTTCCAAAATGAATTCCTTCAGAGTTCAGGGAGCTAACAGAAAAGTTGAGTGTAAGAAGATAGTGGAGCAGCAGCTGAGCAGGGAGAGAATTCATGCCTTGCCTGAAGATAATTAAGTTACGTTTGTCTTTCCTCACCACCTTCCCTTATGGTAAGCATATTTTGAGCGCTTACTGTATCCTTAGTAGAGCAACTAGTCATGGCATAATTATTATAACACTCTCTTTCATTCTCAAAAGTGATACTATATGATCACTTTACTTCTCATCAGTGTGTTTAGTCTCTCAAAAATAAAATAAAATAAAATAAAATAAATAAAATAAATAAAATAAAGTAAATAAAATAATAAAATAAAATAAAATAAATAAAATAAAATAAAAATTGTTCTTTCAGATACAATTCAGAAAAGGTAGAGACTAGGAAGGCTTCGTGATGGAGAGGGCTCTGAGCTAGGGCTCTATGGAATCTGAGTCTGTGTAAGACAGAGCTCAGGAGTGAGATGCAGGCATTGAAATAGTTATTATGTTTGATAGGTACAGAAGAAGGAAGGAGAAAAATGATAGAGTTATGCCCCTGAGAGGTATAAGAAGTAGTAGTCAGTGGACAGATCTAGAAAAACCTAACCAAGGATCTATCTGGGAGATGCCCAGAGATATCCTCTTTTTCAGGTAGACCTCATAGCAAATCTAGTTCAAGAACACTTCCAGGGGAGCCCTGACACACTCTGGCAGTGAGAGAGGTGCCCTTCCCCTGGAATTTCACTGCGCTGCTGCTCACTCTATCTCAAAGGGCTTTAAGTGAATGCTAATGAACTGAGTAAACGAATCTTCTCCCCAGGCACTCGTTCAGGCAGTGAATACCATCTCGCAGCTCAGCCAGGACTCCCTGCTCCAAGCCCTGCAGCAACTGAGACTCTCCATCCAGGACATCACCAGAACCTTAGGACAAATACACGGTATGGGGCTCCTGCGGGTTGAGGGCTCTGCTTGGGGTCAAAGGGCCTGGAGGTTGGACAACATCCACCAGATGGCGCTGGCGTATTAGCTTTGTTTTATGGTACGCGACCACTGTTCAAGCTATTAAGAGATGATTTCAATTTGAAGAGATATTCTTGTAGTTTTGTCCTTTTTAAATATATGTATTTTTTTGTGATTAGGGTAGTTTCCTTTTTGGTGGTCACACATTTCTTTGCATGTCGAGGTCTTGCATGAAGTTCAGGAGGAGGGGTGAGGCACACAACAGTGGCTGCACGTACTCCATCCAGCACTGAGGCTGCTGCGGAGTTGTCCTTATGCTCTCGAATGCCCCTTTCATTCTTTTTTTCTCAGGTGGAGCTTGAGATGATTGACCTTGGCTTTAGGCCTAATCTGATTGGCCCTTCCAGGGCTCAATTTCTGTGGCTAGTGCAGGGATGAGTTTTGATAGGAGTGGCCTGTTCAGTGGCCCACTCTTCTCGTGGTTGATTACATTTATTCAGATGACTACATTCCATCTCCAATGTAAGGACAGCTTTTCAACCTACTATATCAGAAGAATCTAAAATATGTACAGGGTGTGTGTGTGTGTATGTGCTTTTTTGTTTTTGTTTTTGTTTTTTTTTTATTTAAGTAAAATTGACCTGTGACATTATATAAGCTTCAGGTGTGCAGCATCATAATTTGACACTATACACAGTACAAAGGGATCACCACCAAAACTCTGGTTACTATCTATCACCATACAACTGATTCCCTTCACTCATTTCTCCCACCTCCCAAATCTTATCCCTCTGGTAATGACCAACTGTTGTTTTATGTATCTGTGACTTTTTTGTTTTATTTTGTTTGTATATTTGTTTTCTTCCTTTTGAGTTTTTTTTCATATTTCAATATGAGTGAAATCATATGGTATTTGTCTTTCTTCATCTGACTTATTCACTTAGCATAATAACCTCAACATCTATCCATGTTGTTGCAAATAGCAAGATTTAATCCTTTTTTAGGGCCGAGTAGTATTTCATTGTATATATATAACACAACATCTTTATCCATTTATCCATCAAGGATACTTAGGTTGTTTCTGTATCTTGGCTATTGTAAATAACGCTTTTCAAATTAATAATTTTTTATTGTTTAGATAAATTCCCAGAAGCGGAATAGCTGGGTTATATGGTAGTTCTTAATTTTTTGAGGAATCTCCATACTGTTTTTCATAATGGCTGCACCAATTTATAATCTCACTAACAGTGTATGAGGGTTCCCTTTTCTCCCCATCCTCTCTAATACTTGTTATTTCTTGCTTTTTTGGTAATAACTGTGCTAAAGGATGTGAGGTAATATCTTGTCAGTTTTAGTATGCATTCCCCTAATAATTAGTGATGTTGAACATCTTTTCATGTGCCTGTTGGCTATCTATGTGTCTTCTTTGTAAAACTGTCTATTCAGTTTCTCTGCCCTTTTTTTAAAAAAATGGGTTGTTTTTTAAAATGAGTTGTTTGAGTTCTTTATGTATTTTGGTTACTAACTAACTCCTTATCGGATATATGATTTGCAAATATCTTCTCCCATTTAGTAGATTGTCTTTTTGTTTTGATGCTGATTTCTTTTTTTAAGCAGTAGCTTTTTAGTTTGATGTAGTCCCATTTGTTAATTGTTGCTTTTGTTTCCCTTGCCTTTCAAGTCAGATCCACTAAAATATCCCCAAAGCTGACGTCAAGGAGTTTACTGCTTATGTTTTCTTCTATTAATTGTATGGCTTCAGGAGTTACAGTTAAGTCTTTAATCCATTTTGAGTTAATTTTGGGGTATGATATAAGATAGTGGTCTAGTTTCAATCCTTTGTATGTGGCTGTTCAGTTTTTCTAACACCATTTATTGAAGAGATTATTCCTTCTCCATTAGATATTCTTGACTCTTTTGTCATATATTAATTATCTATATATGTGTGGTTTTATTTCTGGGTTCTTAATTCTGTTCTATTGATCTGTGTGTCTGTTTTTATGCCATCACCATACTGTTTTGATCACTGTAGGTTTGTAGTATAGTTTGAAATTAGGGAGTGTGATGCCTTCAGCTTTGTTCTTTTTTCTCTATAAAGGCTCGCTCTTGTCGCCTTGGAAGTAGACATAGCGTGCAGTATGTGGTGTGTGGATGAGGCACCCTGAGCACTAGGGGTGCCCATGGGCCAGTTGGGGGGACCTGCAGGCAAGGCATCCCTGACAGCTTGTGGGAGGTTCTTTCTGTTTATTTGTTTTAACACCTACAGCACCTGGTATTCCTAGGCAGTCTCCCATCCTAGTACTAACCAGGCTCGACCCTGCTTAGCTTCCAAGAACAGATGAAATCGGGTACATTCAGGGTAGCACGGCCGTAGACTCGT
>NW_011888789.1:13370367-13373017 GCF_000151845.1 Pteropus vampyrus
AGATGAAATCGGGTACATTCAGGGTAGCACGGCCGTAGACTCGTGAGAGGGTTCTTGATGGAGTCTATTAGGTGGTTAGTAGGATCCACATCCCTGTAATATCCTCCAAGATACCTATTTGGCACTCTCCCACAGCCTTACCCTCCCCCCACCTCCAGTTTTCCCAGCCAGGCAGCACACATCTCAGTATTCTGGATAGGGTGAGAAAGAAATGGGTCTCTGGAAGTATTCCATGCATCTGGGGAAGCTGGGCACTCATTCATATGCTTTCACTTTCCCTTGCAGGAGAAATCGCAGGCCAAGAAGGTCTTTTATGACACTGAGCTGTGCTGCTTTGTGGGAGGGGTGATGTAGGTAAAGTGAAATGTTCTTCTTACTCTCTTGAGAGCATTCAGTCTCAGAACTTTTAGTGGTATACTGGAGCTTCTTCGTTGGACTTCTGGACTTCCACAGAGGCTCTCTTGTCCATGGCCGACTGTCTAAATCAGTGTTCTTGGGGGAAAGATGGTAGAAACTCTTATTCTACCATGATGATGATGTCACTCCTGCATTTCCCTGATTTTCAAAGAATTAACTGTCTTCTGTCTCTGTCTCTGTCTCTATCTCTGTCTTTGTCTCTCTGTCTCCCTCTCCCTCTCCCTCTCCCTCTCTCTCTCTCTCTCTCTCTCTGTGTGTTCATGGGTCCTTACCACTCATGTCCCTTGTTTTTCTAATGGTCTTTTTTCTTTTACCTATGGCTTTTTATGAGTTTTTGTACACTTTGAGGCTGATTTTTGTTATGTGTTACAAATGTTGTGGTTTGTCTTACGCCTTTTGAAAGCAGAAGTTCTTAATGTAAATATAGTCAAAGTACCTGTCCTTTCTTTTGTAAAAGTCTATGTTTCAGGAAGTCTTGAATAAGATATTTCAAAATCATAGGTCATAAATATATTTTCCTCCATTTTCTTTAGAAATTGTTGTTTCATCTTTCACATTTCAGTCCTTAATTCACATATAATTATTATCTATATGTAGTATGACATAGGAAATAAAATCTGTGAGTAATCACTAATTTCCAATATTAGCACAGTTTTTTTTTTAATCAGTTTTATTTTTTTAACTGACTGGATCTGTTTCCAGTCTCTCTATTCTGTTTTATTGTCAGTTATGTTTTCCCACACTAATATCATCTGTCTTAACAACTATAGCTTCATAATATTTGACATTTTCAGGTAGGGAAAACCCTTTCACATTGTTCTTCTTTTCCAAGGGTACCTGTCTTGTTTTTGAGCCTTTGCCATTTATGTAAACTGTCAGAATCAGCTCGTCAAATTCCATTTTAAGATCTCTATTAGAAATTTTGATCAAATTGTATTAAATTTGTATGTTAATTTGGAAAAAAATTACATGATTTCGATATTATATCCAGTCTTTTTGTCTTATGATCAAGGCAGGTGGAGAGGTAGAGAACAGCATGAAAACATCAACTAAGATTCCCGGATAAGCTACCCCAAATCATGTCTTCATATTATATTCGTCACATGACCTGAAGTTTATCCAGATAGACAACTCTTTTTTAGGTACATTTCTTCTCTTAAATATTGTATGAGTTTTCTTGATGTTCTTGAAATGGACAGACTTTTCAAATCTTTAAAAAATTTCTTTCAAGATAAAAGACTTAAATATTTTCTGTTTAAGTTACTTTATATATTAAGTTACTTTATATATTACTTTGATTTGCTTTATCCTAAGTTACTTTATACTTTTGTTTCCAGTGAATATGGTATCTTTGATTTAACAAACCCCTGACTGTTTGTTGTTGGTTTATAAAATGAAATTGACATTTGAATATTAACCTTAAATCTAGCACCTTGATAAACACTTATTAATTCTAATAATTATCTGCAGCTTATCTGGGTTTTCTATGTAGAGATCATATCATTTGAGAATAATGTTTTCTTGTTTCTTCATTTACAGTACTTACAACTTTTATTTCTTTTTAGCTTTTGTTTCTCATCCTTACAGCTAGGACTCCTAACACAGTATTGAATGTACGTGCTGTTCCTTGTTGTGTTCCACATTTTAAAAGACTTATTTTTAATATTTCAACATTATGTACAATGTGTACTGTAGGCTTTCAATGGATTCCTTTTATCATTTCAAGGATGTTTCCTCCTGTTCTTAATTAGCTAAAATGTTTTATTTATTTTAATCATGAATGGATTTTTTTACATATGTTGAATTTTTTTGTACGTTAGAATTATTTTATATCTATTGACATGGTCATTTGACTTTTCTTTATTAAATATGGTAAGTTGAGTAACATATTAAAATAATGCTATTCATTACTGCTTCAGCAAAAAATTATACATAATTTCAGCATTTTTATGGGAACAGAGCACCAAATGGATAAGACCAAGAAATGTTGCTTAGAGAAAAGTCCAGCACAGAGCATTCTCACAGAGGAGCAGAGAGAATGTGACATCATTCAGGAGCATCAGAAACCATGAGACTAAAGGAAGACATTTAGTAATCCAAACCCATGGGGCTTCAGAGAAAATAGAGATGGAGGACCAGAGAGTGGGTATGATGGTAGAAAAGGGAAATTGATGGCATGGAGATGTCATTATTTAAGTCTCGTAAAAAAGATGTTTTTTCGTTTTTTGTTTTC
>NW_011888789.1:13374257-13383428 GCF_000151845.1 Pteropus vampyrus
ATTTTAAATACATTAATCATACCTTGACATATTTTAATGAGATCACTTTCCTATTCACTTTAGCTGGGAGAAATTTTGGGGTTTGTTTTAATGGTGAAAAGTAAAAGGTGGAGGTCGTGGATGGATGAGGTAAAAAACGTGAAATAGATATCATCTAGTGTGCCATCTTGATAACTAGGAGATGCCTGAAGTGTGATAAATAGAATCTGAAGCTGTGCCTGCATCTAACAAGAGACATGCCAAATACCAAGATCAATAAATGTATTGATTTATTGGTTTAAAGTGGTATTCCATTGTTGCAAGAATGAAGTGACAACATGTACTAAGTATTTTCTTTAGATTGGGTAGATCTGGAGTGTAAAAAAGTGGCCTCTCTCTCTAGGGAAGGCTAGCCTATGTGGGAATCTCTCCTTGTACGGTATAGAGAGTGGAAGCAGGAAGTTTTCTAGAGAATAACTAGAAAGTAATGGGTACCTGGCTTATGGTGAAAAGAGAAAAAAAAGGGAAGGGTACAGAAATAGAACTGGGAGTGTGTCTCAGAATTGAGACTTTCACTTCTGCAAAGAGAATATCTATCCTGTAGAACTTTTCTTGCTCTCTGTATTTTTTTTTTTGCGTGTAGTAAGGGTCAAGATAAAATCTGATTGTTGAAAAGAGATTCTAGCAACAAACATTAAGCAAAACATGTGGATATGCTTTAGTAGGATTAGACAGAAGAAAAAAGAGTCATTTAAAAAATGTTTTAAAATACACTGGGATTTGGGAAGCACTTAATTTTGGAAAACCTCTTTGTGTTTTCCTTTGTTCCCTACGTTTGTATTAGTTTACCTTGTTACATAACAAATGACAACAAATTTAGCAGTTTGAAACAACACACATTAATTGTCTCAAGTTCTGTAAGTCAGAAATCAAGATGAATTCAGCTTGGTTCTCTGCTTAGGGTCTCAAAAGGCCAAGTCAAGGTGTCTGCTGGGCTGAGCTGTTATCTGGAGAATCTGAGGAAGAATTCACTTTCAAGCTCATTCAGGTTTTTGGAATTTAATTCTTTGTAGTTGTGAAACTGATGTCTTTGTTTCCTTGCTGACTGTCAGACAAGAGCTGCTCTTAGCTTCTAGGGGCCTGCCAAATTCTTTGTCACTTGGTCTCCTCCAACTCAGCAATGACACTTCTTATCTTTCTAGTATGTCAAATCTCTTTGACTCCTTCTGCTACTAGCCAGAGAAAACTCTCTGCTTAAAACTCTCTGTATGGTTAGATTCAGCTCACTTAGATAATCTAGAATAACTTCCTATATTAAGGTCAACTGATTAGTAACCTTAATTACATCTGCAAAGTCCCTTTGCCTTGCTATTTAACATGTCATATCAGCAGGCATGATGTCTCATAACATTAACAGTTCTAAGAATTAGAATGGGAATCTTGAGGCGATATTTTTGAAATTTTACCTATCATGACTAGATGGGCACCAGAGAGTGGCTGTTTTCATTAAAATAAATTCTGGATCAGTGATACAATTTATCTATGATCTACATAAATGTGTCCCCTCCATTTCTGATCCTCAAAAATATATTTCCCACATAGCTAAACTAAAAGACCAGCACCAAATTCTAAGTGTACTGACAAGTGTTGATGACCAAAAACATTTAAATTTTGACAGTTTCCAATAGGGTTATCTTGAAAAATCTAAATCTGGTCTTGTGTTCTTGATTTGTCCTATGTTTGATTTATTATTTTTATTTGATTTTTAAAATGTTTTTATTTAGGAGAGTTGAGAGCTTTTTTAAATTTCCCACTCACATTAAATTTCTCAGGGAAGTTAATAACTGCTGTAGAAAAAAATGTCATCTTATAATTTTTTTCTTTTTAAACGTTCCTTTTTCTTGGGTTTGCTAGAAATATACTACAAGAAAGGCTAAAAATAACCTTGCCTACAGAGATTTGAAAGAAAAATAATTCTTTTCCCGCACAAGTAGCAGTTTGGGCCTGAGAATGCATGGGAGCGATTCTTGGGTTTTTCAGAGAAACTCGATTTCCCTTCCTCAGATAAATCTCATCATAGGTGGAGAATGTGGGTTTTGAAAATAGATGCCTTTCTATTACTTTTTTGACTCTCATGCTGGTATTTATCATCTTCAATGTGGCTTCAACATATCTTCTTCAGTTTAGGACACTAAAAGGAGATTGACTGACATCTTGGCCGTTTGAACATCTGATGGCTCTTTTAAGCCGGCCAGATCTTTTTAAGATATACGCTTGGGTCTACATATTCTAGATATAGGATACATATTTATAGAATGTTATTTTTTCCATTCATTTATTCATTGGATATTTAATGAGTATTTACCATATGACAGGCACAGGTCTAGGTGCTGGGAATGAAACAGTAAAACAAAACAGCAGCTTCACTCCTGTGGAGCTTGCATTTATTTTAATGATGGAAGACAGACAATGAAGAAATAAGTATAATAAAAGTAAATATCATAATATATATGTTATGACAGTAGGTGATAAAAGGAAATGTAAAGTAGGATACAGGGCATCATGAAGTGTTAGGGGTGGTGACCAAAATTTCTTATTTATTTATTGTGATCCAGGAATCACACACTTCTAAGCGTATGAGCAGATACCTGAAAGAAGTGAGGAGCGAGCCACCTAGACACTTGATGCAAGCAAAAGGAACAGAAATTATTATAACCCTGAAGTGGGAGCATGTTTGTCATGGAGGAAGAGCTGTAAGGAGGCCAGCAGTGCTTGGATAGAGGAAGCATGAGGGGTGGGAATGAGAAAGATACAAGTCATAGTGGGAGACCAGATTATGTAGGGGCTTGTTGGCTTCTTTTCTGAGTGAAGCGGACCATGCTGGCCAGTTTGAGAATAACATGATTCATCATAAGTTTCAAATCATCGCTCTATTTTCTAAGTGGAAAATAGGTTACTTCAGAACAAGAATGGAAGCCAGGAAAGTATCTAAGAAGCTTTTACCGCAATCCAGGGAATTGGCTTGAACTAGGGTGGTAACAGCAGAGGCACTGAGAAATGGTCAGTTCCGGATACAGACCAAAGGTAAAGTTGACAGGATCTGCTATTGGATTGCATGCACCATGGAAGAGAAAGAGATCTGTCAAAGATGATTCTAAGGGTTATAGCCCAATGTGCTGAAAGAATGGAGCTGCCATTTTCTTTGACAGGAATGTTTGGCAAAAAGAAGGGGAAATCAGGATTTCAGTCTGTGATGTGTTCCTTCCTGCAGAGATGTCTGGTAGGGGGTCAAATATACGAGCCTGGAATATAGGGGAGAGGCTCGGGCACAGGTGTAAATTTTTAAATAGACTAGGTTTTTAAGTCTCTGAGGCTAAATATGACCAATTGGAAAGTGAAAGTAGTGAGAAGCCCAGGTACTGAGCCCTGAGAATGCCTGGAAGGGGTCATGCTGAGAAGCAGCTAGTGAAGACCAAAGTGACTGCAAAGACCAACAGGATTACAAAAAAAGTCCGAACGAGTGTGGTCATTGTATGTGATCCATTTACCACACAGTAGCAGTCCTGTCTTCACTATTTCTTCTCCAAAAAATGGTGTTTGGAAATTTTATTGAACCAGTGTCCTGAACCAGTGTCCTGAACCAGTGTCCATTCAATTCTTCCAGCAACTTTAGGAAGTAGGTACAAATTAGAAGAACTAAGACTTAGAAGAGTTTGTACAAAGTTACAAAATAATAAGGGAGGGAGAGCAGGGATTCAACTCATTCTAAATAATGTGATAAAATGGCTCATATTTATAGAATTCTTAATATGTTCCAGACACTGAGCAGATATTATTTTAACTAGTTCTCACAACCCAATAAGGTAGATACTAATATTACTCAGATGAAGAAACTGAGTCTCAGAGAGATTATAAACCAAGGCTCACAGTTAAATATCACGGCTGAGATTAAATCACATATCTGCCTAAAATAGAGCCCTTTTTTAACAGCTACAGCTTGTTGCGATCTTACAGTCAGAATTCTTCCTTTGCTATTCCACTTGTCCCTCTGCCCTGCTTTCTGTGCCTCATCTCTTTCTAGAGTGATATTGCTCCAACTGCAAAGACCACTCCAATATTTACCTAGTGAAAACCATAGAACATACAACTGAAAACAGGCCCCAAAGGAAACAAGCCAGCTCCTTATAGCATTTCCTGTCTCAGGGAAGTATTTGAAAACGGTCATGACCAGCAAGCTGAGCAGTCTCTCTATGGCTTTTGTATGTGTGAGAAGTGTGTGTTTCCCTTCTTTTGAGCAAAACGACTTTTAGACTTATAGGAAGAAGGTGAGATATCATGTAAGCCTGTTATTTAAACTGTTAACAACTGGAATGGCAATTTGTTCCTGGCATTAAGAGAAAAATAATCTATTCCTTAGTAAAAGTAAAAACCCACATGTGGGTGACTTGAGAACATGAAAATAGAAAATTACAAGTTTAGGATTCAAAGTCTGGTTCTCCCTTTCTCTAACATTGTGGCCCTGAAGACTTAACTGCTTGAGTCTTTGTTTCTTTATCTGTAAAATGGGTTTAAAAATACCTGCCTTGATATACTCAAAAGAAGTAAAAAAAGAAAATGAATGTGAAGTTGCTTTATAAACTGTAAATCATTGTAAGTACAAATATATGTTCTTGGTGCCATTGTTCTTATCTCATTAAATCAGACAGGAAAATAAGTAAAATAGTTGGAAGTAGAAAGAGGGGGACTCGGAGAAAAAGATGAAGAAATAAAATCAGACTGACAGTAGAGGAGAGGAAAGGAGGGGGAAAGAGAAGCAGAGGGGAGGAAAACCCACTTAATCTGAGCATGACCAAGAGCCTCTATTCTAGTCCTTCTACGTGTCTTTGACTCTAGCTGTGGTAACCTGTAGGGTTATATTGTGTTCTCTTTGTCACTACCCTTATTATCAATACCTGCTATCAACAAAGTATTTGATGAAGACATTCTCATAAAATCATAGTATTTAGAACTGACAGTTTAATGTGACAACTGGTATAACCATTTCAGGGAAGGGTAAAGATGTGTATGAGTGTACTGTGTGTGTATGTGTGTGTGTCCGTGTATGTATATTTTCAAATCTCTACTTGTGGAATTATTAGGTCATCAAGGTTGATATTAGCAGAGGAGGCGAAGATTGTTCCAGAGCCCCTAATTTGTTCCATCAGTTAATTAGCACTGATGTCATCTTTATAACTGGATTTTTCTAAGGAATATACCATGGAACCAATGCCAAAGATTCCTCTCTGAATATCTTTTATGTCTCTAGAAAAAAAATCATTTAAATGAGGAAAGAGAAGGGCTGCATTCTATGGCCTGTTATGAAGTTAGGGTCAAGATGATGCTTACATCCTACAAAGATACCCAATCTATAAGTATACATCCTACAAAGATACCCAATCTTTTACCCTAAAATTATTATTGAAATTATGTTTGTCTTATTGCTCACTCTCTGGTTTCTGGATATCAGAAAATATCCTCTGTCTCCAAGCACCCACTTCTCTCTGACTTTTACTCTTGCTTAGTTGGAAAGATAACCCAGTCATGCCTGTGAGGTTGGTATACGATGGAGTCTCCACAGAGCCCCTGAAATACTCTGGAGGAAGTGCAGCTCAGAGCACAGTGCTTCATACCTTCAGTAATTCTTAGGCATTTGTCATAGCAAGGAAAGTGGTAAGTCAGACATTTTTCGTTTTCTTTTTTTTTTTTTAAACAAGGAGAAAGAACAGAGGTGTTTTTACTAATTAATAAAACCAAGCGTAAACTAAAATGTCATGAAGTTTATATTTTTCTAGATCAACTAGGTAACTGTGTGCCTGCCATATGTTATTATGTCAAGTCAATTAATATCAGATCTCAGCAGGATATTAGGCTTCATTTCCAAATCTTAAAACATCGCTATATTTCTAGATGTTTACTGCAATTTTGTTTGAAGCCTTTTTGAAAGGACTCTTCTTTTCTTTAAAATTGGAGAAAGTTCTAGAGTTTGAAGGCTATGGAATTTTGTTGACAAATTTGGGTGTAGGTGGTGATGGGACTGAGTTCCTGCATTAAAGCTCTTCCTCACCAAAATGTGCAGCTTCAGGCCAAGTCTATTTAGACCAGAAGAGGGAGGGGTCAACTGTTTCAGAAGCTTGAAATTGTTCATTTCTTTCCCTGCCAGCATTAAGCCAAATGTTTAACAGCTGCCAAAAGCACTTCATAGTACAGAGTCTTAAAGTTGGATTAAAAAAAAAAGACTAAACTTTGGCATCATAGGTCCAGTCTCATCCACAAAAGTCAGTTCTTTAGAACTAGGATAACTTTTCTTGGGTTTTGACTTGGTAATGTTAATAGTTGACCTACCATGCATAACATTAAACACATAATGGATTACCTATAAAAGATTATTTATTAACATTTCCTATAAATGTCTATGGATTAAGTTTTAAAATGACTTTAAGAGGGTATTATTAAAGTAGTTGCTCGTTCTTTATCATCTTACTCTTATAAACTCTATTACTTTCTTCTTTATTAGCACTCCCTCTAAAACAAAGCATTTAAGAAACAAAATTCAGCAGAGTATTTGGCTACTCAGTTTTGGAGTGTATGCCTTACAGTTGTAGATATCTTCTCCTAGTGACTACTAGCAAGATACTTTACCCACATTTGGTATATGATAAATATTTATACACTGGCTCATAGACATAGTTCCAATTCAGTTATCTGAGATGTACTTGCATCTTTTTTCCCTTCCTCATCTCCTATCAGTAGTCAGGAATGTGCATTTGAGTATTTGAAATCTACTAGCAAAAGAGCCAGCAAAATAGATCAGACAGGATGACAGCAACGATTTTTGCTGTCTTGATGTCTGGAAGAGCAGACAGGCTTTCTTATCATTCCATGTGAAGCTATGGCATTGTTTTGAACTATTTTTTTCAGCTTACGTTCTTTATAGAAGAAATCCAGTCGGGTCCTTCGCTGAGGGATCATGTCCAGCCCTCTGGAAATGGCCAACTTCTGATAGCCTATAACCAGTGTGTGGAGGCTCTGGCAGAGCTGCACAGCTATCACATAACCATTGTGACCAAATACCTCATCATAGCTGCAGCCAAAGCAAAGGGCAGGAAGCCAAGCCATCTCCGGTGGCCACCTCAGGCCTTAGAAGGGAGGGGCACAGGTGGAACTGCAGTTCTGAGCTTCTTGAAGAGTGTCAGGAATAAGACCTTAGAAGTAATCCTTCCCCACAGTGATTAAGAGAAGGCCCTCTCCTCAGCAATACAAAACCAGCAAATGCAGGTTTTCCCTTAACTTCTTCTCATTGGAAGACAGGTAGGACTGGAGAAAGAGGGTCAGGGTTCTGTCTGGAATAATCTGAAAGGGACATCAGCCTAATTCATGTTTCTGCTCTATGGAACACCACCTTCTTCTTTGCTGAGACCTGTTAATCTTCACATTTTCATGGCCAGAAACTTTCTTTTCTCTACCTGATCACTGGTTAATAGTAAACAACTTTGATACTCCTTCATTTGGAACCCCACAGAGGAGAGACGGTATTCCTATTCTGTATGCAAAGTGATAGAAACACAATCTAAATTTTAGAAACCAAATATAATTGCCCACAGACAGATCACCTTGTTGATTTCTTGGAAAAAAATTAAATATTCATGCATTTATTCCTTCACTTAACAACTTAAATTCTTCCTAAGTACTGGCTTAGGGATTAGAACAGAGATTTTCGTGGTCCCAGTCCAGCCCTGGTCTCCCTGCATGTGCTGAATTTGGTGCAGGAGGTTGGAAATGCTCCAATGGAGATGCGGAGGAAAGAGGAAGCTGACAATGAGACTTGGAAGTTACCTGTATGAAAATGAATAGTTAAGATATGGGAATGGATGAGACTTTTCCACATGGTTCACCAATTTGCAAGTTCTATTTTAGTTTCCTTCTTGATTTTTGGAAGAACGCTTCTTTCTCCTTACACCGAAAGTTTGTATTTGTAAAATGAATTAATTGACATTTTGGAAGTAAGTGAGCAAGGTGGAAATAAATAGTAAATTCACATGTTTATTCTACAAATAATTGCAACTTTTTATTTCTATTTCAAGGTCTCATTCCAACTGGCAGTACAAAACTAGAAAACTTTAATCTTGCCAGTTTAGGATATAATCCACTAATTTAGGCTTGTCCCCACTGTTCACACACACATATATCTGTGATAATATCTAAATTCCAGAGCACTAACCTAGTATCATGGCATCAGGGAGAGGTACCTGACCATGGGAGGCAGCCTCTGCCCCAGTTAGCATCTACTAAGTAATCTCCCTCCCCGTATGGGTACAGATCAAACGGAGCTTGTAGCATGTCTCATCCTGTCCAAGAGACTTTTCAGATTTCTCAGTCTTCAAGTTCCTATCATGCCACTTGGAAAACAATTTGATTACTTCCCACTCCTCCTGGGAGTATTGAGAGACTATGAGATTGGCTTAGAGTGTCTACCCAGCACCCATCCGCACTCTCTAGTGCCATGGTGATGGTGGGGGTGGGGGTGGATTCTGGACTCTTGTCAACTCTCAGAGTCCTTGGTAAGAAGTCATGAACCAGTATCTTCCACTTGGGGTACCAGGAAGGCTCCTACTATCCCATATCCTCCAAGGGCGTGGTTTGGCAAAAAAATGGTCAGATAGGATATGACAGGGCCTAGATCTTCTAGTCTGGGATGGCCAACGGAAAACCCTGGGTCTGACAATATCCTCTGTGACTATTGTGTAGGTCAGGATCTCAGCTCAAAGACCTAGGCTTTCACAACTCAAAAAAACCTTTGTCTCAGATATGTTCTCTGTGTCTTGCGTTTGAAAAGTCTATTATAAAACTCAAATAATGAGCATGAATATATTTACTTTTCTTTGATTTGCTTTTCTAACTTCCGTACCTTAGCTTCCTGAAGAGTCAGTAAACCCAGACTGTCTTAATTGCCTGGGCTGGGAATATGCCATGGTCCAAGGAAGTGGACTAAGTGGACTAGGCCAATCATTAGCACATTGGTTATTCATTCAAAACATTGTCCCTTCTTGATAACATTCTCAGATGAAAAGAATGTGACCTTTAAAGTAAGACCTGAGTTTAATTCTGAAGTTTTTTTTTTTTTTTTTTTTTAACAATGTGGCTTTTGGCCGATTT
>NW_011888789.1:13384908-13390383 GCF_000151845.1 Pteropus vampyrus
ATAAGAAAATAAGTGTAGACAAAGGAAACAGTAAGGGACGTGGGAAGCCTGTACTCTCCTACTCTTGTAAGTTCTGATGAGAACTTACAAGTTCTCCTTGGGAGAGGAGACCCAAAAGAAGTGCCACAGAAACCATTTTCTTGGACCATGTGTGGAATAATGTGTACATGTACATGGGTGTAGAAAGCAGAATTATGACTGAAAACAAAGAGTCTGCCAAATCAGCCCAGAGTCAGAACCCAGAACAAGTTTACCATGCTCTAAGATATGTAATTTTTGTTTTATAATGTAAGAACCAAGAAAGATGTTGTCACAAAAGCGATATTTTAAATTTATCTGGACATAATCAAAGCTAATTGTAGTGTCTAACACAGTAGTTTAACTATAACTGTAGAATAAATTGACACCCAAATTGAGTGGAATAGAGGTGATGCCTACAAATTCTTGCCTTTAAAAAATAGTGTCCTTCAGGATACTCAGCCTTACTGCCACGGACCAAGTGGAAGTGGAGGAAAATTCATGCTTTCTTTCTATCTAGGGAGTTTGCATCTTCAGTTATTGTAGAAGATCAGTCTTACAAATAGATGGAGTATGTACCATTTACATGTTCAACTTGAAGGTTCACCAAATTTATGCTGACTCATAGAGTCCTTCCTCAGTGTCTCATATTTGAGATTTCTTAATAAGAGCCTTGCAATAGTTTGGGTTTTTCAGAGAAACAGAACCAATAAGATGTGAGCGCGCGTGAGCGTGTGTGTGTGTGTGTGTGTGTGTGTGTGTGTGTGTGTGTGTTGAGAGAGAGAAAGATTTCAAGGAATTGGCTCGTGTAATAGCAAAGACTGGCAAGTCCAAAATCTGTAGGGTAGATCAGCAGCCTGGAGACTCAAGGAAGAGCAAATGCTGTGGTTCAAGTCTAAAAACCAACTGTTGGCAGAATTCCTCCTTGCCCAGGGGAAGTCAGTCTTTGTTCTATCAGGCCTTTAACTGATTGAATGAGGCCTACCCACATTATAGAGAATAATCTACTCAAAGTTCACCAATTTAAATGTTCATCTCAAAACAAAAACAAAACAAAACAAAAACAAAAACAAACAAATAAAACCCTTACAGAAATAATCATGGCCTAGACAAGGTGATATATAAAATTAGCTGTCACAAGGTTCCAGTCAAGATGACAGAGTAGGCAAAGATTGTGCTCATCTTTTCCCATGACCACAGCAAAATTACAACTAAATTATAGAACAATCAATGTGGGGAACCATCTGAAGACTAGCTAAACAGAAGTCCTATAACTAAAGGTATAAAGAAGAAACCATATTAAGACTGGTAGGAGGGGTAGAGATGAAAAATGAACTGGCCACGCAGCCACATGTGGTGGTTGAGCATTGAGAGGGGATATCTCAGCTGTAGAGGTTCCCCCTGAGGAGCAATGGGTACCAGCTCCACACCAGGCTCCCCAACCTGGAGCACTAGTACTAGGTAAGGGAGCCACCAAAACATTCAGCTGTGAAAATCAGTGGAGATTCCACCAGTCTGAGTGAGATGGAAAGCTGCTGGAAACCCAGATGTCCTATTAAGGGGCCCATGCATAGACTTACTTGCTCGCAGGCACTCATCCTGGGCTCTGGAGGAGAGACGGTGGCTTAGGAGATACCAGAGACATACAGGGAGAAACTCAGTTGTGTGGCTTTGGAGAGAAGACTGGAGAAACAACCACCATTATACCCATGGTAATACAGTCATAACAGGAAACTAACATCCCATTGACATCAATGGATAGATTTTCTAGACAGAAAATCAATAAGAAAACAGTGGCATTAAATGACACATTAGATCAGATAGATTGCATTAATATTTTTAGAGCTTTTCACCCCAAAACAGCAGAATATACATTCTTTTGAAATGCACATGGAGCGTTTTCCAAGATGGACCATGTTAGGCCACAAAACAAGCCTCCATAAAGTCAAGAACAATGAGATCAAGAAAGACATAAAAAGATAATCTGAGATAAGTGAAAATAAAAATACAATGACCCCAAATCTATGAGACACACCAAAAGTAGTTCTAAGAGAGAAGTTCATAACAATACAGGCCTACCTCAGGAAATAAGAAAAGTCTCAAATAAATGATCTATCCTTACATCTAAAGGATCTAAGGGGGCGGGGGAGACAAAGCCCAAAGTGAGTAGAAGAAAGAAAATAATAAAGATAGAATGGAAATAAATGAAATAGATTCTAAAAAAAATACAAAGGACTGATGAAACCAAGAGCTGGTTCTTTGAAAAGATAAACAAAATTGATAAACCTTTAACCAGACTTATAAAAAGAGAGAGAGGATGCAAATAAATATAATTGGAAATGAAATAGAAGTGTCAGCTGACACCAAAGAAATACAAAGAATTTTTTAAAAATTTACAATTATACACCAACAAATTTGACAATCTGGAAGAAATAGATAAATTCCTAGAAACATGCTATCTTTCAAGACTAAATCAAGAAACAGTGAAATCTGAACAGAACAATAATTACTAACAAAATCAAATCAATAATCAAAAGACTCCCAAGAAATAAAATTCCTAGACCAGATGGCTTCACAGGTGAATTTTACCAAATATTCAAAGAAGAATTAATGTCTATCCTTCTCCAGCTATTCAAAAAAACTTAAAAGAAGGGAAAGCTCGCCAGCTCATTTTGTGAGGCCATCATTACCCTGATTCCAAAACCAAATGAAAACATTACAAAAACAGAAAATTAGAGGCCTATACCTCTAATTAACATAGATGCAAAAATCCTCAACAAAATATTAGCAAACCAAATTTAGTAATACGTTAAAAAGGTCATACACCATGATCAAATGGGATTTATTCCTGGGATGCATGTTTGGTTCAATATCCTCAAATCAAATAAATTGATACACTGCCTGGACAGATTGAAAGATAAAAATTATAATAGATGCAGAAAAAGCATTAGGCAAAACCTGGCATCTATTTATGATACAAACTCTCAGCAAAGTGGGACTAGAGGGAATGTGCCTCAATATAATAAAGGCCATACGTGAGAAACTCATAGCTAACATCATACTCAACGGGGAAAAGCTAAAAGCATTTTCCTCAAGATCAGGAAAAAGGCGAGGATGTCCACTTCCACCATTTTTATTCAACTTTTATCCTAGCCACCACAATCAGACAAGAAAAAGAAATAAAAGGTAACTAGATTGGAAAGGAAGAAGTAAAACTGTCAGTATTTGCAGATGACATGATATTATATAGAGAGAACCCTAAATATTCCACCAAAAAACTATTAGAACTCAGAAATAAACTCAGAAAAGTAGCAGGATACAAAATTAATATTCAGAAATTGGTTGCATTTTTATACATCAATAATGAACTATCAGAAAGAGAAATTAAGAAAACAATTTCATTTATACTTTCCTCAAAAAATACCTAGGAATAAATTTAACCAAGGAGGAAAAAGACCTATACTCAGAAAATTATAAGATTGGAGAAAGAAATTCAAGAAGATAGAAATAAATGGAAGCATATACAATGCTCATGTATAGAAAGAATTAACATTGTTAAAATGTCTATACTACCCAAAGCAATCTACAGATTTAATGCAATTCCTATCAAGATACCAATGACATTTTTCACAGAACTAGAATAAATAATTTTAAAATTTACATGGAGCCACGAAAGACCCCAAATAGCTGCAGCAATCTTGAGAGAGAAGGACAAAGTTGAAGGTATCGCAGTACCTGATATCAAACTATATGATAAGGCCATAGTAATCAAAACAGTGTGGTACTGGCATAAAAACAGACACATAATAAATGGAACAGAACAAAGAGCCCAGAAATAAACCCATGCCTATGTGGTCAATTAATCTATGACAAAAGAGGCAAGAGTATACAATGGGATAAAGACAATCTATTTAGTAAGTGATGGTGGGAAAACTGAACCTATTCATGCAAAAAATAAAATAATAAAATAAAATAAAATTAAATTAAATTAAAATAAAACAAAACAAAACAAAATAAAATAAAACTAGACTGCCTTCTTATACCATGTACAAGAAAAAAACCAAAATGGATTAAAGACTAAGATATAAGACCCGAAACCATAAAACTCCTAGAAGAAAACATAGGCAGTAAACTCTCTGACATTGCTCTTAGTATGTTTTTTCTGATACATCTCTTCGGGCAAGGGAAACAAAATAAAATACAAACAAATGGGACTGCATCAAACTAAAAAGTTTTGTACAGCAAAGGAAACCACCAACAAAATGAAAAGACAACCTACTTAATAGGAGAAGATATTTGCCTATGATCATCTGATAAGAAGTTAATATCCAAAAATTTATAAAGAAGTCATACAACGCAACCCCAAAACAAACAAACAAACAAACAAACAAACAAACAAACAAACACAAAAAGACCAATTAAAAAATGGGCAGAAGACCTGAATAGATATTTCTCCAAAGAGGATACACAGAGGGCCCATAGGCATATGAAAAGATGTTCAAGGTCACTAATTATCAGAGAAATGCACATTTAAATCACAATGAGATATAACCTCACACCTGTCAGAATGGCCATCATCAATAAATCAACAAAGAAGTTTGGTGAGGATGTGGAAAAAAGGGAACCCTTGTGCACTGTTGGTGAGATTGCAAATTGGTGCAACCATGATAGAAAACAGTTTGGCGGTTCCTTAAAAAAAATTAAAAAATAAAACTACCTTATGACTCAGCAGTCCTACTTCTAGGTATTTATCTGAAGAAATACAAAATTCTAATTCAAAAAGATATATGCAGTGCTATTTACAGTAGCCAAGCAACCCATGTCCATCGATAGACAACTGGATAAAGAAGAGGTGATACATATATACAAAGGAATATTACTTGGCCATAAAAAAGTGAAATCTTACCATTTGCAATGACATAGATGGACCTAGAGGGTATTGTACTAAGTGAAATAAGTCAGACAGAGAAAGACAAATACCATATGACTTCATCTATAGATAGAATTTAAAGAACAAAATAAAAGAACAAACAAACCAGAAACAAACTTATAGATACAGAGAACAAGCTGATGGTTGCCAGATGGAAGGGTGGGTTGGGTTACCGGTGAAAAAGGTGAAGAAATTAAAGAGATACAAATTGGTACTTACAAAACAGTCACAGGGATATACAATACAGCATAGAAAATATAGTCAATATTATTGTAATAATTGTATGGTATCAGATGGGTACTAGACTTATCAGGGGAATCACTTTGTAAATTATATAAATGTCTAACCACTATGCTGTACCCTGAAACTAATATAAAATAATACTGATTGTTAACTGTAATTGAAAATTTAACCCATTTCCTGTTTGCACTGAGAATATTTGCCAGTGGCACTTGCAGCTGCAGCATTTACCCCACGATAACTCGCAGATTATAGTCCTAACCTTACCCTCAAAGTTTGCCGCAAAA
>NW_011888789.1:13390433-13390795 GCF_000151845.1 Pteropus vampyrus
AGAATATTTGCCAGTGGCACTTGCAGCTGCAGCATTTACCCCACGATAACTCGCAGATTATAGTCCTAACCTTACCCTCAAAGTTTGCCGCAAAATAACTTGCTTCTATGATTATTTTTGCATTGTTCTACTATATCGATAGTCTTTGGAAACAAATGACATCACTCTATAGCATCTATTTTTAGTAGTGGTATTTCCATTTACAAAATATAGTAATTCTCAATTGCTGAAAATGTCACATCCTAGAAAATGTAGCATTCTTATGCGTGACATTAACATCATTCTCAAAGAGTTGTTAGCTGGAGAATCATTTGATGAATCTGATTGATGTATACTTTTCTGTTACATTAGGATTAGAGACA
>NW_011888789.1:13390845-13422195 GCF_000151845.1 Pteropus vampyrus
TGACATTAACATCATTCTCAAAGAGTTGTTAGCTGGAGAATCATTTGATGAATCTGATTGATGTATACTTTTCTGTTACATTAGGATTAGAGACAAGTTCTGTTTGGAAATAACTTCAAGAACAGTTTTTATATTTTATTTTCACATTGAAAACCAGGCAGATTTGCTTCAGCCTCAAAGAGTATGTTTATGTAAAATTAAATTAACTCTGGCAGCCAGCTCCACTTTTTTCTTCTAAATGGGAAATGGGTAAATAAATAAATAAAAAGGAAAGTAAAATGGAGAAAGAAAATAAAATTAGCTATCATAAGCCTTCCTGAGAAGAATCTGAATTAGGATAAGTTATAATATCTGACACACTCCCCACATTCTCAGAGAAGAGGAATTCTTTGCAATGATGGAGAGGAGGCAAAAATGGTGCACAGTATAGCTATGCCCTATGAGATGCCTGGAAGCAGCTGTGGGGTGGATAGAATCCACCAGAGAGAAGGGAAGAATACCAAAAAAAACACCCCAATATAGTTTATAAGAAGAGCTCTATGTTAGGTGATCTACATGGAATGCAACCATTGTCTCTCTTAAGTAAAATAACAACCCACTGCTCTGACACTGAGAATATAATGCAGATTTTCACCTGGGCAAGGGGAAAAGGGCCTTGTAGTCTGAAATCTTGTGCACATGATTGACCTTCACCTTGGTTGCCCCCATTACCTATCACTGTGGGTGACAAGGGAGCCTGATTCCTTGTCATCCTGCACCCACATTCAGTCCAGCTGGAATTTGGTAATTTTCAGAAAGCTTTAGTAAAGACTCAAGGTTGATTTTAAAAGCAACCAAAAAACATAAAGGAACTACCAGGTAGATGTCATGGCTAACGTATAATGCTTGCTCTGCGGGGCTCACAGGTCCCATCGTGATTCTTGGGCTACCTGCAGTAGGTTGGGATCCCTCACGCCTACACACAGAGATCTTTCACTTTATAGAGTGCCAAGTCAAGACAGCAAGGCTCAG
Organism: Pteropus vampyrus; assembly: GCF_000151845.1. Taxonomy (NCBI): domain Eukaryota; kingdom Metazoa; phylum Chordata; class Mammalia; order Chiroptera; family Pteropodidae; genus Pteropus; species Pteropus vampyrus. The sequence goes on from NW_011888789.1 coordinate 13,391,857, forward strand.
AAACTGAGTTCTCTTTCCTTTGCTGTCAGTCTGAAATCCTTTTATTATGGTCTTAATACAACATATATAAGGTTAAAATAAAAATAAAACTAAACAACAACGACAAATAAATACTTAAAATCTGTGAGATTCTATCCAATTTTAGATGTGGGATATAAAACTTCTGGTACCTACAAGCCAATTATTCCTTCCACAGCAATAAATTTCACCCACCAAATTTTGTCTTGCATTTTCTTGTGCACAGATGTCTTATTTGCTTTGCTAATGGAAGAAATGCTCTTTTCTTTCTTTGTTCGCTTAACAGTAAACTTAATAAAGAAGTCGGATATCATTGCTCTCTGAAATGCAATCTCTAGTTAATTTTTACAGTTTCGCATCTGCTTCCAGTGATATTAAAAAAGTGAGTTCTTGAATGTAAGCATCATCAAAAACAAATGATTTTTTTTTCTGCAAAGTAATTTCCTTTGTAAACTCACAAATCTTTTTGCCCACATGGTTCTATGGCAGCTGTATAGATTTCACACCAAACTCAATTATGTATCTGCCTTTAATGGTCCATAAACAGGATTTTTTTCCTTCCTAAAAGTATCAATCCTAGGTTTGACCTGCACCTTATGTTAGGAGCCATTTGCCCTCAGACCCCACTCTGGATCTTTGAGACCATATCCTTCTTCACTAGGCAAGGAGTACTGGAGCTCATGGGACTTGCCTTTAGAATGACCAACTTTTTAGATAACCAATCAGGGACATAGCCAAATAACAGCAGCAACAATGATGATAACAACAACAATAATAATAATGCACAAAAGAGTTATTACTTTATCATTAAAATATTAAAAATATGCATCTATTTGAAATCATATTCTATTCAACATTACTTACCTTCTCGTTACCTAAATGTTTTTATGTAGTAATTAGTAGTACGACTAATTAAACAAATAACATGTAATTGTTCTCATTTTAATTATCTAAATTTTTCAAACGAGTTCTGAAAACACGATCACAATTCTCACTCACAATGTGAAAAATCAAACTCCTACTATCTCAATACAAAGCACGAGGTTAATCCACAGGCAAAGTCTCAGACACACTGTTAACATTTAGGATTACAGTGCTCTTAAATTGCACACTTTAGTCACACCCCTTATTGTGAACCACAAATCACAATTGCCAATATGAGCCATCAGAGGAAAAACCACTAACAATGACTATGGAAGATGGATAATCTATACCATATCCATTTGACATTAATACGAGTGTTCATTTCAGTCCCTATTTTGGGGGCTGTCATATGGGTTCTGAGCTTTTCCTTTAATCGTTTGATGCAAGATCAAAAAGTGGAACTTGTAAAATCCTGATGAAGGATTTCCCAGGACAGGGGACTTTGGGTGTTAGAAGCAGGACATATCTAGGCAAACCAGTGTGGACACCTGATTGTCCTCTAAAATTCCACTCTACCTCCACTACTACCACTTTCTAGATAGTGCTCCTGGCACTCCAGGATACCTTGCACAAATGATCTCAAGACTGCTTCTAGAATTTGCACAGTCTTCTCTTCTATGTTTACTCCTGACTGTGCCATTGGTATTGATTTGCCTAGGCCCACAGAGAGTGAGGAGTGGGGGAGGCGGGAAGAGGAGGCTCTTTGTAGGTGTGTGGATGGAACTTAGCTAGGTGGCTGGAGTGTCTACAGGCATGATGGAGCCTTCCCTGGAAGTGTGCACCAGAATGGGCCTGGGAAGAAAAAAGGAAGAGCTGACAGTGACTGTCTCCCTGTCTCCATGTTTGATACAGAATTCTAAGGAGTCTGAGAATTTGAACTTGAATCTGGAATCTCGGGACATTTGGAAAGTATCTTTTCTAGGTAGGCTGCTAGAATGCCTTTCTTTAATAATTTGCTAGCTTGATTTACAGCTTTTAAACATGTGTAGAAATGGTATGTGGATGTCCATTTGCACTTTTATCCCAGGCCCTGGCAAGCATTAGGGGTGGGCATGGCCTATTTCAGTCTTATGCTTGAAAAGGATGAAACTTGCTTGTAAGTCTGGTCTGTTACCACCAGAGAGCAATAGCAACCTGCAGTATATGCCACCAAAAGCCAAGCAAGGTGTGGATTTCCCACGGATCTCACAGGCCAAAATATGTTTCTATATTTTAGAAGAATCTCATTCTCCACAGTAGGACTGGAAGGAATTTTCAAAGGTTATTACCCAGAGCCCTGTCCCCTGACAGCACCACACTAAATCAATCCAGATAGATCTCTGTGTTCAAAAGCATATCATATTTTATTTATTTGTAAATTTTAATAGGGATATTCTGGGTAGTAGAACTGTACATAATTTGTATTCCTTTTAAAAATATTTTTCTTTTTTAAAAAGAAAAATACTAATACATGTGTCTTTAAAAGTTGGAGAGAATTCTTCATTCTACCTCAGTGACCAGTGTTATCTGAGAATCTTTACTGTTAGGGGAACATACATGCTGACAAATGGTGAAAAGATTAGTAACAGGACGAAGCATTGAAAAGAAAGATCACATAAATACAACAAACAAGAAAAGCCAAATAACTGCGTTGGGCGTAGAAAGAGATTAGTTGGAGTTTTTTCTACAAGAAAAGACAAATGTCATCACTGATTAAATATTTCTCTCCTCAGTGCTCGCTCACACCCATCCAACTCTGTTGTACTTAGCCATGCATGACTCGTGTGAATATCTATATCATAAGAGCTTAGTGATGTAGTCTGGACATGCAAATAGACAGTTCACTTAAAACTGTTCTATCGTGACAAGCAATGAAATTTTATTCAATCTCTGGAGAAGAAAGTATGGCTGGACTGAGGCATTAGATGGACTAGACTATGTGGCATCTAGCTAATCTCATTATCACCAAGATCAACCTTATTTTAAAATATAAAACAAGCATAAAAAAACTTAAAGTATCCTTATTTATCATCTCCCTTGCCCATTAACTTCCAATGATTAATAAAGATACTGAACAGAGTATTTAAAATTCTAATGTGAAACTAATGAAAATAACAAATCTAGACTATATATTATTCAGTCTCCCTTAGCCACACAATCAACATCAATTTTGGAGTAGTGATCTCAATACAGAGTATGAAGCCCATGCAATATCTACTCACAACATCTCTCCTTTTTAGTCACTTGCCTTGTGACTAAACAAATTCTAGTTCCTCCATTTGATATATCCGTAACATCTTGGTGTGTCAATTTTAAGATAATAACAATACTTACATTATAGGGTATGATGATTATATGAGTTAATATATGTAAAATTATGTAATATACAGAGACACTAAATAAAACAGTGTCTATGTAGAACAAACATTATGTAACTGTTTGTACAGTGTTGGAAGGAAAGCTTGCTTTCTTAAACCTAAGGCATAGTCGTGGACAATTTTAATTCTCTCAGGCTTCACCTGGCAAAGGAAATTTCCGATCTAACAACTGCAGAGGAAAGCTTTTGGAAAACCTGAGAAATTTCTAAGGTACTGCATTCTCATCTTTTTAGGGAAATATTTTTCTGACACTGATTTCTGTCATGTGCACTATACAAGAACATCTGTAATCCTGCTTCTAAATTCTAAATAATATGAAATATCCAGCTTTAAAATCAAAATAAAGTCATGTCAGTGCTGTTGTAAGACCTTGTAACACTCTGAGAGAAGCAGAGACACTGTAAATCTTGGAAAAAAACAGAACTAGGATTCACAGAGCTAAAGACTCATAAACATTTTGGCAGGGGGAGCTAATTTTCTGGGAGAAGAAATGCAATAACCTACTGCCTGACAGGACTGACTAAACTGTAAAGTATGGGAAGTTTAGCTTCTGCATTTCTAAGCTCCTCTTTCTGTGCTATAAGGCCCCCAACATCTTCTTTCAGGACAATGTTTTATTTTATTTAATCAAAACAAAATTCCCAAAGATAGAAGTTTGTTTCTCTTGCATTTTTTAAAACACTCAGGGGTGAATGGTGGCTCCATAGAGTCATTAATAAATCTAGTTGTTCTCTCTCTGCCCTGACATCCTCAGGAGAAGTCCTTATGGTTTAAGATGACTGCTGGAGCTTCAGCCTCTATATCTGCCTTCCAGGTCATGGGAAGGAAAGTGAGGGAAAGGACAATTTTCTCTGACTTTCTATTGATGATACCTTAGTTCATAGCTTTCCTAGCTATAGAAAGACTGGCCAACATGGTCCCTTGGTAAACAGCCACATACCTAACAAAAAAATATAGTTCTGTTGAAAAAGGAAGTAGGAGATGAATAACTGTTGAGGTGGATGACTAAATCCATTTATATTATACCGTCCTTAAATATTCCAATTTCTCAGTGCCCTTTAAAACTTTTTCTCAGAAAGGAATCTAATTTCTTTCTGATTCTCATTCCATTGTATAAGAGATACAATGATGAAAGTATTAGCTCTACCTAAGGAATGTGAACTGTAACAGTATTAAAGCCTTAAGTATAGTTATTTTACTTATTTAGTTATTTTCAAGGGTGGGAAAGGGGAATTAAGGGTGTAGAGGCAGAATATGATGGGAACAAAGTATGCAATCTCAGCCCATAGACAACTCAGCTTGCATTAAATGTTGTAATATTATCTTCAACTTGCAGGTATATTGATATGGGAAAATTCCTGCCTATGTAAAAATAGCTACTCTCAAATTGGAAGAAAATCTACCTGTTCTCACAGGTAGTAAGGAGTAAACTCTTTAAATGGGTTACATTTCATAAGTTTACAGCAGTCTATATCTGAAACTTCAGCCCTACATCAGAGTTTTCGATCCAGTAGTTTTGGGGTTCAACCTGAGAATTTACTTTTCTAACAAGTTTCCAAATGACAGCATTTAAGCTAATGTTTGGGAATCACTGGTTAATAGTGTTTTCTTCTTTTCCAGGTTCTCAAGGGCACAAAGAGCCATTACCTATAATTCATCTCACATTTAATGAAAGAATTTTGCTTTTTAAAGGGAGAAAACTTACATTCTTTATAATCATCTGAATATGAAGCATAAAATACTTAAGTTGTTTTGGTGATTCACATACCCATTCCTCTCCAAAAACAGGCAGAAAAGTGTTTGATGTTATGTAGGAAACATTTCTTTTGATCAGTCTCTTGCACCATTAAGTTTTGACAGAAATAGAAAACAAATTCAAGTTTCAAGGGAAAAAAAAAAAAGCAATGCTATTGTCAAACGAAGGATATATTCAAAAACTCAAGACAGCTTAGGCCAAAAGACACAGGAAAGAAGATGGATAGTTTCCTTAAAATGACAAAAATCCCACGTCAACTGCTGACTATCAGAAGACTGGTTCTGGAATGTGAACAGCTACTAGTTTGGTATGTTTCTTAAGTGACAGTAAAATTAATAGATACAATACTCCTTCAAAAGTTAGAGAGAATAGACAGAGCTGTTTAACAACATTAGCTGGAAAATGTTTAACACATATTAGGATTCTTCTGCAAAAATAAATCTACACTATGTAGCTAAATGATTGTGTTGCTCCTTTCTGCCTAACCAGCTCATGCACACATGTTGCCTCACCTCACTGAGCTTCACTGTCTTCAGTGGTGAGGTCGGTGTGCTGGACTGGATGATCTCTAAGGTCTCTCTTTCCTAACACTCGATGATTCTCTAATGAGTGTGCAAGAGGCGGTCCTGTGCTGGGTACAGAGGGAATTAGTTCTATTTGTAATATCGATTAAGAATTATTCGAACTCCTAGTTGTTTCATTGTTATTTAGGCTGGACTTTGCTGTTTGCACTAAACACAGGCAACATTTATGGCCAAAAAAGTGATAAATAATAAACCAACTAATCATGTTTTGGCAATGAAATTTACCAGAGAAACCTATCTCCTCCCTTACCTAGAATGCTCAGCCCACAATTACCACCTCCACTGAACAAGCCCTCATTATGCTACGGGCTCATTAGAGCATGGATATACCAAACAATATCATGAAACATTTGAGTGATTATTGCTCTTTTAAATCATGTTATCATAATTCCTCATAATTTATGATAGTTAACTCAGTCAATCTAGTCCACGTGGGGAGAGCCTGGAATTCCCTCAGCACCTTCCCCTCCTCTTTTCTTGAAGAGCTGCTACACATCCCTAAGGACTCAATTCAGGTGTCCACTCCAGAAGGCCCTTTCTATGCCGCTCTGCCTCCCTCACCCTCACACCCCAGCCTATATGCTGTCTAACTCCTTGGGATTTCTGCTACAGTTGGACTTCCTCATGTAGTAGTAGTAATTATCTGTCCTATAAATGCTTTCTCCATTCAACTATGGGTTCTATGAAGGCACCTCTGTATCCCCTAGGCCTAGCATAGGTAGTGTCCAGTAAATATACTTTGAATGAAGGAAAACATGAATAAGCTCAGAGGGTGTGTGAAGAGATCCCATTTGAGGTAGAGACAGCAGTGTAACCACAGTTTTAACTTCTGTTACAGGGAAAAACTACCTTACCAGGGAACAGGAGTCTACTTGTCTCAATAAAATCTGCAGCCTGGAACCGTACTTTTATACTAGTAAAACCTTACTTAAATTTATATCGAGCACACAGCATCATCATCATCATCATCATCATCATCATCAATGTGTATAATTTATGAAATGCTTTCACAAGTATTATTCTACTTAATTGTAAACATAGCCTGGTAAAGTAGTACTATTATTATCCCACTTTGTCTAGTAAAAAAATAATGCAGCTCGAAGAAGTCAGGTGACCCAGACAACCTCAAGAGTACAGTTAAGTGGAGGAACTAAAGTGCAAACCCAGACTTTTTGGCTCCAAATGCAATGACCTCTGTATTGTTCTTTAGTGACTTAGTTGCCAAAGGAGAAACTGTTTAAAAAACTGGATTTATATTGTCTGATGGAGAGACGGAAAAGTACGTTGAAAGCCAGACTATCTCTATCCTTTCTAAGTGGCTTAGCAGAGGACTCAATCCTTTAGCCTCAGCTTTCAGCAGCTTTTACTCCTGTCCCAATGTTCCATCTCTGGGCTTCTGTGGCACTCGGGCAGCAGAAACCCAGAGACACAGGATCCGGAAGCAATGGCTCTCATTGGAGAATCTACACTAATGGCTGTGGGCAGAGAGTTCCCCTACAGTGAATCACCCTCCAATCACCAGTGAGTCAGGCTATTTAACTCTAATCTTTAATTCATACTTCCTAAACAGTTCCATTTACTTCCGAAGTCTTTAATTTAAAAGCCAGGGGCAATGGCAATAGCAATTGCAATAAGTGCCCTCACAGAGAGTAAGGAGAGTGGAAAATGAAAGCAGGTGTCCCTTTTTATTCTCAGTAGAAATCACTATTAATATAGCATTTTCTTCTCCACTCTCATCCTCATGGTCACCACCAGGGCTCCTCAATGGTGAGAGAGGGAGTGATACAAAATGCATTTGCAATCTGTCCTGCTAGCTCTGAGATTAACCCAGAGACTAGGGTTACCATAACTCACACTTTATTGCAGCAATGATGGAGGAATTCCATAGATACGGCTTTGAAATATCCTCCCCAGCTTTCAAAAGGATCTCCGTGGGTGGAGAAGGCAGAATAGGATTTGGTTTGATGCTTCTTTAGTGTCCATCTCTGAAACCCTAATGATATCGCAGAGCTATATTCCTGGGTTGGCCTGTCCAAAAAAGAAAGAAAGGCTTGATTTACTGTCCCAAGCATAGAAGATTCTAGACTGAAATTCTCAATAACACTGTCAAAGAGCTGCCTGATATGGGTGCTACTTACAGCTAAGGGGCTGAAACATTGTCAGCATATAAGCTTTTGTATATAGCACAGTAAAATAACTTAGTGATTTTAGAAAGGCATCAAAACAATAGAGATTCGATTTTATGCTTCTAAACCAAGGACATACTTCAGATACCAGATCCTCAGAGTGTTCATTTCTAGACCAACAAATGATAAATATTTTCACATGGCTGACATGTAAAAGTTGCTCCAAAAATTATCATTGATATTATCTATATACATATACTTGACATGTAAATTATATATATATGTCTCAAGACATGGCCTCGGAGCTCTTAGTCTATCCAGAAAGTCAGAAAAAGAGTGAGGTTCACACTACTAATTCTACGTGGCACCTTTTAAAAACCCAGAACTAATGCTATTTCTTGTCTGGTACCTAGAAACCATGAGCTTCAGGCATAAAATGATCAGATAACATTCAGTATTGCTACCAGATAAAAAGCTTCAAAACATCTGTCATTCTATGAATATTAAGCATTTTAACAGGGCTTGCTCTATGGACTAAATTCCTGGACTGTTCCTATACTATTTCGCTTATGGTTCTAAGGATAACTAAAAGCTATTCCAGGGTCCAGAGTTTCAGTTTCTTTACGTATAGTGCTGAAGAGGATATACAGACTAGCCTATCACAATCTATTTTTCATTTTTTCCTGGGCTAGAAGCCATCTTGTTCTACATAAGCAAACCCTAGGGTTAACTGGTGTCCAGAGACAGCCTGGAATGGCTACAGGGAAGTTCAGACCTTCTCCTTTTCTTCCTTGGCCTTCTGTGTAACTATCCTAATGTGGTATCTAGATCAAAATGGTTCCAAGTGTGGGCTCCTCCTAGACACATCTTTCCTGAAAAAATGCTGAAATAAATTTTGTTTATTTGTTTACAGTGCCCTCCTCCACCCTTGTTTTCTGTTGTGCAATCTTCTTACACATTCTAGTGTTCTTATACCTCACTGCTAACTTCATACCTGCAGGAGCACCCTCCCACTTCCTTTAATTCCTTGGGATTGAGGTTAGAATAGCTTTTTTCCATATCGTGTATTATATTACCAGTGGGGCCAATTCTCATTCTGCTCTCCGCAGATGTGGGTAGGTGACTATCACATTGGAACAGAGTACTCTATTACCCTGGCCACAGGGCTAGGCACACGACTCAAACAGGGCCAATCAGACTTTTCTCTGACTTTGGATATCTGGGTGCTAAGAGAAGGTCATGAAAATGTAGGGGCTAACTATTAAAGAGCTTGTCTGAGAACTAAACTAACAAAAACAGGGAGCCAAAGTCAAGAGGGGAAATGAGAGAGGGAAGGAAGGAGGAGAAAGAAGGGAAAAGACAAAGGGTGAGCGAACAAGATAAAGATACAGAGACAGAGACAGAGAAAGAGAGGAAGGCAGAGTGAGAGCACACACTTAGGAGACATGTTCCAAGCCACTGTAACTGAAGCCAGCTCTGCCCTTGAACTTTCCAGTTATTTGAGCCAATACATTATATTAAATTAGGAAAAAAAAAAAAAGCCTAGATACAATGAACTGCTGTCTACAACTATTTGTCCTCGCTGTGTACCTGTCCTGGAATCAGTACCGGGCTTCCTTGTTTAACTTTTGCCAAATGTGACATCAAAGTTATTAACAAAATTTCACACTCATAGATTCCTGGATAAGGTTTTATGTTACCCTTGGTGCTAAGTAGATTTCTCATGCTGGCCACGCCCCTGGCTCAGTTTTTGTTTTATGAGTAAGTTTTAGAGTCTGGCTCCTGATCTGCCAGCTGCCTCAGCCCTTTTAAGCCCACCACACTCTGCATTCTGTCTCAGCCAGTTCTTCATTTGCTTTGTTATTCCCGCTTGACCTGAAAGCACGCAGCAGCTCTACTGACTTACACAGCCGAGACTGAATATTCATTGAGAATATCAGGTGGTTCTTGACTAGAAGACTCCTTAATTGCAGGAGTATGTCCATATTAGTTCTTCGGTTGTACCTTTGCATTTTGAAACTGAAGGCACCTTAACTACAAAGGAATGCAGATGAGATTTCAAGCAGTGCGACAGGTCATTGGTTTGAATCTTTCCCAGCATTTGTTAAGCAAAGCCACACTCAGCGATACTGATCATTTCCTGCTCTGCTCACATTCCCTTCTAGGGAAATCTGCTCTGTCTACAGTCCTGGCTATCTAATGGGCCATGTTTTGTACTGTGTTACCCAGTCTTCTTGGGATCCAGTGTCAAGCAGATGAAAGTAGAAAAGACAGAGAGAAACACCTACATTTTGAAAATTTGACTCACACTGAAGGAGGAACACTACAAGACTTCAAGGAAAATTCATGAATAAACACCTTGACTCAATATCCTGATTTTAAATATCCAGCCGAGCTCCTGGTGCTTACCTAGCTAGGTGACTCACTGCCCCTTGCAACCAACCATAAAAGTTCAATAAATGTTGTAAAAATATAATGCTTTCTTTACCAAATATAAGGTTGGCTCTGATTGTCCCAACATGTTAAGGTGGGGGGGATGAGGGTGAGGGTTTGTGTGTAAAGGTGTGATTGCGTTCAGCAGAAAGGAGCGCATAAGTCAAATTTAACATAACCTGATTTAGACATAAGAGAAGAGACAGGTAATTCTAGTTTCTGATCCCTTTCTCCAATGCACATCTTCTAGAAGCCTTTTTCTTATTTTTCTAAGGATGAGATGAATAATTTACATAAATATTGCATATCAGGGTAATTTAGATGAAAGCAAGACATGCAATATTAAGTAAAAAAGGGATTTATTGAAAACACATTAGGAATTTATAGAATTGAAAGAAGGCTATATTACCAGCTTTATCAAAACTTTGTTTTTATATACTATAGAGACACAAAAAGTTGCAAAGTTAGTGTGGAAATGTTCCATGTAACCTTCATCCAGTTTTCCTCAATGATTACATTTTATATAATTATAGTATAATATATTGAAACATAAAATTGATATAGGCATATTGGTATATTGTGTATGTTTCTATGTTGTTTTATCAATTGTGTATATTCATGAACCCATCACTGCAATTAAGTCGGCACAAAGGGATCCCTTTATATCTTCCTATAGTGACACTCATTCCCTCCTCCCCAACATCCCTCTCTCAGCAATCACTTTTCAGTCCTCCATCTCTATAATTTTGTCTTTTAGAGATTTTTTTTTTCCATGCAGCATAATGCCCTGAAGATTGGATTCCATGACATTGATGGAGCACATTTCATTTATTTAATTGTCCACTTATTGTGAGGCATGTTAACTGTTCCCAGTTCTTAGCTATTACAAATAAAGCTGCTAGGAACAATCATTGCACAGGTTTTTACATGGACCTCAGTTTTCAGTCCTCTGGGATAAATGCCTAGGAGTGTAATTGCTAAGTCATAAGGTAAAAGTATGTTTAGGTTTTTTTTTTAAGGAGCTGCCAAAATGTTTTCCAGAGTAACGATATCATTTTGCATTTCCACCATCAATCCAGTTTTTCTGCATCCTTGCCAGAACTTAATATTGTCATTATTTTTAATTTTAGCTATTCTGATAGGTGTCTAGCGTTATCTTATTGTGGCCTTAATTTGCATTTCACTAATGGCGAGTGATGATGAACATTTTTTCGTGTGTTTATTTGCCTGTCATATATCTTCTTGAGTGAAATGTCATGTTTTTGCTGAAGTATCTTTAGAAAAAAACAAGTGAAGACCTAGGACATTTATCATCATCAGGTAGTAAGGAGACTTCTCACCTTATATGGTGTCAGTAGAGCCTGTGTGGAAGCCTGGATTTCTACCACTGCCTGATGGTAATATGGTGCCTCCATTTCTCTGTGCAGTGGTATGAGAAGAGGCTAGTGGAGAATCACCATTCAGTACAGGCTTCACTCCCTCACCATGACTTCACTGAGGATCAGTAAGAAGGCACCACTGTACCTTGTTCTCCATTGGCCTTTGTTGGCAGAGGTGGGGATGGGACAGCAGGTTTTTTGTGTGTTATTTGGCTATAGCAAAGTGGCTAGGTTCTAAAAGTTTTCTGCCAGCTGATCATTTCGTGATCCTTTGGCAAGAGACAACAGGCTTTCGTTGAAGCTTTTGCTGTCTGTATCCATTGGCATTTCTGGGTTGCTGGCTTTTCCAATATCCAATTAGGCATATATGAGGCAAGAAGAAAACCTAGTAAACTTGACTATGTCATTACTTGTGTCCTGAGGTCCCTAATCTGCCTGCCTTTTTATATCCACTTTTCGAGGTCTTCTTATATTCTTTTACATATGATGTCAAGAGATTTTAGCTATACTTAACAGCTGGGGGCAGGGAGAGGCAGGGAAATTATGCCTTTTCCATTTTTCTGTAATCCAGAGTCCTATAACTAGACTTTGAAAAAGGCAAGAAGTAAAACATCTCAGCAGGGAGCTAAGGAATAAGATCTCTGTCAAGTAATGATCTCTGTCAAGCTGGTCAAGTTGCCAGTATTAGTATGCATAATCTCAAAAACTATTAAAATTCAAAATACAGAGAAAAAAAAATTATATGGCCAAGCTGAGGATATGTGTTTACCCCATCATAACAAAAGTGAGTAGTAGAGTCATTTTGGACCTGACAATTTTCATCGTTAAATTAGGCTTCTAGATTTCTTGTTCTATCAAGGCTACAAATTCCTCAAAGGACAATAGGATGCTTGGGGGAAGAGGGAAGGAATACTGGGAAGATCTCACTGACAATATCCATCAAATGAATCTGTAGATCATCTATTCTGCAGTTAAATATCCATACATTTTTCCTTTTGGATAAACTTTCTAAAATGTTCCCTCCTACTAATATGATACAATAATTCCACATGCAATAAAACCTATGTAAACTTAAATCTTGTGAGTTATGTACCCATGTCCAAATCAAGGAACTCTGTTTGATGACCATTCCTCCTCCACTAGCTCTGCTGTGATTTCATCTCTATGTTCTACAACTGTTATAACAACTGACAAATACAATTATTAAATGATAAAGAACAAAAAGATAAATAAAAAAGATAATTTAATATAAATAAAAAATATTTGTAGGATTGTGTAGATATGACACAATAAATGCATAAAGATAGTGACTGTAGATCTCATATCTATAACTGGTCACAAGACAATAAATATATTTCTCTCTCCCTTTCTCCCATATGTATGCTATATTCCCCTTGCCGTCTGTCAACAACTAGTTCATCAGAAGATTGCTTAACATGGTGACTAAAACCTTTGACTTACTGAGGGAACTGAGACCTTAGCAATCCTCCTATTAATGACTCATTAACCTTACTACTAGGCATAGTTGTACAAGGAAACTCCATGGGTTTCATCCATATTCTTTTCTCCCTAAATGTATATGAATAATCCAATTTCCCCATGTACTTAAAGCCATAACATCCTTCTTGACTTATTCATCTAGGGACATGGGGAATCCAAAGTTCCCAAGTGAATTAGTATTAAAAATCTCATATCTGCAAGTCCTAAGAACAGGAAAAATGATGATGTAGATGGCAAGTAGATATGTGACCTTGTGGAGTACCAAGTCCGGCTGTGGGTGAAATACCATTACATTTTAGATTACTGCCCCATAGCATTCATTATATTCTTCAGGACAGCAGCACAACCTGGCAAAGTTGTGTCTTTTAGTTATGGTGCAACTATTTCTCCAGGATGATAAGGTACACATTAGGAGCGATGAATACTATTAGCATGGAATCATTGTCTTACTGCTTTGACATTGTGATGTCAATATCATTGTTATCCTGAAAATATAAGGTACCATAATGATGCATAAGGACTTCTATCAGCTCATGGTTTATAGTGCTGGCAAAGGCATGACACATATGGAAAGCAAATCTAAATCTAGAAAAAAATGTGCCAGTAAAATCAAATCTTTGCCCTGTTCATAATGGAAGGGGCCTAATATAAACAATCTACTGTAATAGTGCTAGATTCTCTTATCAGCAAATGGCGTTAAACTGGGTGCTCAGAAATGGGGGCCTTCTTGGTATTCAACAATAGTCAGTCACATATCAGCTTTGGTAAGGAGATGTCTTTGTGGCTGAGATAATGCAGTTTCCATGCATGTCAACGTGGCTACTTTGTTCAAAAATGTATTGAGCAAATGCTGGGGTAACCAGTAAAGGATTACTGGTTATTACTGATTATTAAGATTGCCTTTTGTAGTAGTAGACTGTTGGTGATAATTTATATAAAATAGAATATTAATTTTATTTATACTGTCACATTCTCTAGCTAAAAAAATTATATTTTCTAGCTTCTTTTGTATCTAAGTGTATCAATGTAACTTAATTCTGGATGATAAGATGTAAATAGAAATATTGTATGAAATTTCCAGGAAGTTAAAAGAAGTTGACTCAGCATGGATACATGTGTGTTTTTGCTTTTCTCTTCTTCTTCTTTTTCAATGCCTACAATATGATTGACTGGAGTTCCAGCATGCATCTCAGACAATGAAGACGATAGAACAGTAATATTAGTCCTGGATACCCATCAATAACTTATTTTGTTAGAACAGAAAACAAAACAAACGAACAAACAAACAAAAATGACTTTCCATCTTGTTCGGTTACTATTTTGTAGGGTTTTCTGTTGTAGTAAGTTGAAAGTAATTCTAAATAATATAGGATCCATTCTTCAAGATCCATCCTCAAAATTCTCCTCAAAACTTTGTCAAAAATTCTCTAATTAGACTTCTTAAAAACGCCTTATCATCTGACCAGATTAAATGAGGATCTTATCTCAGACCATCTCTCCCAAGCAAAGTTGATGAAACATGCTCTTTAGAATTTGGTTCACGAAAGGATTTTTTTTCTTCATTATGCTTCAAGGCTATGCATGGGTGAGGTTACAGTCATTTGGGAATCACAAGAATAATCTCGTTGTGGGAAATTTGATGGAAAAGAAATAAGGTTAATACATTCCAATCACATCATCACTACCTATATCAGGCCATCAAGATTATTCAAGTTCTTGAAAAATAAAAATTATTCCAAATGTCAAATTTAGATCATTGTTCGCATTTTGTCCTCATAGTTGATAGAAAGTACAATCTGGTCCCTTCAAATTCTTTAGTAAAATTTAGAAACATGGATTCACTGTCCCAAAAACTCTTATATACATGAGAAGTAATAGCCCCCTTCCCAACAACAACAACAACAAAAAAATGCAAAATTAAGGCTTTGATGAGAAGGATGATGTTATGCAGACAAAAATGGTAAATGCCTATTCTAGATATTTGGCAATGTCAACCTTATTAAACACAGTCAAGTGTTATGAAGGTGCTGATAAGGCTTCAAAGCAAGACAGAGGTGGTTCAGGTCAAAACTCTACTACCTAGCTGTTAGTCATCAATAACAAATAGCATGACCTTCTGGAGCTCAAATTTTTCTTATCTACATAAAGGTTCTATAGTACCAAATTTATTAGGTAAATAGCTTAAATATTAAACAAGACAATTTATATAATAGACTCAGCATAGCATCTGATGATAGTTATTATAACAAGTCTCATTTTTTTAAATGGATGATTCTAATTTTAGCCTTCTGTAAAATATTCCTGCATTCATACTAGTAAAGTAATTAAAAGCAAAGAATTTTGAATAAAAAATCCTCTACCAGCAATACAATACTAATCAAATCACTTTCTAAATTTCCATATACTCATCTG
Organism: Pteropus vampyrus; assembly: GCF_000151845.1. Classification (NCBI taxonomy): domain Eukaryota; kingdom Metazoa; phylum Chordata; class Mammalia; order Chiroptera; family Pteropodidae; genus Pteropus; species Pteropus vampyrus. Next base: position 13,407,346 of record NW_011888789.1, read on the forward strand.
TAAACTGAAAATAATAATAAATGCTACAAAGGCTTAATCCAAGAAATAAACACATAAGATTAGGTATATGAAGCATTTAGTACAGAGTCTAACACATAGTAAATCCTCAAAAATGAGAACTGCTATCACTATAATAAGACATGTTGACTCAGGGTATACTAGTTATACAATTTTCTGGAAATATTCAATGCTACATGAGAGTAGAAAAACAAATTACCTAAATTCTACAATATCATTAGAAAGCAAAAAAAAAAAAAAGAGGCTTATTTGATATAGCACTCTGAAACAGCTTCAAACAGATAAAGATAACAATGAATGATTGTACTATTATTCTGTTATGCCTTCATACAATGTAATGCATGCCCATAGTGTACTGTGGATAACATAGTTAGTACTTCCCGTTGGGGACTAGGTGTAGACATACACTTAAGACCACAGACAAATTCTTATTCAATTAAGAAATTTATCTCGAACTTACTTAGCCCTGGTCTTTCCCCAGGATCTAAGCCTGCCTCAATGCCTCCAAAGACTAATACAAAACAGGACATGGGAAAAGGACATATGATGAAAGAGAAAGACCAAGCAAAATGATGTCTTACCAATTTCAGCAGTGCAAACTATCACAAGAATCACTTATACGAGACTATATTTACTCCGTAGATATAACATGCAATCCACCAACAGCAAGGTGGGGGCATATCCACAGACTTCTATAATGATTGGTTCTCTGCAAAGCACTTTTAGGCACATAACTGATTCATTAATTCACATATATTGAGTACCCCCTATGCACAGAACTAATTACTCAGGAAATATATTTATAGCATAAGCCTCAATCTTTCAGGCTAGAAGAATTATGCATATGTTTATTAATCCATTCATGCATGCATCCAAGGATTCGAAAATATTTAATGATCATCTTCTAAGTGCCAGACACTGTACTTAGAAATAGAATATGAAGATAAATGAGACAAAATTTCCCTAGGTGTCCAAAGTTTGATCAAGTGTAACCTGCTGTCTATGAAACACATTTGCCTCCGTGAATCTGTGATTTCTTCCTGCTAGGGTAGAGTGTGTGGTGGAGCAATCACCAGGTTAAGTAGTTGAAGGGGAAGAAAGCAGTAAGTTGGTGGCCAGGTTGTGCTAAGTAAATAGGCACTGTGATCCCCAGGGAGAGGTGAAAGGAGGACACAAGTCAGAAGTGCACATTTTGTGGTGGAGGTGGTATGACATAAATCAACTGAATTGACCTTTAGAATTTAAAAAAGTGTCCCTTGGACAAACAAACATTTCAGCAACTCTGGCAAAACTGGTTTCAGAAACCTGTTGTGTAATAGTCGACCAAGGGCATTTAGTGTGCTCCTTGTTTGCATTTTGCTGCATGGGTGTGTTTTAGTCTGTGCACTCTCCACCCTTTTTCATGGACTGTCTAAAACTAAATGTGTATGTCTGGAAGTTAATGCTCTATTGTGCTTCAATCTCTGTCTGCTTCAGCTAATGGAGTGTAGATACCCATGGTCGTTTGCAAATTCTGTCCTCCCCTTAGGGATTCTAGTCAGTAATTCCAGCCAGTTTTGATAAACAAAGGACAACAAGTACTGGCACAGAGGCTGGAAATTGTTTGCTCGGTTCCGGTTACCAGCCTGCCACAGGTCAGTGTCCTGAGGGTGCCTGTGCAGATATAAGAACTCAACATTGGGAAGAAAAATTATCTTCGAGCTTGGCATTTGATGTGTACCCTAGAGTGGAATGAGTGACCTCTCAGAGATGAAAGAGTCCCTGAAAAATCATCTGGTGAGGAGGCGGGTGAGGAACATGGCTGAAGGATGTCTTCCAAGGACACTTACTTAGCAGAAGAGAGAAAACCATGCTCTTTTCCACGTCCTTCTTACTTGTTATGGATTTATCAATATCTTGGATTGGTTTTCTCCAAAAGAAATCCCTGAGACAAAGACTTGGATGCCAGTAATTTGAGAAATAATCTCAAAAAGCACAAATGATGAGTGATGACAGTGGTTCAAGGAAGAGAAAATTTATTAAAGGGTGTGTTAGTGTATAGGCTAAGGTCTGCAGGCAACTGGGGCTCAACTCTGTAAGACACCATCAGAAAGGAGCACACCTCAGAGTTGGAGGCTGCATGATTTACCCCAAAATTCCCATCTCTATTAATTGAGGGTTGCTCCCAAGGGCATCAACCCCTTACACACACTTCTGGGTTGCACTGGTACATGGAGCACATGCTCTGTGGTATTGAAGAAAACCCTCAAGCAGAGGGGAAGAGAAATATAGGTGCTTGAGGTGGAAAGTTTTCAACATTCAGTAAACTATCTACCACTGCCACAGATGAACTCAGAGGTGGACTGTGGGGATATGGGGTGGGGCATCGATAGAGTCTGCTAGTCAGCAGACATATACAAAATTTATATTTGGAGAGAAACAAATGAGGAGATACCTAGAGAGGAGAAGTCTTCTTTATTTGAAATATGAACACAAGACATTAGGTTTGTGATATAAACAAAAGCTGTAACAAGAGATCACTCCACTATTTTGTATTTGTGTGGCTCTACATTGTTAGTTTAATTTTTTTAAACCTCAATTTCCACATCTGTGGAATGAAATCCATAAGATCTATTCAATCTTGTTGGCAGAATTTTTAAGAAGACCAAATAAGGTGTGTAGATATTTGCATAAAACTAAATGTTATTGTACACCAAACTTACTTTTCAACCAGTATTATTGAATGCCTTCCTACTATGTGTTAAGTAGTATACTAAGCATTAATAATAAGACAGTCTATAAGACCAATATAAAGACTCATTCTAACTGAGCTTATAGTCTTTTGGACATATAGACCAAACAAAAGTTTAATGAAATGTAATAAGTACTATGATGGAGGAAGTACAAAGTACTATAGGAATGGGCTCAAGAAAAGCTTCCTGAAGGAAGTAATATCTACGATGAGTTTTGAAAGACGATAAAAATATTAGATAAGTGAAGGGGAAGAGAAGAGTGTTTCAGCAAGGGCTGATGGAGAGGAGTGGGGAAAGCAGGGACTTGAAGTATATAAAGGCCCAGAAATCTAAAATAATACAGTATGTCTAAGAATCTGAAACCATTCAATAGGACTGGAGCTTAGGAAGTGAGGAGGCATGGAAAAAGCAGGAGAGGGATGCAGCAGGGAGTTAGAGATCCCCAGAGTTCAGATCACAAAAGGCCTTGGAGCTATAATGAGAGATTTTGATCCATTCATTCATTCATGGACTTTTGGGTTGCCTTCACCTTTTGGCTTCTGAGAATAATGCCGCTATAAACATGGGTGTACAAATATCTCTTCAAGTCTCTGCTTTCATTTCAAAAACACTTCATTTATCCCCGTATGCCATTTTGATCAGTTTCATATATGCACATCTTTTCTTCTTTATTAGCAAATATGGAGAATGTTGCAGAAGACACCGTTCTCTTTCTTGTGGGGGTATTTTTCAAATACCGTGTCAGTACTGTGCTCCTAGCAGGCAATGTAGAATAGTGGAGAGTGTAGACTCTAACACTAAACCTGGGTTCCAATTCTAACACTTCCAACTTATTATTATTAGTTCTGTAAACTTAAGAAAATCACTTTACTTTTTTAAAGCTCAATTCACTCTTCTCTAAAGTGAGGAGAATACAACTAAACCAACGGTTGATTATACACAACAGTAATTACATAATGTGTTATATAACCAAAGTAGTTTAGGAACTCAGCACATAAAAAATGTTCTTTAAAAAATAGATTATAAATCTTATAGGCACTTACTAAGTTATCTTGAATTTATAAGTGTGTGAATCAGCAGGGAAATAAGTGGAGTTGCTGGAAAGTCAGTCCCGGACCAATTGGGGGCATCCTGAGTCCTATGCCCCCTGATCTGAGGCAGAGAAAACACTGTTGAGATGAGTTCTGCCCCACCATACTGCAGCCTCATCCCAGGTTTGGGTGGCTCAGGACTCACATGATATCTTTCCACATAAGCTACCAAAGTCAACTCATTAGCTCTGGATATGGAACTAGAATAGAGAGGAAGAGATACGAAAGATGAAACCTTCCCATCATCCTGCCACAATCCAGCAGAGTTTAGGAAAGAATTTTCCTCAGGTGTGTTGCCTTGTTTCTGTTCAGGCTTTTCCAACCAAGCACATTCCTCACCCTCATAACCCACAAGATAATTTTCTAACCCTCCCTGCAAATTCATTCTTATATTCCAATCAAAATTTTTCCTTGCAACTTTGCAAGCTAACTCACATCTTTTGTAGAATGAAGCATAATACATACACTAGTACTTACCATAATACTTGAATGCAATAATATTAAATTTATTATTTTAATTGGACATGAATATCCTGCAAAGCCAATACTATCATAGTTTTGAAAAGAAATGCTTCCAGGCTGTAAAAAATATTATTCTATTTTCTATCAATGTTCGATGAAACCAAATATCAATGTAACAACTAAAAGTTGTGGATGATAACCTTCCTTCTAAGTGTATCACACCTCAGTCTCTAAGGTAAGTAGCAAGTTATGAGGGGCATTGTACCACTCATGGGAAACAACTTCACAAGGCCAGAAACATTTGACCACTTCATCACTAAGATTTCAACATAAAAAAAGAAATCAAAACCACAGCCCCCAAATCTAAAAGTCAGCCTGCCAAAAACTGCAACAGGTCATTATGGAATGTTTAGTCCAAGGTATATTTTCTTCAAAGTTTCTGGAATAGTCACTAAACAAACACCAGCGGATTCTGCGCTAGAAAATCACTTGTCTACAGGCACTTCCTTTTAGAAAGTGCTAATCAGTAGGTGACTCAGCCTGGTGACATCTCACAAAGGAGTTTCTTTCGCTTTGGGAGGGGCCGACTGACTTTGTGACACTAGTTTATTAGAAGCTTGTGCTTTTTATTCCCAGACATGAGTAGAGGCACTTAAGGAGAATGGACGTCTGATATCTTCCCCGATAGTCTCAAATAAGCAAGTGCCCATTCTGTCAAGATCCACTTTTGTGAGCACAGAATGATAACGCGTAGCTTCAAGAGGTATAGTTGCACTAAGGTAGTACAGTTTCAAACTTTGGGAAGAGAATGGTGGAGAAGAATAAAGGGTGTTAAGATTTAGAAATAATTCTTCCCTATAATTCTGGATGGGGCTTCTTTTAGCAACCGATATGGCATATCATATGATAGAGGGCTTATTATTTGTCCTTATGTTTTAGCCTTCTAAAGATGTTTATTGTTGTATATATTGTGTGAACATGTGGGCAGCTGGGGCAGGACCTGGAAATAGGATGCTGGAGAATGTCCTAATGTCAAGAGTTATGATTTTTTTTTGAGTCAGATTACTTTAGGTTTGAATTTCACTATGGAATCGATTGCTGTGATACTGAATTTTCTCATCTGAAGTTAGACACTATGGTATTATTTTATTCATTTTTTTTAGACACTGACATTGAAAACAATAACAGCCACTCTAGTATTTAAATCAGAGTTAACTGAAATAAATAAATGAGATGAGATAAATAAATAAAATTATATGTGAAATGATTGACATATAGGAAATGTTCAATATATGAAAACTTTGTTATCAGTAGTAATAGTACCTGAACTGGCTGATCTAAAGTATAACTTATTGTATTCTTGCCCTAAGGAGATCTTTTTAGTTTTGTAATGAGGTTCACATCTTGTCAGCCGTAGAGTCTCAGAAGCAGAAAACTGTCCAACAGGCTCCTCTGGGGGCTGTCTCTAGGATAAAGTATGGCAGGATAACATAAGAATAAGAATTATTTCTGGTGTACACATTCCAGACCATCATTAAAGGTCAAGATAGCAGGTTCAAAAGTAACACGGGAAGAGAAAGCATGATTCCTAGGAAAGAAACAGTAGATGATCAGTAGTTTAATAGCTCAACATGGCTTTGAAGTCAGTCATGTTTATTCATTAATTTATTTGACATTCATCTGGCCACAAGTATTTAATTACCTAATATATGTGAGACACTACATATGTAATGATAAACCAAGTGGATTTTACCCCTAATGAATGAGACTGATATTTTAAAAATAAAAATAAAATGTGATTATTCATTTAAGGGTAATGGGGGGTGGGGATACAGGGTTCTGTGAGAGAAAATAACAGGGTGATGTTTTATAGGTCAGCAGGTCGGAGAAGGTATCTCTGAGGAGGTTCTACTAAAGAGAAGAACAGAGGGCTAGGTGGGAGTTAGCCAGGCAAAGAAAGAGAAGCATTCTAGACACAGAAAGCCACACGCTGAGGACCTCGAGTAAGGGAAACTTAACAGCATAAGAGCCTGAAAGATCAGAGTGACTTGAGCATAGCAGATAAGTAGGAGAGATGAAGATGGAGAAGTCACTAGAAGACAATAATTCAGGGTCTTTTAGGTCATGTTAAAGATTTTGAATAAATAAAACACTGACACAATTTGATGTAGATTTTGCAAATACTACTCAGCTGCTCTGTGGATAATGGATGGGGGAGTGACATAAGAGAACACAGGAAAAACAACTAAGAAGTTATTTTAGCTCTTCCTCTTTTCCTACTTCCTTAATTCTTTTCTTCTTACCCCTTCCCTTTCTTTTCTGTTTTTCTTTCCTTCTTTTCCCTTTGCTTCTCTTCTTTTTTCTTCTTTCCCTTCCCTATTCATTCCATTTCCTTTAGTTTCTTTCTCTTTAATTCCCTTTCTTGTCCTTATATCCCTTTCTTTCTTTTGTCTTTATTTCCCTTCTGCTTACTTCCCTCTGGAACAATTTAGTCCACAAGTTATTAAATGTAGTCAAGCAAAGTAGTTGTCTGAGCCAGGCCATAGGACCCATGGTGGCTCAAAGTAGTGTATCAGAGCCCAGACAGGGAAGGGAGGGATCTATGGCAGGGGCACTGGGGGTAGAAAAACAATGAGTATAATGTCTCAAGAAGGGTAGAGGGCATCCACGCAAGTGGGCAGCCGGGGATGAGGTGTCAAAGTCGAATGGGATAAAGAAGGCATGCATATCAAAAGGACACAGAAGTCAACTTGAATGGGCTCCCACTGACCAAATAAGGAACCATTTGAGCATTAAAATAAATAATTGTAACCCACTGAATATCATAGGAAACCATTAATCTCATTCTGATATGAATAAATAAATGAATACATTGAACATTTGATTTGAAATGAAATAGTTACATATTATCAGAGTAACTACCCACAACTTACTTATTTACTTCAACTTACTTATTTACTTACACTGGAAAATCTTGGCAGAAAACGCTTCAAAAGTTTGTTTATATTCAGTCTTGACTCTATTGAATACATTTACCTCTTCATCACTTTCTCTAAAATCATTGTCATCAAGGTCAACACAACTTCCACAATAGTAAATCTAATAGTCATTTCTCAGTCATCTCATTTGACCTCTCAGGAGCTTATTATACAAATAACCACTCATCCATTCTTAGAAACCTTTTTTTAAACATGATATCATATCTCCATACAGTTTTGGTTCTCCTTCTACCACATCGACTGCTCTTTCTTATTCTCTTTTGCTGGATTCTCTCTTCTTCCCGACCATTAAATGTTGTAGTGTCCCAAGCTTTTTCCTAAAACGTCTTTTCTTTTAAATTTATATTCACTCCTTAGGTAATTTCAACCAGTACACTGTTGGTACCTAAATTTACACAAATTAACTGTTCCTCTCTTTATCCAACTGACACTCAACATCCAATATCCAATTAAATGTCTACTGGAAAGTGTAAATTTGATAAGTCTAAAGCTGGATTCCTGATTTCATCTTCTTCCCCAAAACTGCTCATCTCCCAGTGTTTCTTACCTCAGCAAATGTTGCCACCATTTATCCTATTATTTGAACCCAGCACATTAAAATCGCCCTTAATATCACTCTTTCTCATTCCATATTCAGTAATAATAGTTAATACTCATAAAGCATTTATTGAGTGCTAGGCATAGCTGCAAGTGCTTTGCATAACATATAATCTTTACAAAAAGTTAATAAACCAGTTTGTTTTATTTTCATTTCACTGATAAGAAAACAAAAAGACAGAGGTTGTCATTTTTATAATGTCATAGAGATAGCTTGTGCCCAGGAAGGGTTTTCAAACTTGGGAAGCCTGTCTCCTGAGACTATGGTACCAACTATTATTCAAATTATTCTAAGAATCTCCTAATTTAGTCTCTTGCATTTACTCTTGTCCCCCTACCATAAAATTTCCACATACTATAAGAATCATTTCTTTAAATTTAAAGTCAGCTAACATAACTCTTCTGCTTTAAAATGCTTTCAGGTTTTCTATTACATAAAGAATAAAAGCAATCTGCCTTACTTTGACCTACAAGGCCCTAATGATCTGGTCCATGCAGTATCCTATCTCTAACTTTTGTGAGGCCTAAGCCAGAAATATTAAAGAAGTCTCACATACCATATGTCTAAATTTTAAAGTATATAAATATTATTTTAAAAAGGTAAACAATCTGTTTTTGTTCAAATATAAGTAAGCTCTATTAAATAATTTTGCAAAAGTAAAACTAAATTTTTAAAATTTAATATCCATTTCATTGCAAGAGTCAATAATGGATATCACTCTTCATGCACTTTACATCTAGTCTAACGTACACAAATTTAAGAGCAATTTGAATTGGCTAATATGGCAAAATGTTCCTCAGACACCCTGTGCAGTTTGTACTAGTTACCATATTCTACGTTTGTTTGTAAATATCTCTAGAACCAAAATAAAACCAAAGAGAAATAAAAAATAGACACTTTACATTTCTGGGAAATATAAAAATCTGTTGCATTTATGCTGTCTAAGAGGTAGGACCTGACAGATTAAATAATGCATCTAAACACTTCTTTCTCTCAAACCCACTAGGCAATTCAAAACAGTACCCTTCTCTGCTGTCATCAGCAACACAATTCTCAAATTGTTACAGAATTTGAACAAAATTTCCTTTCTTTCAAGTATATAAGGCAATAGACATGAAAGCATTTCCTTGAGTGGTCTTAGTCAAAGAGTAAATGTTGGCAGTTATGAGTAGTTCTGTGCCAACATTGAGTGTGGGATTCCAAATGACAGAATTGCCTAAGGAGGATTAATAATCGTAACATTGCTGTTGTTAGATTTATGGTATGAGGGTAAATCTGAAGAATGGGTTTGGGATAAGAATGTTTCTTATAGGGGTCTAAGGACAGTAGTGGATCAATGGATAATTCTCAGATGGCATTTTTTTGCCCTTTATTACTATACTTAAAATGCTCTCAGAGAAAATTACCTTGGTTGTCCTTATATTCTAATTCTCTGGATTCCAGATTTCCTTCAGAACTTTTCCAGGAAGTTTATACTGTTTAGTGAGCTCAAAAATATTTGAGTCTAGATTTGAAGCTGCTTTCATTGGGAGCACTGATCTCAAAACCTCTCCCCTCCCCCACAATTTAATTTGGATTCTTTCTAATTTGGCTTCTCTAAACCTACTCTCTTACCCCTTATTACTCTTTTAAGATGTTTATTACAAAGGTACTTAAAGACCTCCATGTTGCCAACCAATAGATATTTTATTAGACTGTTCAACTCTCCTGGTATTTCTTCTACTTCACCAAATACTTCTTCTCAATATTATTGTCTTCTCAATATTTTTCTATCAATATTTTCTTCTCAAGTTTCTTCTCAAATATTTCTCCTCAATATACAGTGTGGTTTTAATCAAGAAAATATTAATTAGAACCACATTGAGATACTATTATGTATCGAGATTTGCTAAAATCTAACATTCTATTACTGCTAATGTTGGCAAGGATATAAAGCAATAGGAAATGTTATACTATTTGGTGCAAGTATAAGTTGGTATATAAATTTTTGACATTATTTTCAAAAATCTAATATGTGCATACTAAGCAATTCCATACTTACAAATAAACTCATGGATATGTACACCAGGAAATATGTGCTAGTATGTTTCTAGCAGAATAATAATAGCAGAAAACTTGAAAAAAACTCCAACTCACATTAACATTAGAATGAATAAATGTAGCCTGCTGTATAGCAATACAAACAAATAACAATCACACAGATTAAATGTCAGCAAACTATAGCCCATGGGCCAGACCAATCCTCTGTGAGCTATTTCTGCATGACCTACAAGCTAAAAATGTTTTTACATTTCTATGGCTTATAAAACAAACAGAGAAACAAATAAACAAAAAATATGTGTCAGAAGATGTATGTATCTTGAAAAGACTAAAATATTTACTATTTGGCCCCTTACAGGAAAAGTTTGCCAAACCTTGACATAGATGAATATTAAAACATACTATTAATCAACAGAAGTAGGATTTATGAATGGAGAATTATTCCAGTCACATAAAATTCAAAATCAAAGAAAACTATTATGTTTCATAATTAATATAGGTAGTAAAACTATGACAAAAAGCCAGAAAATGTCTATCACAAAAGTCATATTGTAAGTATTATGAAGAGAGAACAGTGTTATCTGGAAATTCAGATGTTGATAATAAAGTTCTACTTCTTGACCTGCAGTTCACACACACACACACACACACACACACACACGCACACACACAGTGTATGAATGTATGTATGTATACACATACATATACATGTATATATACAAACATACATATATTTATTTTACAATAATTGTTTTTTGAAGTGAAAATTGGACTTTTGGTTTTTACAACATGGCATACTGAGTGAGATATGTGCCTACATTTTTGCTACAAATACAAAAAAAGTGTTTGCTAATATGTAAACAAAACTATTTTAACATAAATTTGGTCTAAAAAAGAAACAAGGTAAAATTCCTAGATGTCAGAAACAAAGAAATATATTAAAGTCAGAGGGGAAAGCTCATGAGTTACACCTTGATAGCTCAGGTGGAAACTGAACTCAATATGAGTCTTAATTTCTAGGGCTAGGGTGATGATGCTTGAGTGGAAGTGGTGTTCACGACTTTAGGCACATTTGAAAAAGCAATATGTAATACAGACTCCTGCATAGAGTCCAGGACTGGAGAGGGTTGCTTAATGAGTGAAAGGAAAATTAAGATATCTAAAATATAAACTAAAAAACATCTGTACAGTAATTAAAGGAAGAGACAAATATCCCGATTTCTTCTTGGAAATATAAATGGGGAAAAATATTCACTGGGAAATGGAAACCCCAATCTATGCCAAATGGAGAAAAAAAGCTGACATAAATATTAGCCTGAGAGTAAAGATATGCAGGGATCCTGACCAAAGGAAGCAGAATTTTTTTTTTTTCTAGGAGGATTTTAACTTAGCACATATTAACATTCACAGGTGCACACACATATCTCAGCTAAATAAAAAGGCATACATAAAATTATGCATGACACATGAAAATAATGTATCCTGAGGAGAATCTGGTTAATAACAAACCTTAGGAATAAGGTCTAGAATAGAAAAATCATAAAGTGTGCTTAAAATTGTTAAAGAATTAAAAGATGTAATAAAATTATAATAAAAGGCAACATTTTAGAAAGCATGAAAGTAAACAAAAATAATTTCTCTTATCTTTTAAAATAAAAAAATTTAATTACAGTTGACATTCAATATTATTTTAGTTTCAGGTGTACAGCATAGTGTTTAGACATCACCCATCTGACACAATACATAGTTATTAAAACATGATTGACTATATTTCTTAATCTGAATAAAAAGAATTTTTTTAAAATAAAAATATAATCATTGAAATAAAATACTCAAAGTTTTAGTTAAACGTCATATTAACGTAATTGAATAAAGAATTTTGAATATAACTGAATAAAGAATTAGTCAACTGGAAGATTTATCTGTATCAATTACTACAGGACATCATAACCCAGTGAGATAAAAGAATGGAAAATGTAAAGTTTGGGAATCATGGCAAATAGAATGAAGATGACTGACATGTGTCCATCAAGAGCTCCAGAAGAAGAGAGGGAAAAGTTGGGCAAAAATTAAAAAATGCACAAAATGATAAATAGCTAAGACTTTTCAGACCTTATTTAAAAAACTGTGAATCTTCATTATAAGCAATTAGATTGTCAATTAGATGTTCCATCAGCAAAAATAGGAGATAATTAAATAGTATCTTAAAGTTGCTAAGAAATGTATGCTTAGAATTCTATGCCTAATTAAATTTCTCTTTCAAGAGCAAATGTAAAATAGAAATATTTTCACATAAATACTACATTTACCACTCAGATATCCTGCTGAAAGAACTACTAAAGGGTATATCTCGTAAGGATGGAAATTGAACCTAAGGAAGAAATAGGAAGCAAAAATAAGTGGTTAGAAAAAAAATTAGAAAAATGTAAGTAAATCTAAATAAAGGTTATTATAAAATTTAGTGATTATATACAAAACAATGTCTAATTGGGGAGGAAAGCTAATACAGAATGTCACTAAAATACTATGCAACAGTATTATAAAAGATGTGGTCATTCCAGAGTCTTGGATTATTCATGAAAATTACCTGTTAATTCAGGTATGCATTTTAACATTACATCATTCTATCAGACAAAATATGTAAAATATCTTTAAATTTGGTAAAGGGGGAAAAATCGGAAAGAAATTCTAATCATCGAGTGATTAAGAAAAGTAAAAAAAAAAAAATCGAGAAATAGCATGAAAACAAAAGAAATAATTATACAAATAATTCCAAACATACCCATAATCTCAATAAATATAGAGCATGTTCATCAGCTAAAAGATAACTAGTTGAATAAACAAAAGTAAAATTTTATGCAATTTAAAATCATTATACAGACAGAATACTAATAAAAAATGAGGAAAGATAAAAGATATATTAGATAAATGCTAATCTAAATAAAGATGTTAAATTGTATACCAATATTAATGTCACCAAATTAGATTTAAAGATATAAAAGAATATTGGTGATAAAATGATCTGAGATTATAAAATAAACAATTCCCCAGGAAAATAAAATAATGCTAAACCCATCCATCTCTAACAGCATAACTTCAAAATATATAAAACAAAAAATAGAATCACAAGAAAAATTGATGAAATAAAATCATAGCAAAAAATTTTACTTGTCACTTATTGGAAGCAGAGCAATTAAGAAAACTGGAAAAAAAGTAAAATCATCAAGGAGCACAATTAACAAATATGCATAATTGTTATATAAAACCCTGTATCCAACAATTTATATACTCCATGTCCACAGTATTGACAAAAATTGATCATGTCTAAAGATGTGCCAGATTTTGACATGGTACAGACAAACATTAAAAATAAACTCTCAAAAATATCCCAACAAGTACCCAAGTTATTTGTTTGAAAATTCAAAATTAGAATATTTGAGTATTTCATAAGTCAGAGGAATTCAGAATGGAAATTAGGATATCTAGAGAACTGAAAAACCACATATCAAAACTCATGAGATGCAATTGAAATAATAAAAAAGATTAGAGCCTAGAATGTACAAATTAAGAATGAACATAGATTTAAAAACTTAATGAGCTCTATGTTCAATTTATAAAGTATAAAAAGACTAAAAGAGTGAAAATAAAGAAGGGGGAAATAATAAAGAGGAGAAAGGCAAAGGTAAGGAAAACAAAGAGGATTAACAAAAATTAAAGCTGAGTCTTTGAAAAGATTAATACCATTGGCAAATCCCTGAGAGAGACAGAGAGGGAGAGAGAGACCTGGTTATAAATTATGTCATTAAAGTTATTCAAACGATGGTCAAAAATCTACCTAGCCCTTATTCAACCCCGCCCCCTTGCCCAAATTCTACCCAGAAACTAAGGTAAAGCTATCATAATGTAAAATATATTTCAGGAAACGGGCAAAGAGAAGAAGGTCTCCAAATCACTCTGTGAAGCTAAATAATCTTAGTTCTAAAACTGGACCAAGAAAGTAACAAAAGGAAAAATTGTAGGACAATTTTATATGGGAACACATATGCAATAATCCTAAATAAAATATTATTAAACTTTATCAAATCCAGTCATTATTTCAGTGAACAAGTAGGATACATCTCAGTAATTCATAGTTTAATATTAGAAAATCTACAACTATAATTCACTGCTTTAGAAGATTAATGATTAAAGGAGGTAAACTATATGATTATCTTAATAAATGCAAAAAAGCACATATTAAAATTCAATGTTCATAGTTTTTAAAGGTCTCTTAATAAACTAGGCATAAAAAATGGCATTAACTTTATAAAGGTTGTCAGTCGACATCCGAAATTGAATACTGTACTTAATGCTAAAACATTAAAGCGTTCCCCCTCAAGTAAAAAAAAAGATAAAGATCCCTGTTATCAGCAATTTTCTTCAGAATTATACTCTCAGTCTTAGCCAGACCAATACGATAAGAAAATGTAAAAGATGTGCATTTTGAAAGAAACAAAATGAACATTATTCAAAGGTGACATGGTTATCTACACAGAAAAAAGAAAACTGTACAAACTATTAGAATTAATAAAATGCATCAACATTACTGGATATAACAGTAATGTTTTATGCTGACAATTAAAATTTAGAAATTTTATCCATGATAGCAGCAAGAAGACATAGGAATATATTTTAGAAATGTAGGGAATAAACTTTATGAAAAAATTATTAAACTTTGTCAAGGGATATGCTAAAAAGATAAAAATAACTGGTAATACAAGTCATCTTTATGAATGGGAATACTAAATATCTGTAATTCTAACCACTTCTCCCACAGTAGATTTTTCGTTTATTTGTCATTTTTAAAAATAATTTAACTAATGAATACTAAAATTAATATGGACAAATGAAGGGCTAAGAATTGCCAAAAC
>NW_011888789.1:13423775-13438224 GCF_000151845.1 Pteropus vampyrus
TGTTCCCATCATTTAGAGCTGTTTTTCTCATCCTCCTGATGTTTCCATTTGCTTTCCTCAGGGCATCTTACCATCCCTGAAGCCAGATTGGACAAAACAAAGGAGTATTCTTCCTGCATCTTTTCTTTTACTTTTATATGTATCATCATTTAAAATGGAAGTGGGTTGAAAACACTTGGATTTTAGATGCTTCCCAATGTTAACAGTTTCTATCCACATTTGACTAATTTCCTAGAACCAGGTTGTGTGGCTGCACCAGATGATTCAGGCTTTTGTTTTTGATGTTGCAGTTATTTTTCAGAAAATTGTGTGGAAGGTATTTCTGCTCTAGCTTTCAAAGTCAGGTTTGCTTTGGCACTTATTTGCACTATTATGAAGTCCATTCATACTAATTAATATTCCGTTTAGATTAGCTCCTAGATGCTTGAAAGTCTTGTCTAGTTAGGAAAATATTCTTTGGTTGGTATCCCTGAAGTGTCTGAGAGGCTACTAATGTCATCCTAAAGTTCTTTGAATTATTCTCTTGATTAATGTTTTTTATCCAAATAATCTTTGCTCGAAGTCAATACATTATTATCATTTCCTTCTGAAAGTCTTTGGCACTCTTAATTTTTAATTTTACATCCTTCTTTTTGGCTCATTGTATTGACAATCTTTGCTACTTTTACCTATTTTAAATCTACTTGCCACCTTGATCACACTATCGCTTTGCAGTGACAACCATGAAAGTTGTGATATTTGTAAAGATGTATTCATAAAAACAAACCAAGGCAAAAAAATGTCCAAGTATTTCAGTTTTTGAAAACTCTATAACTTCCTGTCTTGTTGTCATTTCTATCTCTAGTACTCCTTATTCTTTTCTTTGTGAATAAAGAGTATCTCCCTCTAAAACATTATCTTCACATCCATACACAGTGTTTGCAATGTTTTTGTTTCTAAATTGTGCATATCTTTTCTTCCTCCCCTCTCTACTGTGAACAGACTTTTTCTTTCACACTTTCCCACTGTTATTTTCTCAGACGTTTGTTAAGTTGTCTTTACTAACCAGTATGTTCAGCAGCGATGTCCAAAAAGAAAATACAAAATTGAATAAGATACACACCTAACATTCAATAGCTCATAGTCTACGTAAAGAGTGATATGTGTGACAAATAACCATATTGTATTAAAGCTTGTAACAGAAGATTGGGCAAAAATGTATAGGTAACTTTGCCTCAAAGTACCAGAAAAAAACATAGAGGTAGGAGTTGGTATAGATTTCATTCAATTATTCATTCTTCCATATTATTTTTCCATTTAATAATTGCTTATTGACATGCATAGCAGAGGGATATAAAGATAAACAAGACTTACTCCTGTCTCCCAGAACTTTTTGCTGATAGTGAGAGAAGAGAAAATATCTATTTTTCTTAGTTCCAATTTTTAACCACGAAGAGCTATTAAGTCAGAAAAAGTTCAAGAAAATAACCCTTATTATTTTGAGACTCGACTGGGGTGTGCTTTCTCATCTTCCCAACTCAGTGGGTTATAGGAAGTCCCTTTTGCACATGACCTACTGTACTGAGGGCTAAATTAGTTATTTTGGGGTCAACATGAAAATTTCACAAAGCAATTGAGGGTAAATCCCATATTGCCAGTTTCCTCCTTAGACAACTCTCTCACAGAGGGCAATCATCTGCATTTCTTCCTCCAATTTACTTCTAGACATCTCTCTCTGATCTTCCTGTACTTTTATAAAAATGTACATATAATGTAATATTTAATTGCATTTTTAATTAAAAATACATCATCACTGTCAAAATTGATTAATTAACTTAATATTTTTTCTAAAAGCTTGGTTAGTTTTTCCAATATCATTTAAAGTGTTAGAATTTCTCTTCAATATAAAGACTACACTTATAAAAAGTTCCTGCATTCTGGTCAAGATGGCAGAGTAGGTAAAAGCTGTGCTTGCCACCTCTCACAACCACATCAAAATTACAACTAAACTACAGAACTACCACCATTAGGAGTCACCTGAAGTCTAGCTGAACAGAAGTCCTATAGCTGGGGACACACAGAGGAAGCCGTCTTGAGATTGGTAGGACGAGGGAGATACAAAACAGGCTGGTCTCACACCCATGTGTGGTGGTTGAGAATCAGGAGAAATAGTTTGACTGTGGCGGTCCCTCTGGAGGAGCAAGGGTTCCTGGCCCCACACCGGGCTCCCCAGCCCAGAGTTCCAGTGTCTAGAAGAGAAGTCTCCTCAACTTCTGGCTGTGAAAAACAGCGGAGATTGTGGCAGAGTGGGATGGAGAACTGAGGGAGTCCCAGACTTTCCTTTTAAGGGGCCTGTGCATGAACTTACTTGATGATGGACTCACTCACTCTAAGCTCCAGCACTGGGGCAGCAGCTTGAAAGGCACCGGGACATATGGGGAGAAATTGAGTTGTCTGGCTTCAGAGCGAAGGCTGGAAGGGCAGATTTTTCCCAAACAGAAGTGCTGGCAAAGAGCAATTTTCATTCATTGCGCCCTCTCCCACCTGGTTTATACCTCTGCAGGTGCCATATCTGGGTCTCCATCAATGTAGCTAACACTGGTCATCCTGCCCTGCTAATTTCCTGAGACCCCGCTCCTCCCAATGTGCAGGCCCACCTAAGCCACTTCCAGTGGATTTTCCATACAAATTGCCTGTCTTGGCTTATGCTATGGACTTTCCTAAAATCTTTCAAAGGTTCATGAAATGTAAACAAGCAGCATTTGGCCTCAGCGTATCCCATATCCCTTGCTGAGCAGCCCCAAGCCTGGCATCAGCGGCAGCTGGCCTCGGTTTGCAGCTTGGCCTCTTGAGGCACTTACAAGCCCAGAGTGTGTGGCGACCATCTGTAAATTGCTTGGTGGCTTATGCTAGGTGGCCCTTGGGTAGGGCACAGGCTGCAGCTAAACTTGGCCTGCAGCAAGGCCTCTCCCTGGAGTCCCTGGCCTGCATACCTGCTGGCCAGCCTCTGTCTGAGCCAGAGCACCACCTGGGGTCACATCTGAGGACAGTCAGGGCAGGCATCAGAGCCCTGCTCTGTGGGGTCAGCCCCTGCACAACAGCTCCTCCACTGGTCACAGCCAGTCATTTCAACAAATCAGCCTGAAGATTAGTCCCTCTCATTGATGAACAAACAGCAACCAAGGCTCAACTACAGCAAGAGGGCACACACAACCCATACAAGGGACATAACTGGAGCACCTGGCTCAGGTGACTAGGGAAGACTGTGCTACTAGGATCCACAAGACACCTACTATATAAGGCCACTTTACGAAGACCAGGAGACATGGCAGCCCTACCTAATAAGTAGAAACAAACACAAGTAGGCAGCCAAAATGGGGAGACAAAGAAACATGTCCCTAATGAAAGAACAGAACAAAGTTCCAGCAAAAGAACTAAACAAAAGTGGGTCAAGCAATCTACCAGATGCAGAGTTCAAAACACTTATTATAAGAATGCTCAATAAACATAGGGAAAGAGTAGATGAACTCAGTGAGACCTTTAACAAAGAGATAGAAAACATAAAAATGGAGATAAAACACATAAAAAAGAACCAGTCAGAAATGAAGAATACTTTAGGAGGAAATAACAAGTTTAGATGAAGTAGAAGATCAAATCAATGATTTAAAGGATAAAGTAGCAGAAAACACCCAATCAGAACAGCAACAAGAAAAAAGAATTTATAAAAATTAGGATAGTTTAAGGAGCCTCTGGGATAACATGAAGTATACCAACATTTGCATTTAAGGATTCTAGAAGGAGAAGAGAGAGAGCAAGGAATTGAAAGTTTATTTTAAGAAATAATCACTGAAAACTTCCTTAACCTAGTGAAGGAAATAGACATACAAACCCAGGAAGTACAGAGAATCCCAAACAAGGAGAACCCAAAAAAGCCCACACCGAGACACATCATAATTAAAATGTCAAAGGTTAAAGACAAAGAGAGAATCTTAAAAGTAGCAAGAGAAAAGTAATTAGTTACCTACAAGCGAGCTCTCATAAAACTGTCAGCTGATTTCTCAACAGAAACTTTGCAGGCCAGAAGGAATTGGCACAAAATATTCAAAGTAATGAAAAGCAAAGATCTACAACCAAGATTACTCTACCCAGCAAAGCTATCATTTAGAATTGAAGGACAGATAAAGAATTTCCCAGACAAGAGAAAACTAAAGGAGTTCATCATCACCAAGCCAGTATGACAGGAAATATTAAGGGAAATTTTTTAAGAAGAAAAAACAAAAATTATAAAAAATATGAATAATAAAATGGCAATAACTACATATCTATCAATGATTACTTTAAATGTAAATGGATTAAATACTCCAATCAAAAGATAGGTGGCTGAATGAACAAAGAAACAAGACCCTTACATATGGTGCCTACAAGAGACTCACTGCAGATTGAAAGACATACACAGAATGAAAGTAAAAGAATGAAAAAAGATGTTTCATGAAAATGGAAACCAAAAAATGTTTGAATAGCAATGTTTATATCAGACAAAATAGACTTTAAAACAAAGGCTATAAGAAGAGATAGAGGACCCAGTTATGACACTTCTTGATATTTATCTGATAAACACTATTTATCAAAGTAGTGTTTACCCAAAACACTACTTTGAAGGCATATATGAATCCATATGTTCATTCCAGCATTATTTATAGTAGCCAAGATATGGAGAAATCCTAGGTGTTTATCAATGGATGAATGGATAAAGAAGAAGTGGTACATATATACAATG
This sequence comes from Pteropus vampyrus, assembly GCF_000151845.1. Classification (NCBI taxonomy): domain Eukaryota; kingdom Metazoa; phylum Chordata; class Mammalia; order Chiroptera; family Pteropodidae; genus Pteropus; species Pteropus vampyrus. The sequence continues at coordinate 13,428,532 of NW_011888789.1, forward strand.
GAATATTATTCAGCCATAAAAAAGAATGAAATCTTGCCATCTGCAACAATATGGATGGACCTAGAGGGTATTGTGCTGAGTGGAGTAAGTCAGACAGAGAAAGACAAATACCATATGCAGAACCTAGAAAACAAGATAAATAAACAAACAACAGAAACAATCTCTGAGATACAGAGAGCATTTTGATGGTTGTTAGATTGGGGGTGAGGGGGGTCGGTGAAAGGGGGAGGGAGTTAAGAAGTACAAATTGGCAGTTACAAAATAGTCATGAGGACATAGAGTATAGCATGGGGAACATAGTAGTATTGTATTAACTACGTATGATGTCAGATGAGTACTGGATTTATCGGGGTGATCATTTCATATGTATACATATCTAATCACTGCGTCATACACCTGAAACTAGTATAATATTGTTTGTCAACTATAATTGAAAAAAATAAAAATATACAAATTTAAAAAGTAGCAAAACAAAAAAAAGAAATTCCATAGTATAATGAGTTCTACTTCTGAACTCTGATCTATTCTATTGGCCTATTTGTGTTTGTTTGTTCTATTAGCACCCTGCTTTGATATTTAAAATTTTATAATGTGTCTTGGTATTTAGAACAAGAATTCTCTTTCTTTTTTTTTATTTTCAAAACTGTCTTAGTTATTCTCTTCCACTTGAATTTTAAAAATAGCTTATCAAGTTCCAGTAAAAATTCCTCCTTACTTGTAAATTATGTCTCTCTCTCTTGATCACGGTTGTCAAAGATTTATCGGTATTGTTAACCTTAAGAAAATATATATTTTACTAGATATAAAATTATAAACCCAAAGGTTTATTTCAAGAGCTTTATTTTTTTTTAATTTTTTTTAGATATTCTTCAAATCCCATTTTGGATTTTATCTTTCTATTTGATATGCTGAAACTTTTCCAAATGTGGATTGAATGGAATTTATATATAAATGTTTGTTTTTATTTACCTTGCTTGGAGTTCTGTAGGCCTTTCAATTTGAGAATTTTTATCTTGGATTGGACTTGAGAGAATCAGTTAGAACTCAGTTTATGGTATATATATGTAGATTTTAAAATAAATATGAATTTAAATTTGTGCATGCATATATTTGTATACACAAATATGTTTCTAACTGTGTCTACTGACAGTTTCTTGCAAGAATGACATTGCCAAAAACAATTAGCACATCCAGCCCCAAATCATGAATTTGAAATACTGTTTTCCAATAAAAGGAATTAAGGTCCTTCATAAAAATCATCAGTTCTGAAGCTGGGGCTAGAAAAGTACAAGATAATCCTGGAATATATTTTTATACCAAAAAGCAAGGAAATGGTCAAAGAATGATGAGATGTGTCAAAAAGACACAGGACTCAGTTTGAACAGGCCCCCACTGGCTAAATTTGAGGTAATTTAGGTGTCAAAATAAATAATTGTTTTTTTTACCCATAAAATGAGAATTCACAAAATCCATACTGAATATGAAAGTGAAAATTCATAAGCACATAAATAATAAACAAACAAGGGGAGAAATTATTTACATTAGAATGCCAAATAATAAATACAGATGGCATGATATATTCAGAAAATCACGATTTGACAACCACCATAGTAATAATTCCTTTAATTAAGAATTATCAACAGATACAAAAACCAATGGGTGATATTCTGATGAGAAACCTAGATAAAATGAACAAAGTTAGCATCACCGTTAATGAGACAAATAGATACCATGTGCCTCCCGATGGGATGCACTGAGAATGACACAACATTTCTTCTGGGGTGATCCTGAAGAAAACATATTTCACAGATGTAACAATAAAGAGCTTTCAGAAAATTCCCAGCTGAGGGTTTTCTACTAAATAAATGGCCACTACTCTTCAAAAAATATTAGGGTTATGAAAGACAAAGAAAGGCTGAAGAACTATTTTGAATTGATGGAGAATAAATACATGAAAAAAATAAATGCAACATTAATCGCATATTGGATACTGGACCATAAAAAAAAAAAAATCCTTATGTTGTAAAGAATTTGGTGGGAGAAATGATAAAACCTGACGGGAGATTAGCTAATAGAGTTGTAATACTGCAAATTTTCTGATTTAGAAAATGTACTCTGGTTTGTAAGAGAATGTCCTTGTTTTTAGGAAATACACACGGAGGTAAAGGGGCATTATTTTTGCAACTTACTCTCAAATGGTTCAGAAAAACTTTACATACAACCCGCCCAACACACACATTGAGAGAGTGAAAGAGAATGATAAATCATTGTATAAATATTAAATTATTTCAAAACAAAAAGGAGACTTTTTTTAAATATGCATTATTGGGAAAGTATCATTCAACATCTGGGCACAGTAAGCAAAAGTATGCAGGCTATAAAAGTCCTTGCACAAGCAGATTACCAGCGGCAGAATTATACGCTGTCCCCTTCCTCTGAATGATGGAGTCAGCATTAACAACAGCCAGCTTTCAATGATGTTATCTCTACAGTGTGTTGGCAGAACAAGAATATAGTTTGAACAAATACATAGTTTTGCCATTTTCCTGAAGACAGGCAATAAACAAATGCCATGTGAATAGTTACTAACCTTGGTTCAGTTCACAGCAAAAGAGATCTCTAAAAGGTACCAGCTCAAGCAGACCCCATGTTGGACTTTAAAGGAGCCTTTCTAAAACCCCCAGGCATGGAACAAAATGAAAATATTAGGCAAGTGGAATCTCTTCCCTTATGGAACTGCAGGACACAAAGAAAACATGAGATCTGCCTCAATGTCGTCTTTGGGTTACCAGTAGTGACAATAAATTTGCACTCTAAAAGAATAGGGCACTGATGAGTGAGTGCTACCTTTATGGGAAGGCCAACAAGATGAATATTTTTCCCTGCATCCAGTGACAAAACTTTTACATAAACAGGAAATAGAGTTGTTTGAGCTTCCTCATTACTGGAAATGTAGACTTGATTGAAGAAAGATGTTTAATGATTATTTTTCTCTTGGGCTCTGGGAAAGGAAACTTATTTTAGTTTTGCTTCTTATTACTTTTATTGTCCATAAAGGGTTGTTAATGTAGGGATCCATGTTTATAAAATCATTCATTTTTCTTTTGAAGTCCTCTCACTTTCTTTGCCATGACTCTTTCAAAACAAATGAGTTCAACCTCTAAAGAAAGCTCAGAGCTCTGTGGGAAAGAGCGGGTGGTGAGCCAATGAAATTGTTCTGACCTGATTCTTTGCTTTATTACTTGGCTCTTCCTTATGCTCTTTACATTTATGTCTGCAACTATTAGCTCAGTGCATTCACTCACATGTTCATTTATTCATTAATCCATATGTTCACCAAATGGGCTTTTCAGAGCACCTGCAATAGGTTTAGATTTGCTCTAAACACTGAAAAGAAAAAGAATTGTAAGACAATGTATTTTAGTGGGCCTGCTTTTACTCTTATAATATGATACACATAAGAAATAATGTCCTGTTCATTTGTTGCTCATTAATTTCTAAGTAAGTTATGCAAACTAAAAGGGGTCAACATTCAAATAAGTTTATTTTCTTCCTAAATCTACTATAGAGTTGCAGAATGGATAGATGAGAAGACACCAGGTTGGCTAGGAAAGACACAGAGGAGGGGCCATTTAACTGCACCCCAGCAAATAAGTAGGATTAAGAGACTCAGGAAGGAAAGGAAATCATGGCGAGGAGATCAGGTTAAGTACAGTGTGTTAAGGAAACAGTGATACGGTTCGTTGCTCCTGGGAGAGATTGGTGTGAAAAAAGTGAGAAAATGTTTATCTTGTAATCACCACAACACTGAGCTCTATGTTGGCCACAACAAAAAAATTTAACACAACATTCTTCCCTCTCTTCTTTTCCTCATTCCTTCCCTCCTACTCTCCTCTTCCTTCTAACAGAACGCTAGGTAGAACACAATATTATCCAGGACTTTATATTATTATTCCAAGGATGTGGGAATTTAGCCTACAGAATTTAGGGGTGGTACTGCTCCAGATCGCTAACATACACTTCATTGTCTTGATCAGTTCCTAAATGATTTTATAACAGGAGGATTCCATTTTTCTTTTAAAGAGTTTTTGGGGTAAGAGTAGCTTTATTTCAAATAAGACATCAGACATGAGTTATATGTAAGGTGATTTTATTCAGAAGTTAGAAAAAGGAATATGTTCTCTCCTTCCTCCCTCTTCTCTCCTTCCTTAAATCTAGAGAAATATTGAAACTCAGTCTGGGCTCTAACACAAGGCACACAATAAGCTAATAAGGAAATAAGATCATATGCAAGAGAAATAGGTCAATTTGTAAAGTGTCATTTGCTAATAGACCAATTTTAAAAAGAATCCTATTTGCCAAATTATTGAGGATTTTACAAAGTTTTGATTTTTTTCAACTTCGATACAACACTTGCATCTATATTTCCTGTTCCTATTGTTGCCACTTCATATGTAAATGACAGCCTTTCTTTTCACGCTTTTTAGTCTCTTCTTTGTTTGTATGGATTTGAATCCTGCCACTGCCCTCAATTCTGTATCTACCTTAGCCCTAGAAGTTATCAGAAATTTTACACCTATACAGGTTGCTCCAGTGTTTAAAGGAAACCCCACCTATTTTTATAAAAACAACAACAACAACAAAAAACAGGCCAAAGTAAAAGCAAATGCAAGGTAGGGCTGCTCGAAGATGTGAGAGAGGCAGGGACAAGAGTTTGAAGTAAAAGAAAAACTGAAAAATATTTCAAAAACTTAATAATTAATTAAATTCAATAATTGAGTTTATTGTCATTCAGTTGTATTCATTTTCAGAACCTGCTTTTAAAGCCACTTGACCTGGAGCCAGTAGAAGGTTATAAAGTTCCATGATGAAAATATTTTCTTCATCTTGAATCATGGTTTGAACTTCTCTATGGTCAGTTATTAGCTCTTGACTTATTTTTTCTGTCCTCTAAGATAGACATGTTGGCCAAGTGATACAGAGATTGTCTTCAAAGTCACTTCTGCATAGACTTTTCCCATTAGTACCAAATTTTTTAGGAGTTTATTTTAAATATAATGAATAAAAAATAAATTCTTGAAATACATAATAAGATTTAGGTGTGTTTCTGCTTTAATTTTTTTAATTGAATTTTTAATTGTTTTACAAAGTTTAAGACAACAGTTAAAATCTAGTACCCATGAAATTCTTAAGGTTAATTCTTCATAATAATTCTTTGGAGCTGGGCTAAGTGGGAAGGGATGAGGACAAAGTCAGGTGTAATTGTTCTGTCCTGGGACCATTTCAACAATGTGATACCATTATTTTCTTTCAATAATTGTATCTCCCCTTTGTTTCTGAGAATCGTGGGCCTCAACCCCCATGCCATCTCATTTCTGTGGAACAATTTGCTGTTGTTTTCAAGATTTCACTACACTGAAATCCATAGTCCATAAATTAAACTTAATGAAGGAGAGAGTGGGCAGATGACTAAGCTGCTTTTTTCTAAATACTTGGAACAGCCTTACTATGGCAGTATCCAGACTATTAATCACCAAACTTGGCAGGATGTTAATGTTGCCCTTTATGAATAGCCATGTGTATAGATTTAACTCCAACTTGTAAACCTAGTCATTGAGATGGCAGTCAACAGGACAGTCGTGCACATAATGAAGCTACTTTGTTGAGTAGGCATTTTTTAAACAAAACTATTTATTTTAGAACAGTTTTAGATTTACAGAATTATTGCGACAGTAGTATAGAGAGATCCCATATACTTCAGCTAGTTTCCCATGTTATTATTATTAAGATTTTTATTAGTATGGCACATTTGTCACTATTAAAGAACCAATGTTAATATATTATTATTAACTAAAGTAAATACCTAATTCAGATTTCCTGTTTTTCCCTAATATCTTTACTCTTCTAGGATCCCACGTAGGATATCACATTTTATTGAGTAGTAACGTCTCCTTAAAATCTATTTGATTATGACAGTCTCTATAACTTTTCTTATTTTTGATGACTTTGACAGTTTTGAAGAGTACAGGTCAAGTATTTTGTGGAATGTTTCTCCACTGGAATTTGTCTAATGTTTTTTCTTGATTAGCTAAGGGAATTTATTTTTGGAAGAAGTTAAGTGTCCTTCTCATTACATCGTATCAAGGAGTCCCATATCAAGGGTACCACAAGACTTATGACTGTTGATGTTAATCTTGATATCCTGCCTCGAAATTGTGTTTGTCAGTTACTTTTATTTTTTCCAGTTTTATTCAGAAATGATTGACATACATCACTGTGGCAGGCTTAAGGTTTACAACATGATGGTTTGACTTACATATATTATAAAATGATTACCACGATAGGTTTAGTAAGTATCCATCATATAAAATAGACACAATAAAAAGAAAAAAGAAAATAGAAAAAAATTATCTTGTGATCAGAACTCTTAGGATCTACTCTTAACTTTTCTGTATATTAACGGCAGTGTTAACTATAGTCACCATGTCGTACCTTTCATCCCTGTTACTTAATTTATCTTATAACTGAAAGTTTGTACCTTTTGGCCATCTTCTCCCAATTGACACTCCCTGCACTTTTTTGATAGTTTCTTTTGTTGTGTAGAAGCTTTTTAGTTAGATATCGTACCATTTGTTCATTTTTTATTTTGTTGCTTGTGCTTTGTGTAATTTCTAAAATGAACATTACCAAGACCCGTGCCAAAGAGCTTTTTTCTATGTTTTCTTCTAAGATATTTCATGCTTTCAGGTCTTACATTTAAGTCTTAATCCATTTTGAGTTAATTTTTGTGACTGGTGTAAGACAGGGATCAAGTTTTATTATTTTACATGTAAATGTCTAATTTTCTCAGCGCCACTATTAAAGATTCTGTCTTTTCTCAATTGAGTATATTTGTCTCCCTTGTCAAATATTAGTTGAACATATATGCTTGAGTTTATTTCTGGGCTTTTAATTCTGTTCCATTTGTCTATTATTTTTATACCAGTACCACACTGTTTTAATTACTATAGCTTTTTAATATAGCTTGAAATCAGGAAGTGGGATGCCTTCTGCTTTGTTCTTCTTTCTCACGATTTCCTTGGCTATTCAGGGTCTTTCGTGGTTTCATAAAAATTTTAGGATTTTTTTAGATTTCTGTAAAAAACGTTATTGGATTTTTGATAGATATTACACTGAATCTATAGATGGATTTTGGTAGCTTGACATTTTAGCAATATCAATTCTTCCAATCCATGAACACAGGACACCTTTCCATTTATTTGTATTCTTTGATTTCTTTCATCAATGTCAAATTACTCTTCCCTACCAACCTTCTATACTGTACTCCTTGGAAAGAAGTCACTCTGTGCAGTGCACACTTAAGGGGTGAGAGTTATGATACACTTCCTTAAGAATGGAGTAGCTATGTAAATTATTTGGAATTCTTCTGCATGGGAAATTTATTCTCTCCATTTGTTTATTCAATCATTTATTTTCGTAAGTGTAGATTCACGGATATTTATTTTATACTTTGGATTATAATTCAATACTACTTTATTTGTTGCTAAAATTATTCTAGTTTTGACTATCAGGAGCTCTTTCATTTGGCTCTTATGTCCCTTCAACATACCCCCATCAGTGGAGGCTTTTTTATTTTTGAGTAGTGCCTTATTCTGGAAATACAAGATGATCCAGGCTTGTCTTGTGTATTTCCTGCCCTAATCCAAGAATCAGTTAATTCTCCAAGGAGCCCTTGTACTGAAGAATGATGATATTAGAAACCAAGATCTGGGTTCCAGAATGTCTATGCTAATCTATTAAAAATGAAAGTTTCTTTAATAATCATCCTTTAGAAGTCTACAAATTCCAGACTATGAGATATTATAAGCATTCTATTAATATCAGTTCCTAGAATTCTTGAAATAGCATGAAAATCTAGTCTAGTCTTAGGAATGAATGAGAATAAAAGGGAATTTGAGGTAGTAGTATGGGAAATGTAGAAATTACTGTTTTGCGTTAATATTCAACAATGTGGCTTTCTCAATTATAAGGTTAAAAAAAAGTCTTTATTAAAGAAAAGGGGGACTGCTTTCTATAATTAGATTTGCTTTCTAAACTGTTTCTGAATTATTTTTCATTTTAGGGCCAATACGATGTAAACTTAGGGAGTAAATGATACCATTGGTATCCTGTCACCAACTTCTGCATTTGTTCTTTTATTCAATAAATATTATTTAATCACATACTATGAGGACAAATAAAAAATATATCGTGTTCTGGTTATCTCAAAATTTAATGGTACAAAACAACTGCCATTTAATTATGCTCATCATTTTGTGGGTTGGTTATTGAGAAAGAACTCAGTTGAGGAAGGTGTTGGAAATGCTAAGAACATTGATAGGCTGAAACCAACTGTATGTCGAGAAATGCTGATGGCACTGAAAACCATGAAGGAATGCCTTTTTCCTTCCTTCCTCTGTTCTGTCTCCCATTGACTCCCAGTGTCTGGAAATCCTAAATTTCCAGATACTAATTAGAAGCAAGATAAGGGAGACTCCAGTCCCAGTATCAAGTACCAGAGGACAAAGGATGAGCTTGAAAAGGAGAGTTAGGAATTAACACAGTAAAATTCATAAACTGCTAAAGACATTTTTAAACATCAAAACTTGAATTTTATTCATTTTAAATAAAAATAAAAATTGACACTCTTTCTCACGGAAGATTCTAAATTTAATTTTTATTGGTGTATTGGGATCTTTTTTTCTGTGTATAATATATTTTTTCCTCAGGACTTATTATGCTGTATAAGATTCCCTGCCTCTCCCCAAAGATCACATGTTTAGTGTTCTTCGAGATATTATTGATTTGCTTAGTTTTTCTTTCTACTGTCTGTCAAATAGATTCAAACAATTTTATCATTGCTGAAACTAAGGCTCACCATTTCTATATTCTAATTTCTGTATTTCAAACTGATACCATAAAATAACCATAATAGGGCTTGAACAAATCCCTGAAGCATTTATGTACAAGTCAAATGACTAAGTCTCACTGTAGGCATCATCAGTTATTTAGAGGCTTTGCTTCCAAGTTCTGGGTTTGTAAGCCTGTTGGACAACTGATTTCTGTTTTGAAATAGTGTTGGTGTAGGAAAGGTTTTCAGTGCTTCTCTTTTTTTCCCTTTTTGTTCCCTTTTTTTTTTTTTAAGAAAGCTAGGCTTTAATTTTGAAGATAACTGCTTTTATAGTATATGTTTGTGTTATGACTTTAGATGGGTAAGTGTTTAGAAGAGCTACAAAAAAACTTTTATATTCATATTTACCTCTCTCCAGGTGTGTTTCCAAGCAGCAAATGATTTCAGAGATAACATGAGAAAGTTGTTTGGCAAAAATATCTTAGAGAGCAAGTCTCAATACCTAAGGTCTGTTCAATTATACCTGGCAGGTTTGATATTTACTAGATCATTATCAGTCAAATCTTTATCCTCCCTATTAAGGAAGGCCATTCCATTTCAGACTGTTTTAGTAAGTTTGGGGATAACTTCTTTAATATAGAAATGTGTCTGAATGACATATTTCTTATCCTAACATCTGAAACTTCCTTTGGAATTGTTTTTAGAGTACATATCTTCCTCTGTATGGATTTCATTGCCCTGAGAAGTTGTCTAGACATCTGATTGAAGAGTACTGTATTTAAACTTTAAGAAGTTCTATGGAC
>NW_011888789.1:13438274-13458399 GCF_000151845.1 Pteropus vampyrus
ACTGTATGTCGAGAAATGCTGATGGCACTGAAAACCATGAAGGAATGCCTTTTTCCTTCCTTCCTCTGTTCTGTCTCCCATTGACTCCCAGTGTCTGGAAATCCTAAATTTCCAGATACTAATTAGAAGCAAGATAAGGGAGACTCCAGTCCCAGTATCAAGTACCAGAGGACAAAGGATGAGCTTGAAAAGGAGAGTTAGGAATTAACACAGTAAAATTCATAAACTGCTAAAGACATTTTTAAACATCAAAACTTGAATTTTATTCATTTTAAATAAAAATAAAAATTGACACTCTTTCTCACGGAAGATTCTAAATTTAATTTTTATTGGTGTATTGGGATCTTTTTTTCTGTGTATAATATATTTTTTCCTCAGGACTTATTATGCTGTATAAGATTCCCTGCCTCTCCCCAAAGATCACATGTTTAGTGTTCTTCGAGATATTATTGATTTGCTTAGTTTTTCTTTCTACTGTCTGTCAAATAGATTCAAACAATTTTATCATTGCTGAAACTAAGGCTCACCATTTCTATATTCTAATTTCTGTATTTCAAACTGATACCATAAAATAACCATAATAGGGCTTGAACAAATCCCTGAAGCATTTATGTACAAGTCAAATGACTAAGTCTCACTGTAGGCATCATCAGTTATTTAGAGGCTTTGCTTCCAAGTTCTGGGTTTGTAAGCCTGTTGGACAACTGATTTCTGTTTTGAAATAGTGTTGGTGTAGGAAAGGTTTTCAGTGCTTCTCTTTTTTTCCCTTTTTGTTCCCTTTTTTTTTTTTTAAGAAAGCTAGGCTTTAATTTTGAAGATAACTGCTTTTATAGTATATGTTTGTGTTATGACTTTAGATGGGTAAGTGTTTAGAAGAGCTACAAAAAAACTTTTATATTCATATTTACCTCTCTCCAGGTGTGTTTCCAAGCAGCAAATGATTTCAGAGATAACATGAGAAAGTTGTTTGGCAAAAATATCTTAGAGAGCAAGTCTCAATACCTAAGGTCTGTTCAATTATACCTGGCAGGTTTGATATTTACTAGATCATTATCAGTCAAATCTTTATCCTCCCTATTAAGGAAGGCCATTCCATTTCAGACTGTTTTAGTAAGTTTGGGGATGACTTCTTTAATATAGAAATGTGTCTGAATGACATATTTCTTATCCTAACATCTGAAACTTCCTTTGGAATTGTTTTTAGAGTACATATCTTCCTCTGTATGGATTTCATTGCCCTGAGAAGTTGTCTAGACATCTGATTGAAGAGTACTGTATTTAAACTTTAAGAAGTTCTATGGACAGAACAAAAGGGATGCAGAATAGAACTCTGAGGACCAAGGAAATAAAACTGAAGTTTTCAAAGATTTAAAAGAATCATAAGAGTGACACCACTAAGTCAAGAGTACACTTTCAAGTAAAAGAGAATGTTTGATTGAAAGGTAAAAGAAGATGAAACTGAACATTAGCATCTGATATCTCTTTTTTTCTAAATCTAGACAAATAAAATGTAACAGTTCAGATTAAATTTAGGTGTGTTTAATTCCACGACCTGTGATATTTCTACCATACCATGCTACTCACTTTTAAAAACAAACATACAAACATGAGATGCTGAAAAGATAAGTCAAATACCTACAGAGAAATAATTAGACATACATCGATTCCATGGTTGCTTAGATACAGTACTGTTTAGATACTGGGTGTAGTTATGATGCCTGCCCCTTATGGAGCTTCCAGTCTTGTGAAGCTGCTAGGTATTAATCAAATAGTCATATTTAATAAGTGCAATGAAGGAAAATAAAATGGGATTTTAAATGGATATAATCGGGAGGACTCAACTTTGAATTTCACTGAGATGTCCAGAATGATAGAAGTGAGTAAGATGAGATGGACTTAGGTGATAAGAGGAGAATTACTGTAGAATACTAACAAGCTACATTGTTCAGGCGAGTTCAGCCCAGACTGGATTTTGCCAAAAAGTCATGTATAAAGGTCTTTGTTTAAGTGTTAAAGAGAAGCTTTCACAGGGTATTAATTTTATAGTTAATTCCCAGACTGTGTTTCTGATTCATGGCTTCCCGAAGTCTTTACCAGTGAATAGCACTGCTTTAAACAGGAGAATCAACATGATGACTTTTCATGGTAACAACACACAACTATTGGTGTTTTTCCTTTCTTCTTCATTAAGCCAATATGGGGTGCACTAAATTTACTTTTGTAACATCAGCAACGTAATAGCCATGATTTGACACAAATCCTGGAGTTAGTTGTTGTGAGAATACTACTGGTGTAATGACACCATGTGGACCCAACCATAGCAGTGCAGCATTAGAGTAGAGAGGAGAGCAAAGGATGTGAGAATTGAAGAGACAGTGAACTTCCTTTGATTTTAAGATTCAGTAAACCCATCTGGGAGCACAAATTTGTCTTTGGAGAAAGTAGTGTCAGTCTTGCCCCAGTACTGAATAGGATGACGATTGCAAACCTAAAATTTCTCTTGTAGTTAGGGAACTCACCAAATCTGTTTGCCATATCAGTCTTTGCCTGGGGCATAATGGTGCAGCAACTCTGTGTAACTGTCCTAAAATCCATTTAGTGGGGGTGGAGGTTGATCAGATTATCGCCGCCCAGGAAATGCTGAAGAAAGAGCAAGAACTGGAAGAAGCAAGGAAAAAACTGGCCCAGATCTGTCGACAGCAGTATAATTCCTATCCACTGAACTGAGGGAAGATGAAAGCTAAGGCCAGAGCCAAGATGGCGAGCCCCAGAGGAATGGCTCTGCAAGAATTGGACAGACAGTATTTCTGAGAGACTGGGCACTTACCCGGAAGCTACTTGCCTTCCCCTGGGGCCAGCCCAGAGTCCTGTGTGCTCATTCTCATGTCTCTGTCCTGTCGAGCACCAGCTGCATGATCGTGATGTCACACGGTACAGTATCCCATCCACAGCTCCTCTGCCACCTCCCCTCATGCCTCATCATATCTCAGGAGAGAGGGGCGCACATTTCATGGACTGTTACCAAAAAAGAGAAATCAGTAATACGTCATTCTCAAAAAAAATCTGAATCAGTCTGGGAATTAACTATAAAATTAATACCCTATGAAAGCTTCTCTTTAACACTTAAACAAAGACCTTTATACATGACTTTTTGGCAAAATCTGGTCCGTGCTGAACTCACCTGAACAATCTAGCTTGTTAGCATTCTACAGTAATTCTCCTCTTATCACTTTCTTTGATAAGCACTGTTTGGATTGTATAGTATACTATGACTTAGCTCCATTCTCTTTATTTCCTGGACCCACTTAGATTTGGTCAGTCCCAAAATCTTATCTGAGAAACTCCCATGTTTGTTCATGTTCCCCGCTCCCTCGCTTCCAACCCCCACCCCCCACTTTGGAGCAAGTTGCTATGTGATTCTATATACATCTCATGGTTTCATCCGCTCTTCAAATCAGTATATTCAGCTTGGTCCTCTTCCTCATGTTATAATCTTAAATTTCCAGTTGCTTGTGGGATATGATATAACGGATGGTGGGTAACCATCTGTTATAGGCTGAATTGTGTCCCCTCTCTAAATTTATACATTGAAGTCTTAATGCCCATTACCTTCAAAATGTGACTGCATTTCGAGATAGGGCATTTCAAATGGAAATGAAGGTAAAATGAAATCATGTGGGTGGGCCTTAATATAATGTGCCTGATATCCTTATAAAAAGAAGAAATTAGGACACAGATACACACAAAAGGAAGACAGTGTGAAGACATAAAGAGGAGAGGACCATCTGCAGCAAGCCAAGGAGAAAAGCCTCAGAAGAAACCAATTCAGCCAACACCTTGATCTTGGCCTTCTACTCTGCACAACTGGGAAAGTAAAGTTCTATTGTTTAAGCCACCTAGTTTGCAGTTCTTTGTTATAGCAGCCCAAGCAAACTCATAGATTAGTTTTGTCTCAAAGTCAATATATCACCTTCTTCCAAAAGTGGTTCCTCTTTCCCAAAAGAGCAAATCTCAAGTTCATTCTTTCATTCACATATTCAGCATTTACTGAGAACTTATTAGATGACAGCCTCGGGGGGTACAAAGATGAATTTGTCATAGTTCCTGCCCTCATAGGTCTCACATTCCATTACACTCTAGGCCAGCTCACTTTTGTCATTGACACTTCCCTTATCTCTACCTTCCTGGCCACAAACTTTTAAGTCATTTTCCGTTTCTCCATCTTTCAAGTTTCTTATCTAGGCAGTCATAGATTTACAAGGAATCTTTTGTGCCAGCATTTTTGGCACTTACTCTGACAGCCAACTCATCCCTGAAGAACTGGTGCAGTCTCCTAATGGGTTTATCCTTTTCCAATTCTTTGCCTTCACTCATCTATCCATTCTCTATGCCAATTCTCTGAAAATATAACTTTCATCATGTTACCCATCCTTCCTTGCTAAGAAGCTCCCTCTCACAGGAAAAGTGAAGATAAATATGTGTCAATCAGGGGCACTTAGGAGTAGATTTTATACTTGTCATTTCAATATAAGTGGGGCTTCACCTGTAAACGAGTATCTGAGGCTTCCTTCGTTGATGAATTTTGCATCTTTCCACAAAGTTCTTATACTCTTCACTTAAGCAAGAAAGGAGTATTCACATTTTGATTTGGGTAAATGTCTGAACTCCGAATTGCTTTGACAAATGAATTTCTTCTCCACAAGTTCTCTGAAGTCATATATATACACCTAGTCAACCCAGACCCAGAAATAGTTTAAATCAGTAATAGGGGTATGAGTCTACCACTTTAAGCTTCATTGACTTGAACTTCTCTTATATCTTAACCTGACTTCTAAATTAATTTTAGTTTTAATATGTCCTTTGAGATGCACTATAATATAGTAGATGGAGCATAGCTCTGGATCCAGAATTCCTGGGTTGAAATATTGTACTGACAACTATTAAGTTGGCTTATCTGGGCAAATTATAACCTCTGTGAGCCTGAGTTTCTGATCATAAAGGTATCATTTTATAGGATTGTTATGGGGATGCATTTTGTTAATAAATACAGTTTGCATAGACCAGTGCTATTATCCTTCTAAAGAGAATGAGAAATGAATAAAGAAGTCCTTTATTTTACCTGCTCTCTCAAGTTATGCACTGGTAGTCACAAGTATCATTTCCCATCTTTAGCCCTCCTGTTTTTTTCAACTCTCACCCTCCACCAACCTCTCAAATGACATCACACTAAATAAGGCTTCGCGTACCTGAACAAATTCAGTGTCAATGTAAGACTGTGGAGAAGATTGTAAAGAGATCTTCAGAAGATCCGTGTGGGACTTATGGTTTTGCATGTGAATGGGTAGAACTCCCAAAATAAATCCATGCCAAAAATGAAGGCCAAAAGAGTGCTCAATATAGATGACGGAAATCTTAAGAATGCAGTGCCTCCTGCTCTCAGGAAATACCAAGGCTCTTTCAGATCAACATGGAAAATTCCCAAAGGGCCAAAACAATAATTTCCGTTAGACAAAATTTCATATAACTGACCTAATCTATGCACAAGCTATAGTGACAGTCACTCCGTCTCTCTCTTAATTGCTAGAGGGTTTTATGTAGAACTAATCTCTACCAGAAATAAAAAGAGAATGACAATAAAAATCACTCTTCTGTGTTATCCTTCAGGTTTTCTCTTTTTTTTTTCCTCTCATTCATTCATTCAGTGGTCATATTTCAAACTTTGGTCTCTATTTTCTTACATTTCATATGAGAAATTCAAATTCAATGATCTCTAAAATGCTGTCTGTGTATTATAATCTATGTTACTATGTGCTTAACACTGTGTCAAGAGTTATGAAGAATATTAAAAGTCCTTCTTTGAGAAATATTCGTTCTAGGTTGGGAAGACAATGAATACAATTAAAATACAACCAAATAATGTATTTTGCTGCTAATGGTAAATAACATCAAAGAGAAGACGTAGTAGAGAGGAGAGGAGAATGAATCACTAAGGGATTGGGGGTTGGAAGAGCTTATTGGAGATGAACTTTGAAAACCAGAAGCAAGGGAGAAGTAGTAGTTTAAAAAAAAATCCTAAGAGGGAGACTGGTTAGGGCCTTGTGTAGTGCTTGGCATACCTGAGGGATAATGAGGGGGTGAATTTGCCCACTAGTGTTCAGATTTCAAATAGAAGGGTAGTGAAAAAAGTTTCAGGAGGAATATCGTGACCATATTATGAAGGCTTTTGAATATCTAGCTGGGAGTCTGTGCTCTACTCTTAAGTTAATGCCTCTCAAAAATTTCCACAGAAGTATCCCTGAGGCTGGTGGTAATACTTCAGCACTCCTATTCTCCTTTGACTGTAAAAAGAAAAGTTTTAAAGTTTTATAACAATTTATATTGAGAATTTTAAAGTAAAATAATGTATATCAATGTCACATTCTACTCCATAACATCTATGTCATTTGATTAAAACAATTCTTTCTTTTATCAAACTTCCAGAGAATCCAGTTTATAGGCAGACATTTTATCTTAGATCTTTAAGTACCACATAATTATAAATAACCCTTGAGGTAAGACTATGCCAACTAAAAAGCATCAGTCACCCTCTACGGAAAACTATTGCAAATATTTTGAAAAGAGGATCACACACAATTTCAGAATATGACATAATTTTTAAAAGAAACAAGAACTGCAGGCAAATGCGAACTCTTTCTGTTTTAGGGGACCTTTCTTTTTCCTGAATTCTTCCTCACATCCTGAGAACTTGACAGGGCAAAGATGAAGACCATCGCTATCACTGCTAAATGCCAAGTAGTCTTTACTTCTTCAAAGTATTTGCACATAAACCTCTCTTTTTTTATTCCAGCATATTTTTCCAAGAATGGTTCAGAGGCCAATAGTGGGCTACAAAGAGTTGGCCTCTGGGAAAGTATATGCATTTTTCTGCTTGTTTGAGGACACTATTTCTTTTATTAAAAAGTCGATCATTTATTCGAGAAAGTTTCTACTTTGGGAAATACTAGATTTCCAAGTACAAACTTTTACTCTGCAATAATGCAGCCTTTCTTTCTGGGTGGGATAACACTATTTTTCATGAATTTATTTGTATGAACAAGGCTAAGAACACTCTGGTCCAGACTCTATGCATACATGCTTGCTGCTCCTGGTTCCTAGGAGCTGGGCAGGAATACTTTCAGCTGTTCTGGAGGATGTTGTGAGAAATTCACTATCAAAACATAGTGTCTGTGTTGCCCCCCATACCCATGGTTGTGACTGACAACTTCTATTTACATATGCTTAGATGTTTAGTATAGCCTATTTTTTCATGATTTGTCACTGGGAATACAATGGAATATTGGAATATGCATATTTATTATTATTGCCATATTTTATTTACTCATCCAAACCAGACTTTCCAAACCAGAAAGTTTTATGGTTGAAACTCTGGATATGTGTGTTTGTAGTGGGTGGGAGAGTTAGTCCCATTTGAGACCCATGAAATCTGAGTTGGAAAGTTATAAATAGATATTAGAAAAATTGTGAATTAAATAGGCACTCTGATAGGCTTCCCTGACTCCAAGTATCTCTTTCTGCCTACCTGCCAAGAATATGCCCAAATTAAGGTGTTTAGAAGTCCCTTATTAAAGCATAAATACTTTCTATTTTTTTTTTTTTTTGGCAGAGGTGGGATTTAAGGGAGTGGCGGTGAGGTTAAAGCCCAATTCAACATTAGCTCCACTTTCGAACTTTAGAAACTCGTAGGAGAATGGTATATATAAGAAATTGACTTGTTCAGACTTTCACCTAAGGATAATTTGTGTTGTAATTGCTGAAAATTATTCATCTAACTTTAGTACAAATATAGTAAAGTGCTAGGAATTCACCACTTAATAAAGCAATTCTTTCCATAATTACATCATAATAATGACCTTTGTTTTAATAATTATTGCTATACAACTTTCAGAACACTTTTACATCTATATTATCTCATTTATCTAATATAGTTATTTCAGTTATTTCAAGAAATACTTCTGAATGTTAAACCATAATCTGCCTGCATGCAACTTCTGCCCTTTGATCTCATCTGCCAGAGCAGCACATAAAATATGGTTCCCATGAAAGCCGTTCATATTAAAGATCACTCACTCTCAAGGTCCCTTAAAACACTCCTGAGTAGGAAGAGAAAGCATCAAGGGAAAAAGAGTTGCTGACCTACTGACAAAAAACAGTAAGCACTCAGAGAAAAAGATGAAAACCAATATATTGAAGTTGCTTCTTGAAATTCAAATAGAAAAAATTACAATAACTTAAATGAGCAACACTGGGATATTAGTTAAAATTGCAGTGTATGTATATTATGTAATACAATGCAACTATTAAAAATGATAAGGTAGTAGTACATTTTGACTAAGAAAGATATGTGAAGGAAGCTGCTTATGGAAAATACACATGATTCCATTTTGTGAAGTTATAAACACATATATTGCTAATAGACGGTTAATATTATTTGTATTTGGATGGTAGGATCTGAAAGATTTTCTTACATTTTTCTTCCTTATATTTTTCAACATAAAAATTTCCCTTAAAATTTTATGATTTTCTCCAAAAGCAATGTAGTTGTTTTTATAATAAAACAAGAATAAATGGTGATTAGTACACAGTTGGTTTTTAGTACATATTTATTGAATTGAAACTTGAAGGTAAGCAATGAAACTTTGCCTAAGACCTTTAAAATTAGAGGGAGATGTGTGTGTATGTGTGTGTGTGACAAAAAAAGAAAAAGTACATTCAGCATGGTCTAAAAGAAGCAATGGAAACAAATTAAGAAAAATGTCAAAGCTGAATATTAAAAATATAAAATTCCCAATGAGAGATACACTGGATAGTGGAATCGAACCACAAGGGAAGAGAAGTGGCAGGAGTCTATTACTTGAGTCATGTTGGAAAAAAAAAAAAAAAAAAATATTGTTTGTTTTTTCCAGTTTTTGATAGTTGGCCTTTGAGAGACCCATCTCCATTTCTTCTTTTCATTATAAGAAAATTGAAAAAGGTCAAAATTATATGTCAGATTGCTCCTGGCGGCTTGTTTCAAGGTGAAACATTACAGTGTTGAAGAGTGACTACTCCGTGACTTATCTGTTCATGGCAGTCTTTTCTCTCAAGGGAATGTGTTCTTTGCCAAATCCTAGCCTGGGGCCTTTGCAGCTGGCTGGGCTCCGACCCCTTATGTACATCATGGAAAATGAGGGCCTGTATTAGTGACACGTGGGCTGTATTTAAATAGTATGTTATGGCCTCCTGCCTGTGTGTAGGTTTTGATAAGGTCACAGCACATCTGGTTTTAGTCTATTCTCATAGTTTAAGCAGGAAGTAAGTAGGCTCTGAAGATGCTGGTTTCTAACCAGTTAGAAGGGGATTGTGAGGCTGTCTTTAACAATGAAATTAAGTCCAGAGAGTATTTAAGCATTTCTTCCTTCTCCCTCTTTTAAATGTGAGCTGATTTTTGCAAGTCATCATTTTAAGCCACAAACATAAAACCAGAAATTGGGTTACAACATTGGAGCCATTATTGATTGGCTCATCATGGCATCTTACAAGACTGTATATCAAAATGTGTAGCCTCTTGAGTCCAGGTTCAAAAGTTCTTCTATGCCCCAAGAATCCTAAGTCCTAAAATAAACTCTTCAGTTGAACTTACTGTTTCAACTATATCTGCAATTCACTTCAAACTTTCTGGTTTCTTCTGTCTCTTCTTATTTCTTACTGTGATCTACATTCATCACCTTCATTTAGATGTCTTTCACTCTGCCTTCAACTGCTGTGTTCTGACTTTCACCCTAACCTCTCCATCGAAATCAACTGTTCCATCTAAGATAACTTATTCTCAAAATTGACATCAGTGAGAGGTTTGGCTCTAGTATCCATTTACCTCCTAAAACTCTTCTATCCCGATTTCCATAGCATTGTACTGTTCTGTTTCTCCTCCTACTTCTCTTCTTATTCCTTCACTCTGCCTTCATAGCACATATTTTCTTTCACTAAAGATCTTTCTTGTTCCCTCTGCTCTTCTCTCTTAGTCTAATTCCCTTAGAGAAGTAGCCACCATCACTATTTTTAAATAGTTGACTACCATACCACTCAAACCACCTACTAAATACTTGAAGTTGGATGTTGCATGGTCATCATAAACTCCACATGCCCAAATCAAACTGGTCTTCCTCATCCAAATCTAAATGCAAATGACAAACACTTTCCCAATGATCTTGCTCTGTCTACTATCTTCTCAATCTTGGAGGCTGAAAGCTTTGCAATTATGCCCTGTTCTTCTATCTCCTTATATGTACATATTCCCATCAAAGTCTTCCTCTTTCATTGAAATTCTGAATTACCTTTCAAGCTTATCTCCTTGTCTATTCCTCTTCCTAATCACACAGGCCCTTATTTTTGTAGTCGTGAGTTTTTTCAAATGTGTCCTCTCTAACATAATTCGACTGGTGTACTGCTATCAGACGAATTCTCTTGAAGCACATGTGTTGGATTATTCCATTTCTCAAGAACGTATTAATGATTTACTATTGGTAAGTAAAAAATGCTAAATTTTCTGTCCAATTGTTCTCATCTTTTAGCCCACCACAGAAATCAAGTGAAACTGTCTACTATGTGTCTTTTGTTCTAATCATCTTGGTTAATTTCTTATATCCCCTTTTGCCTATGAGACTCCAAATCTTCTGTGTAAGCAAATTCTGTAGTAAGATAGGACTGAGTCCAAGCAGAGAGTACCTCTTCAATGATTTTTTTCAGGACTTTAAGCGGCTTTAAACTCAATAACCATAGTGAGAAAGAATTTTACTTTTGAACTGTGGAAAAGAATTCTAAGTGGGAAATAAAGTGCTTTCATCTTACTTTTTTGCCGGAAGCATTCATGTATAAATCACTGCAGAAATTTCACATGAATAAAGCATTTCCTTCCTCACATTTGAATTCACAGGGACTTTGAAATGAAACTAACAGTACTAAATGTGAGTTGTTGGAGAAAAAAATGCAATTCAAAAGGGTTTAATAATAATATCTTTACTCATTTATATTCTCAGTAGGGAATGAGTATAATAAATATTTTTCTGTTTTTATCCTTGAAACTATTCTCCATTGCTAGGTCAGTCTCAAGAGGACTTTATGTACATATGTACTGGGGAACTTTCTGTCTAGAAACCAAATATAACTCTAAATTTTATCCTGCTTAAGTTTTTATAAACATTCTACATTATTGTGATAAACGAGGAAAAACTGGAAATTTTCTTAGCTTTAGAAAGCCAGATTGATAAAAATATGGTAAATATTTTAAGCTAGACATTTTAAGATTATTTCACAAGTTGGCAATTGTTTTGATCTTGCATTCATTGAACTTAAACTTTTCCTGTAAATGATTAAAGATTCTTTTTAGAAGATAATAATTACTTATTAAAAACACTCCTGGCTCACAAATTGATCTGTGATGACCAGTAAGGATGTTTTGCAAAGCAAAGCATCATAGTCTGGGCAATATTTTACAATATTTTTCCTGGTTAAATTGTTTCATAAAATATTATCAACTAACATATACCACTTACCCATACTCTCGAGAATATCAGAAATAAAGGATGAAATTTCTACCTCACAATCCTAGAATGAGGATTACATAGCAGAAAGTATATAAAATATTCAGATATTATATTACAAGAATTTGTGGGTGATATTGTTCACCATACCCTTATTCGCTCTGCATCCTCCCCCCTATATTTAATTATAAAATACATAAACATACAGAAGAATGTATGAAATATATATGTACAGTTATAAGAATAAACAATAAAATGACCACCAGATAAAGAAATTAAACACTGCTAGAACCTTCGAAAGCCCCTAAGGGTCCTTCCCCTTTATTGTTCTTCTCCTGGGCTGAGTGCGTACACCAGCTTCCTTAGGACTCTTCTGCTTCTGCTTACTTTTGGAAATGGTCTGATAAAACTTTCATTTACATTTCCAACTAACCTGCATCTCTCTTCCTGTGCTGCCCAGCCTCCAAGTGCTAACTACACTTATCCACATTCTGCCTTCTAGAAATCCAACCCCACCTGTTTTGCACCTCTGTAAGTCAAGATCCCAGGATATAGATAACAAACCCAAACTGGGAAATTTGAGGACAGTTTAACGGTGTAACATTTTTCTTTTTTATGAAGTTAGAAACAGGATTTAGGAAAATTAATAGAAAATAATATAGTATCCCTAGGTTAGCAATAGAAGACAAACATCACTTTCCAGGTCTGAAGAAGCTAAAGAATGTAGTAGTTTTTGGTGCCCAGAAGTAAAGAGCATGGTGCAGCCTGAAATGATGTGTAGCTTTCACAAGAGACACAGCCAGCAAGGGGATCCGTCAGCGAGAGACCTATGGGAGTACATACTCCAAATTCACCCTCCCTTTTACCTCTGATCTTCTAATGCTCACTCCTCACCCCAGTGAAGAACCCAAGGGGAAAACAGGATAAGGAAATCCATTCATGCAGACACGGTTTGACCTCCTGGGTCATTAAGCAGGTAGACATGTGTGAAGAATAAGTCTGGATGAGTAAATAAAGGCATCTACCACAACTCATAAGGCACCAGTACTAGAAGAGTTTCAGAAACTATCCACAGTGCCCTAACCCTAGTGTCTTTAAAAGGAAGGAGAACTTTCTATTTTCCTTTCTACACCTATTTTCCAGTGTGGTTTGCCTTAAGATTTGATTGCCATCTCTTTGGGGACTTTTCAAGGTCCCCTCTGCCCATTGTCCTGTAACTTGATCCTCTGAACACCAAACTTCTACATGACATCTTTACACATATATTTGGCCTAATATAATCTACTTTTCAAGGCTCAGATCAAATAATATTCTTTTCTAGGGAACTTTCCTAACTAAATACTCCCCAAAATCTCTTCTCTTCCCAGTTCCTTTTGTATATATTTACCATATCCTGTTCTCCAAACTTGAACACAGAGCCTTATCAAGGAAAAAAATAATTAAGCATACTTCTCTTGTCTGTATTTATTTATAAATTATATGAATGTACAATAGTAATACATGTATCATAACTCACATAAATAAAAATTAAAATAATAAATAAAAATAAATAAATGTTTTAATTTTTTTTTTTTTAATTCCTTCAATGAGTTTCCCCCACTTTGAAGATTCTGGATCTTTCCTCTATCTCTAGTGCTTATTTCATTTTTCCTGTGTGTTCATTATATGTTGAGCTCCCTTTACGATGTAAAATTGTATGCTATTATATCCAGCTCTTTTTTATAATAAAATAGACTAATAGTACTTGTATGTGATAGGCAGAGTAAGTTTTTGTGTGTGATTAAAGCTTTTATTTCGTGTGTGTGGGTGTTTGCATGTGCACTTATCTCTACTAAAATGTGCTGGCTGCTTTGTAAAACTTACTTATTACAGTGGGTAGTGTTTTTAAAATTGAGAAATGCAGCACCAGGCATTGTCTGGCAAAGCTCTGCACTCAGAGTTTGGAAGGAACAATGAAAGAGGTTTCTCTTCTGCCACTGTGGACCCAGCTCCAGGCCAGCACTTAGTCTTCGCTCTCCTTCAGTGAGGCTGTAATGATTCTGAAATTTTGGACTCCATTTTTCTCCCAAATCAAAGTGTGCTTTTTCTCACTTCTATTTAGTGTAAAGGCACACCACACGGGAGTAGCTAATTTGCAAATCAAACCCTCATCAACTAATTAGTGGGTGACAAATGTATTAACCTGCTTTTTCACTCCAAAGAAAGAATCATGAAGTTTTGATGATGAGGCTGTTAGAGATCACTCTACTCCATCCTACTGCTTTCAGGAAAAAAACCTTCACTGTCCTCTATGACTCTAAAAGTAATTCATGTTTCATTTAAAAAAATTAAAATTTATGAAAAAAAAATCAAATGTATTTTCATACCTAGAGACGCCTGATGTTAAAGCTTTACCTTATGCTTCCAGTATTTTTTCTAAGCCGATCATCTTTTACAACAAAATAGGAATCATACTTCTTTTTTGAAATCTGCATTTTTCACTTAATATGTTATGAATATATTTTCACATATACTTTGAGAATATGATGTTGATTATCTATGATAAATATTTCATCATAAAAATGTCCCACAATTTAAGAAGTCTTCTACAGTTTACATTGTTCCAAATTACCATCATAATGAACACTCTTTTCAAGAGCATCTTTGTAATTTCTTACATAATATAATTTTTTAAAGTAGATTTTTTGTTTCAAGAATATAAAAATCTGACAAATGACTCACACTTATTATCATATTGCTCTCCAGTTATTACAATAGAGAAAGCTCTGAACAAGCATTAAGTAGAGATTATATTATTTTTATACATTTGCCAATTTGGTAAATTAAAATTGCTAACTATTTTAAAAATCACACTTGTTTGATTGCTAGAAGAACTAATAGATTCAAAAGGTTGAATACCTTTCCAAAACGTTTAATAGCTATTAGCATATATCCCTTTGTAAATTGCCTGTTACATTCAATTTACTCATTTATTTTTTGGTTGAGTATTCATCTATATATACGAGTTGTTTATACATGAACATGAATCATTTATTCATCTTATATTGTCCAATATAAAATCCTGAGCTTTATATACAGACATCATGAACTGTTCCTGGTAAAAGAACTAGTCAGTGTTAGAAAAAAATCTTCAGAAACCAGATCTTACCCAAACAGGGGCTTTTTAAGAACTCTATATTTATTTATACCACAAAGGCAGCCAATTACATTGCTTGTAGTTGGACTTCACCTTACTCTGCCCTTACCCAGAAGTGGAAGCATTCTATTGCCTTCGTACTGGTTTGCATCTGGTTGTGTTTTTAGGTCCAACCTCTTTCTCTAGTCTTTTCCTCAAGAAGCAAGAGGAGAAAGTAATTTCTATTGGAATCACATGGTAACCAAACAGTCCCCTTTGATGGTTTATGATTTTGGCATATTATGTTAACAAAGTGTTTCCAACACCACAGAAGATCAAGTTTCTCTTGAAACTTTAAAATAATCACCTAAATAAATCATGTGGAACTGACACAAGTAACTTAACAAGCCAAGGGTCTACTTAAATGTGATACAAAATGGGTAAACTTGGAATGCCTTAAGACAACAATTTCTGAAGAAGTCTCAGTTTCTTAATATATAGTTTCTTAACAGTTTCTATCACTTATATTTTCATATAAAATAAATGAATTGCTGAGAAATGTTTTAATCTCAAGGACTCTGGGGCTTATGTTGTTTTTGTAGCATTCTTATTTCAAAGAGATCTACCATAAAGTCTTGATCTAATTATGTAGTTTTTGACCTTAGTTGTCTCATGTGTAAAATGTTACTGAATTGTCTAACTGTCTGAAGGAAGGAGGCCAGAACACTCAAAACACTCCCCTTTGTACCTTTCTTTGGTGAAGCAAGTCCCATTTCTTGCATGTCTCATCTGCGAGTCAGACTCCTTCTAGGGTAAATAGTGGAGCATAAAGCTTCTTACATCTTATAATTGCAGCAGAACACTTTTCATATATCTTTATTTTTGCTTAATAGGATGCAAAGCCATCACCCAACCTACTGTGACAAAGGATAAAAATGCTAATGTAATCTTTTAAGTCTGTTATTGCTTTTCTCAAAGGAATAGGAGGTAAATCAAACCTATAGTGATGCAGTGAAATCCAAGAAATTGTGACAAGAGTTCATTTTCTTTAGTTGTCACCAGTGATAATGGTTATAAACAGCATATGCCAAACATCTGTTTCTTGTATTTTGGAGGATCTGGCTTACCTGCCATCTCTATTTTTTTCTACCAAAAATGAGTTAGTAAGCTTTCTCAAAGAAGTTATTTCTTAATAGCTGTTATACATAATTAGCACAAAATTCAAATATACCTTTTTTAAATTTGACTTAATTTATAGAAATAAGTTATAGTTAGCCCTTTTACTCTTTTGCTTACAAATCTGAAAATTGAAAATACGGGAAGTACTTAGCATTCTTCTTTACTTTCTTAAATTGTTTTGTTTCTCAAAGAGTCTCAGAAGTTTTATCTTAAAATGAACACACCCTCACATCTGCACTTTCTTCTAATCTCTAAAAAACATAGTGTGAAATTTATGTAAAAAACTCCCTGCCTCACAAAATTATTATGATACTCAGTGCTATAGTAACATTAATAAATGTAGTTAAATTTATTGAACCCTGTTGTATATTAAAGAATTTGACTGGTCTTTGTCCCTGATTCCTAAGAGGAAGACTCTAAATCCTTGAGATTTTCCAAGTGATAGAAGTGTGTTTTTCATAATTAACTCTTGGGACCACAGGTGAATTTATGCTCATGAGGTGACCCTGAGGAAGCCCTAAATAGTTTCAATACGAGGGCTGGAAATGCTGGAAAGATCAACCTTATGATTAGAGGGTTGAGATTTTGAACTATGTGAAGTCAGCCCAACATTCCAACTTCTGAGAAGGGAAGAGGAACAGAGATCGAGTTGAATCACATGGCCATAACTCAATCAATTTTGCCTACATAATGAAACTCAATATGATGCTAGTCATCAAAGCTCGATGGCTCCTCCTGATGGGTGAAATCAAAATCAAATCAGACCCCATGGTGAACTACAACAGAGAAATTGCTCCTCTAATGCAAGAAGATAAAAAAGCATATTAAAAAGTTTGAAATAGGAGAAGCTGTATTTTTTTTAGCAATGAAAAAATCATTCTTGTCTGTTTCTTAGATTCTTTTTCCTTAACTGAGACCCACTCTGTTTCAGCATTGGCAATTCAAATCATGTCAGTGAGACTTAATAACAATGAAACTTTTTAATCTTTAAACTTTAATGCGAGTATAAGATTCTGTAATATATAAATCATATGCAAATGATAGAGAGAACATGCAAATTGAAAATTTGGAAACTAAAAGGTCACATATAGCCAAAACATTCTCTAAATTAAGAATGAAATCATCATTTCTTTTCCAGGTTGAAAACAGTTATATCCTGAGATTTGACCTGGTTATTACTCAGGTGATTGTTTTAAATTTAAAGTCCTTGAATAAAGATATTTTGTATAGTAATGAAGAACATTATTATAGTTGAACCTACTCGCCATTACTTTGCATGCCAGGAGCTCTGACAGATGACCCCTAGTAATATCCACAAGATCCAACAGAGATATTGGACGATTTTATAATAGCAGACTTCTCTCAAAATGACAGATGAAAGTCAAATTTCACTCAAAAGTAGTGCCACAAAAATAACCAAGATACAATATAAGAAAGATTAAACCTATCAAATTTTACAAGATTTAAAGCTTAGCTCATTGAACATGAAGAAATAAGCAAGAATATAAAAAAAATAATAAACTGGGTGAAAAGGGTAGAGAGAGACAGTAACTTAAATGAAATAAATTCGAATGTATCAAATAACTGGACTTTCAAAAAAAATAATTGCCAAGTGCAAATTGTTGTTTGGAGAAGCTGAATTGAAAAACAAATTATGCAATGGACAATGGACATGAGCAACAAGCTCAGTTTATTACCATGGCCCTTTAAATGACATCCTATATGTGCAACTCTGCCAACTAATTCCATTTTAGAGCAAAAAATCATGCTCCAAGACCTAGCTTAAATTATGGAAGTCATATGACCTACATCAGACTGTCTATGCCAGTGTGCATTTTTTTAAGATGATAGGGAGAAGTAATTTCTTCTTTTTGTCCTACCAGTTTTATCATTCTGTAATTTGTACATAGCATCTTCGCTGTTCATAAATAGATCTTTAAGTGAACAGTTTATCTTTTTAGGTAATTTTAAACATTTATACATTAAATTTTAAGTTCATTATTTAGTTGCTCTGGAAGCATAAACACTTGCCAAATTTTCTTCTTAAACATTATTTCACCATGCCCCTAAGCATCTGTAAAGGTTCTCTGTTTCCTAGCAGATGAAGCTCAAACATTGTCTGTAATGTAACATCACCTAAATAACTGATTTAAGATGCTACTAAATCCTCTCTTTTTATTTTTTTTAAGACAGAATTTTAGTTTACTCTTCTCTGCCAAGATGTATTTAGTTTTGATTCCAAGCTTTTGCACAGTCTGATTCTTGCCGAAATTGCCTTCCCCTCTTCCTAATTTAGAACCTAGGTAAACTCTAATCTCTCAAGTCGCTGATCATCTTCTTAGTGAATTCTTTGCTGACTATAGTCCATGCAGCTTCTCACTGAATCCTTTGCAGTTTTCAGTTACAGTTACATGACTGAGGAAATATGTTAGTTCTGGGCCATGTTATTTTGAAGTTGATTGTCTTATTCTTCATTCATTTAAAGCAGACATTATGTCTTTAACTCTTTTTGCTTCCTCCCTATAAATTGATGGAAATAATGTTGAGTACATGATATTGTAAATAATTGACAATTCATATATTATTTCCTTAATATGATGAAATAAAAAATTGACGGTTAACGGAGTTTTCCTAATATGATAGACACGCTGAGACTAGGCCTTCTTGAGAATGAAGGTGAACATGGGAGATATTCCCATGAAGACCTAGCTGAATTGTCCCAGGTGAGTAGAAAGATGTACACATGCATGCAAACACAATGCTAGCCAGTGTCCAGACAATAGAAGAGGAAAAAGTTACGCCCCCAAGTTTCAATAACATGATTTAGAGGCCACCTGAAACTTAACGCAAGTGTGTTTGGAATAGTGGCACCAAGGCTCTAGCAGAACAATAGTGTCTGCCATTCTTAAAATTAAACCAAAAGCCTCAAAGAGGGAAATACAGGATTTCCCTTAGCCATCAGGACAGTGAGTAAGCGTCGCCTGCGCTAAACAATGGATGGATACACAGCCACTTAGAGATCTCTCATCTTTATCCTTTTTTAGCAAAGTCTGTGCCATATTTTCATAGGTAGGATCACTGACGCCTCACCTTCTGCTCTTCTTCACCATCATTTGTTAAACAGGAAATCTGTAACATTCTTTTCAGTAACTGGGAGGGGTATGCTATCACCCAAATTAAGGCAAAGAAGCAAAAAGTTTTAACGCAGGCTGGTCTTGCAGAAGCTGGGTAGAATTGATGGGGATATGTAAAGTAATACCTGGAAAAATTGGTGATCAACTCCGAAGAGAGACATAACTCATTCATCTAAGTGATCTAAATTTTATCAGGGACCGTGCCCTGGATCACTTAAATATCTATTTATAAATGACATTTTTGACAAGATTATTCAGTCAATATCTGGCCCCAAACCTGAAAACTCACCTCTCTAAAAGAATTGTGCCATAGTTTTCAGTATGAATTATTCTACATTAAACTCGAGATACAAAGGGAGAAAAAGCTGTTTCTTAAATCTAACCTTCTATTGACTCAACACCATTATCTATTACCACCCAACAATCATTATATAAATCTACAAATCAGAGCAGTGTATAGTCCCACATTCTATATAACCTGCCACTTTTATTGCCTAAGAAGGTTGTAAGTCTTGACTATATCCTACACAGGGGACCTACTAGATACTCCTGAGCTATAGTCACAGGTATCATCCCGGGGTCTGCCAGTTAGGAATTGAATTTGGCTGCTAGTAACAGAAACTCCAAAATCAATAACTTAAACAACTGAAAGTTTATTTATTTTTCCCACTGGAGATAGGGTTGGTATTGAGGCTTCACAATTTCAGCGGGAGTCAGTCTCCTTTTAGCTTTGTGCTCCTCCATTCTTAGGGTGTAACCCTTGTCCTCACACTCTCAAATTGTCCTCAAGAGCCATCATGTAGGGGAGAAGGGAAGGAAAACTGTGTGCCAACTGTGTTAGTTCCCTTCAAAGAGCTTTCCCAAAAGTCCTGCTTAGTGACTTTCACTTATACCTAATTTGCCAAAGCTCAGTCACATGGCCCCATTTTACTGTAAGCAAAGCGTAGATTGTATTATTTTAGTTTAGAAAGGCAAACAGGGAGAATAGATATTTTGTAGGCAACAGTCTCTACTACAACGGAGAAGTCCATGGCAATGCCTATAATTAGTCCAAAGCCTGCCTAGACAAAGCGGTCTTAAAAGGTCCTCTGTTTCCTTGTGAATTATTGCTTAGCTCACAA
>NW_011888789.1:13458449-13477617 GCF_000151845.1 Pteropus vampyrus
CTCATTCATCTAAGTGATCTAAATTTTATCAGGGACCGTGCCCTGGATCACTTAAATATCTATTTATAAATGACATTTTTGACAAGATTATTCAGTCAATATCTGGCCCCAAACCTGAAAACTCACCTCTCTAAAAGAATTGTGCCATAGTTTTCAGTATGAATTATTCTACATTAAACTCAAGATACAAAGGGAGAAAAAGCTGTTTCTTAAATCTAACCTTCTATTGACTCAACACCATTATCTATTACCACCCAACAATCATTATATAAATCCACAAATCAGAGCAGTGTATAGTCCCACATTCTATATAACCTGCCACTTTTATTGCCTAAGAAGGTTGTAAGTCTTGACTATATCCTACACAGGGGACCTACTAGATACTCCTGAGCTATAGTCACAGGTATCATCCCGGGGTCTGCCAGTTAGGAATTGAATTTGGCTGCTAGTAACAGAAACTCCAAAATCAATAACTTAAACAACTGAAAGTTTATTTATTTTTCCCACTGGAGATAGGGTTGGTATTGAGGCTTCACAATTTCAGCGGGAGTCAGTCTCCTTTTAGCTTTGTGCTCCTCCATTCTTAGGGTGTAACCCTTGTCCTCACACTCTCAAATTGTCCTCAAGAGCCATCATGTAGGGGAGAAGGGAAGGAAAACTGTGTGCCAACTGTGTTAGTTCCCTTCAAAGAGCTTTCCCAAAAGTCCTGCTTAGTGACTTTCACTTATACCTAATTTGCCAAAGCTCAGTCACATGGCCCCATTTTACTGTAAGCAAAGCGTAGATTGTATTATTTTAGTTTAGAAAGGCAAACAGGGAGAATAGATATTTTGTAGGCAACAGTCTCTACTACAACGGAGAAGTCCATGGCAATGCCTATAATTAGTCCAAAGCCTGCCTAGACAAAGCGGTCTTAAAAGGTCCTCTGTTTCCTTGTGAATTATTGCTTAGCTCACAACTGGGGTGAAAATAGTAGTAACTATCATATAGTGAACATCATTACTACTTATGGGTTTTATTAATTTTTGCAATAATTCTTCATTTATACAATACCTTAATGATCCTTAAAACAACAACATACTTTTAGTATAAAATAGGTATAAAAATATCTGCATTATAGATGTTTCTATGTTGTCTTGTGTTCATCGTTTTCTGCTGCATTATTTAGGATTTTCAGCAATGTTTGGTGACAAACTGCCTGGCCTATCTATAATGAGCTTTTTCAAAGAAAGTTTTGCACTGAAATTTACTAAGACTCTTTGAGATGTTAATCTGGGGACAGTTTCTATCTCTTTGGAATTTTTTGGCCTTATCTAAAAGCAAGGTCCAGATCCCCTATAGTTTTGCCCAGTTAAATGATCATTATCTCTCTTTCAGAAGTAGCATCTGATGGGTCACACTAGCCCCGAGATCCTTCAAACATCACTAAAATAGCATTGGGCACAAAGTTCCTCAAGAGACCCCATTGCTCTTTTCACTTATCAAACAACCCTTTTATATTCTCCATTATGCCAGTGGCTTTTAAATAGTATAGGCTTTTTTTTCCCCCCAGAATTTTCATTGCTTTGTCAAGTAGTTAAGCCTCTCACCTATCATACACTTAATGGGAAAACACATTCACTAGGAAACATGTCTTAGGAACCATTTGTTTCTGCTTCCTCTTGAAACCATGCTGACCATAAATGTGGAGCATTCAATTGGATTCAATTTAAGGGGTCTCAGTTTTTCCACTAATGACTGTTAATCCTCATTATTCATGGATTCTGCATTTGCGAATTCACCTACTTGCTAAAATTTATTGCTGTTCATTGCATTTTCATGGTCACTTGCAGACATGTGCAAGTGATAGAAAATGTATTTTGCCCTATACACACATCTCTAGCTGATAACAAGCAAGGAGACACCTCTGCCTTTTTGTTCCAGCTCTCATATTCTAAACAAGTATCATTTTTGTGGTCTATTTAGTGTCACATTTTTGTGCTTTTGGTTGATGATTTTTGTTGTTTAAAATGGCCCCTCAATGTAGTGTTAAGTGCTATCAGGTGTGATTTCCCTTGGGGAGAAAACGTGTTAGATAAACTTCATTCAGACATGAGTTATAGTGTCGTTGACTGTGAGTTCAATGTTAATGAATCAACAATGCATGTTAAATGAGATGTCTTTGAGCAGAAACACACGTAAAACAAGGTATACGTTGATTGGTTGATGAAAATATTGTGACCAGAGACTCTCAGAAACCTAACAGCATGTTTCCCTTAGGAGCAACAATTCAGTGTTCACTAATATAGTGTTCACAATGACTCTATAGAACACAGCTACCACGCAATATGAGAATCAGCCGTGTCCTGTTCCAATTAGCCCTTATGGTGTATCCTTCTCTCTACAGTAAACCGGAGTATTTAGACCTTTGTTGTTCTTGATTTCCTGCCTCCATGGTCTTACTGTCCATGTTTTTGAAGCCTAATGGTTTTATTATCAGCCATAGAAAGAGAGCTGAGAAAAGGAAAAAAATAAAAAAAGAAAAATTTCCAATCTCCTTTTTTTGAAAAAAAAATAAAAGAATTGGAAGTATGTAATTTTGTACTCCACTGTTGAGGCTTAGATTCCATATATTTTTCATTACTTTGGTTTTCCAGCCAAGGAAGCTCCAGTAGTTCTAGCCGGTGGTATCACTTGAAGCAGATAACCATACTAAATTTCTTTCTCTCTCTTTCTCCCTCTCTCTCTCGCTCTCTCTCTCTCTCACACACACACACACATACACACACACACACATACACACGCACAGAATTCTGTCCATTTAAGATAATTTCTATTCAACATCATTAATTCATTTAATGAACATTTATCTAGATTCCTTTATGGACTATGTAAATCATTGTGAAAGATAAATAGATGACTGAGATTCAGATGAGGTCCTCGGGCAACTTAGAGTCTAATGGAGCAGTAACTAAGAGGGATTGGAACATACAAAAAAAAAGAAAAAAAGACAGTGGTCTGCGCTTATTCTTAATCCTTCTACATGATTGCTTCTTAGCCAGATAAAGCTAGATGCCTGTGAGGCAGAAACATGTGCAAAATGACAAAAGAGAGGAGTATGTGATTGCATATATGAAGCAAGAACTGTGTAGGTTCACAGTTGCCATTTTCTTCGGCTTAATTGGGAATTCTTTCATGTTGCCTTGTGAATACTTTTAAAATGTCACAAGTTGCAGCTTTGCTTCTAAGATTGGAAAAACTCTGTAATTTGCTTAAAGTCACTAGAAATTTATCTTGTCATGTACTGCACTATTAGGAACTCAAGAGATGGCACTGATTTTATGGAAAGTATCAGACTATTAATTCTCAATGAGAATCTAAAATTCATCATATTCTTTTCTTCTTGGTTTCGCATAATGTGATTAACTTACACTTGTATAAGACAAGGAAAAAGTGAAGACAGGTTGGCAAAATGGAAGTCTCTGACTTAAGCTATTCACTGGCACAGTCTTGTTTCTTCTAGTGGTTTTCTATCTTCCTTTCTGTAAGTAAAAATGTTAAATGAAAATGAGCCCTTAGACCTTGTCTTCCTTGAAAAATCACCTAACAACACCTGCATTCAATGCAAGATTTTCTTCTCAATTCTAAAAACTATTGAGAGAGAGAGAGAGACAGAGAGACAGAGAGACAGAGAGACAGAGAGACAGAGAGAGAGGTCAACTAGATACAAGTAGAGAGACAGAAAGAAAAAAAAGCCTTGGCAGCAGCTGTACAACTACCACAAATATATTTACACTCAACCTAATTCCAAAAGTTATTTAAGATAGCCTACAAAATAATATTTAAAACATCAAAATAATGATAAAAATTTAAAAATGTGATAATGAAAGGGAAACACTATTTAGCCAGAAAACACTGACCAAAGATAATTTAAAAAATTTGAATATCAAAATTTAACTCTGAGCTTGCTGCAGCCAAAGTAAAAGTTGAAAAGTGAAAATCTATAAAATATCAATTCTTCATTATCTTATTAATGGAGAGAAAACCATTGCACTAAGAGACCCCATTTCCTCTTGGACTTTGGTCCCATAGTAAAATGTGCATTGTGTGAATCATGATTACACAGACCAGATTTAAATCAATGTGAGTTCTCCTATTGCCTCCAGCTATATGAACAGAGCACAATCACTTTTCATTTAATCTTTTCTCTTTTTTTGAATGTGGAAAAGACACAGTGACCATTTCACTCTAAAGGTGTAGGGTGCCAGATACCAAAGCATCTCACACTGTGACCTCTGCTGACTTACCTTCTGGACAAGGACAGCAACTGGGCCTGCAGCTCCTCCAGCTCCTCCAGCTTCCACTGGATTTTGATTTTCAGCTTTTTAAAGTCATAATCAGATGTATGTCTATAGCTCTTTGGCAAAGGACACTAGTTTTAATACCAGGTCCTAGGGCCGTCAAAGTCAGAACTGATGAGAGATATGAGTTGCAGTTTATTTTTGTGGATTCCAATTTATACCCATATGTTCATTTGTCCTCACTCTTCCCCAATTCACTTCTAGTTTTTCTTCCTTACTGTTGGTCTTACTGATCATCAGGAATTTCATTGCCACCACCACAGAGTAAACTGTTTTCCATAGACTTCTTCACCAGTTCCCATAAATGAATAAGGCCCAATTTCTATAACACATTTCTTACTGCACATCAGTTTTAGTTTGTTTGCCTGATCAAACCCTATCTGATACCTAAAGTGGTGCCCAGAATTTGGGTACGGTCAAAAGGTAAAACTAAAATGTGTGGCATTCTCTTTGAGACTATGTGGTCGGCAAAAACTAGAATTTTCTTGGTGACTATAAGCCTTAATGACAGTGAAAACTTACTGGATGTAGAAGAAAAAGAAATTTTTATTACATAATGGTAGACATTTTGACAACACTATGGTCTCTGGTAACGTAACACATAGAAAATATACCTGAGAATAGAATTTGGCTACAAAGATTTCTAGGCAGAATTTAAAAATGCCAATTAATTTATTTTAGTCCTAAATAAAGTATTAATAGAGAGAGAGATAAGCTGAAATAAGATGTTTGTAAGCAGAATTTTGAACTTACCACAAAATAATAATTTATTTATTTGATTAACTGTTTATGTTGTTTATTGGGAATTTAGCACTACTAGATTGTAACTCAGTGAGAGTCTCCACCATTTTTATACTCCCAGTACCCAGACCAGTGTCTTCTATGTAATAGGTGCTCAATAGAAGTGTTCCGTATCATTTTATGGTGAGGATATTCTTTCCAACTACAAGTTAAAGAAAATATAATCAAAAAGATTGAGAAACTGGGCTGTAGGCTTTTTAAAATTAAGACTTTATTGTTTTTTAGAGCAGTTTTAGGTTCACAGCAAAACTGAGGGGAAGGTGCAGAGATTTCCCATATGTCTCTTACCCCCTCATATGCATAACGTCCCCCATTATCAATAACCCCCACTGCAGTGGTACATTTATTACAATTGATGAACCTATGTTGACACACCGTAATCACCCAAAGTCCATAGTTTATATTACGGCTCACTCTTGTTGTACACTCTATGAGTTTGGGCAAATATATAATGATATATATCTATCATTAGGGTATCAAACAGAGTATTTCCACTGCCCTAAAAATTCCCTGTGCTTTACATGTTCATCCCTCCTCTTTTTCCCACTCCTGGCAACCACTGATCTTTTAACAGTCTCTGTAGTTTTGCCTTTTTCAGGATATCATATAGTTGTATATGTTGGCTTTTTTTTTTATCAAGCAATACATATTTTAGATTCTTGTCTTTTTTGTGGCTAGAAAGCTCATTTTTTAAATGCTAAATACCATTGCACTGTCAGGATGTACCACAATTTATTTATCCATTCAACTACTGGAGGACATCTTGGTTGCTTCCAAGTTTGGCAATTATGAATAAAACTGCTATAAATATCCACGTACAGGTTTTTGTGAGGATATAAGTCTTCAACTCCTTTGGGTAAACACCAGGAAGCATGATTGCTGGATCATACGGTAAGAGTATGTTTAGTTTTGTAAGAAACTGCCAAACTGTCATCCAGAGTGACTGCACCATTTTGCATTCCCACCAGCAATAAATGAGAGTTGCTATTCCACATTCTTTCCAGCATTTGGTATTATCATTTTTCTGGATTTGGCCATTCTAATAGGTGTATAGTGGTATCTCATTTTCATTTTCTACTGTAAACTTAAAAAATTTGCATAAGAAAATATCAAGAATAAAATTATAAGACAAATAATAAAATAAAAAAGCTTTTGCAAAATATGTGTCAAAAAGTTAATATATCTAATATATATTTAATATACGAATCAGTAAGAGAAATATTAACACCCTGAGTAACTATTTTAAAATGTATGATGAATAGATAGAAAAAGAATGCAAAAGCTTATAAACATAGAAAGTGTTTGATCTTATGATTATTCAAAAAAACTTTAAAATGATGAAATTTTATTTTTACTTAGCTAAGAATTAAGTGTATATGTGTGTGTTGTGTGTGTGAAGGGATTATTAAAACATTTTTGGAAGGAATGGTGAATTAGTACAAAAATGTTATAAGTATTTATAATACTTTGACCCTATGATTCCACCTTTAAGAATTCACCTCAAGGAAATAATCAGTGATATCACGAAGATTTATGGAAAAAATTTACTGAAACATCATTTGTAAATTGGCAATAGATTACATTTTTAACGATAGACCATTTGTTAACGTATAGTGTATTCATATAATTAAATGTTGGGCAGCCATTTAAAGTCATATTCACACATAAAAAAATTCACATAGAATGTGAATAAAAGAAACCAACATTTATATAACCCCAAAAGAAAGCAGCAGACAGAAACTGTATATTGTATACCATATGTTCTTAATTTTGTGAGAAACACATCTATATTTCTGTGCATATATTTTTTTGAATATGTTCACACAAAACCAACTGGAACAAAATAAATTAACATGTTAACAGTTGTTATTTAAGGCTGGTAAGACTGACCGATTTATATTTTTGGCAACATATTTTTTTGTATTTTTTAAATTGTTATTATAAATCTTTTA
The DNA here is from genome assembly GCF_000151845.1 of Pteropus vampyrus. Classification (NCBI taxonomy): domain Eukaryota; kingdom Metazoa; phylum Chordata; class Mammalia; order Chiroptera; family Pteropodidae; genus Pteropus; species Pteropus vampyrus. Next base: position 13,465,543 of record NW_011888789.1, read on the forward strand.
CATTTATGATAATTTTTTAAAAATGACATAAAAACAAAATGTCATGCTCAGAGAATTAAGGTATTTACCTGTGATTATGTGGTGCATCATGAAATCAGAGGGTTTTGATTTTCAAAGCCTGAGCTTTGCCCACTAATTTTTCTCCATTAGGACTAATCTATGATATTCAACATATAAGCAAGGCTTTATACTTAGGAAACAGAAATTGACATCAGTACAAACTTAATTAAGCAGATCACATGATGAATTAGAGCATAAACTGCCATACTCAATTAAGTCAGAGCTAAACTCAGATTCAAAAATAAACTTATTTTTGCGAAGTCATAGGAAAAACCATAGTCATTTGTGAATCTCCTGTTTCAGTTCTTAAGTAAAGGGGACAACTAAAAGTAAATTAACTGAGTTCTTTCACCTGATATGCTTGACTTAATTTGTCATCTCGATTCTTTTGGGATTAACTAGTTGTTGTTATTGTTTCATATCAAAATCTTTGCTGTAGAAATCACATTGAAACATATATATCCCTGAACCAATATAAAATCATGTCTTTACAACTGTCTACATCTTTCTGGATGTTTTAATGAATGGGACAGAATTTGAGTTTAGTGCTCACAGAGTTAGATTTGTCAAATGAAGTATTGATGCAATATTTTGCATTTGAGATAACCTTGTCTTCAGTGACAAGAAGTTGCAGCATTTATAATAAAGGCTTTAGTGTCAGAGATTATCTGAGCGTAGTTCTATCAATGCATTCACAAAGTTCACAGGTTCATTCAGCAGATATTTATATAGCTCTGTTATACACAAACAATCCTCTAGGTGGTGAGTGAACTGGACAGATACATTTTGTACTTTCAAATGTCCACATATTATACATATATAAATATATAAATATTACAAGTATAAATATAAATATATAGGTATAAACATTATAAATGTATCTACTAATTACATATATAACAACATAATAGTAATTTCAGAGAGTAATAAATGTTATGGATAAAATATAATAGGGTGATGGAATAGATAGTTGGGTAGAATTTTTGATTAAATTTTATATTAATTTCCAGGATTGTCATGTAAATGATCACAAACTGAGTTGTGTAAAACAACAGAAACTTATTTTCTCATAGTTCTGGAGGCTAGAAGTCTGAGAACAAGATGTGGGCAGGGCTATGCTGTCTCTGCTGACCTTAGGGGAGAACTCCTTCCCTCTTCGAGCTTCAGGCAGCTGCAAGCAATCTTTGGAAGTCTTCAGCTGTTAAATGAGTCAATCCAGTCTCTGCCTTTGTCTTTGCATGGCTGTGTCCTCTGTGTCTGTGCCCAAATTTTCTCCTTTATTATAAGGGTACCATCAATGGATTAGAGTCCACCTTAATTTGGTATGACCTCATTTTAACTTGATTACATTTGCAAAGACTATTTTCAAATAAGGTCACATTCACATGGAGGTTAGGACTTCAACCTATCATTACAAAGGATACAAGTCAACCCATAATAAATACTAAGAGAAGGTCCCTATGGGAAAAGGACATTAGAAATGGAATCTGACTGATGAGAAAAAGGTAGCAGATGGCAGTTTGAGAAGTGGAAATGATTCTATGCAAAGGGCAGTATAAAAATCCAAAAGGTGGAGAATTTTTAACACATTAAGAGGCAGAAAGACCTGTATGGCTAAAGGAGAAAGTGGGTAGAGACAGAGAGACAGACAGACAGACAGACAGACAGACAGAGAGACAGAGACAGACACAGAGAAATAAAGACCATATATATGAGCAAAGATCATTATCACAATGAGCTTTGTAAGCTCACATAGGAAGTTCAGATTTTATTCTATTCAGTATGAAGCTTCTGGAAGATTATTATTCACAAAAAAATTATGATGAAATCTATACTTTAAAAGAAAATTTCTAGATGTTATAAATGAAAATAGTAAAAAATGCGTAGTAGTCCAAGAGAAAAATGATGGTGGCATGAAGGTGGTGTCAGCAATAGTGTTAGTGAGATATATTCTGGGAGGTGGATCCATCAGAGTTTGCTGAATCAAATGTAAAGTAGAGAGAGAGGAAACAAGGTGTGGGGGAGGAGAGCATCCACCGAGTGGGGTGGGTGTAGGTATCATTAACTAAGATAGGATGGACTAGGATAGAAATAAGTTCATAAACCAGGGGCGGAGTGGAGATTGAGTTCCAGGTTTTTTTCGCCCTGTATCTGTCTCCCCCCATAAATTCTTGAGTAGAGAAAAGGTGATACTATGACACAGAGTAAGCACTTGAACAATATTTAAAATATACTTTAGCCATCTCTCTAAACCTTGTGAGACTTTTCATCTAATGCATGACTCTCCTTCTGTTTTGACCCCATTCATATGTCTTCTCCACTCCAGAGCTGTTCCCTTTCTGCAGGGATGTGGAGCCATACAGAACTGGGACAGCCATTCCATCTCAGCCACTTAAAGATCTATGTAGTATCTTAACATTCCTCAGCCTTAGTTTTCTCATGAGTTCAATGAGTTGCTGTGAGAATTATTTTAGAATTTAATATACACACATACAGCACGTCCTCAAATAACGTCGTTTTACTCAACGTCATTTTGTTATGATGTTGATGAGATGCCACAGGAACTTAGCTCTTGTTTACATCAATTAATCTGTGGTAAAATTGGTTTCATTATATGTCACTTGGCTTTCAGTCTCAATGACAATGTTAAGTGAGGACTTACTCTGTGTTTGTGTATTAATATGCAAAATATGATACTGTGGATACAGCACACCATGAATGCAGATATAAGAGAAAAAGAGAGGAAAGATGAAAGCCCAGACCAGTGGATGTAGCAGTTGGTGGGAAGGCTCTGTGTGGTTTTCGATTCAGGTAGATCCACACAAAAAATGAGACCCTGTGCATTCAGTTATTAACTGAACCTCAGTTTCCACAAATATCCGACTGCTTCTCTTACAGGACAACGGTGACAATTTGTAAAGTATATTCAAGGTGCCTGGAATGGGGGAACCTCATGAACAATGACCTTTTTTTTTCTTTTTTTTTCTTTTTTCCTTGCTTAAAATGATGACCGTGTGGTCTGAGTCAAGGGCAGGAGACAAACAGTTAAATGCTTTGTCCTTTGAAATTCTGGACATCTCTGAAAAACTGAGTCTTGGGTCACCTGAGGAGGATGAGAATTCTACTCTTCTAACTTTCTTTAGTTCTTATGGCTGGACTAGTAATAAAATAATAAGATCAACACAAACCAAATTAACAGGAGGAAAAACAATTTAATATGTGTGCATGGGAGAATCAAAATATAATGCTCAGATCATAAAATGAGGCTCACAGAAATAATCAAACCAGACACCTTTTTACACCTTTTAGACAGAGAAACAAGAAATTTGTGAAGAATCAACAAGATAATAAAAATTAGTGCTCATTAGAAAGGAATCTAAGCCAGGTTTGGGCTTAGGTAGTAAGTTAGTAAAGATGCTACAAGGTGTGTTTATACAGGTTTTTTTGACTCTGGATCTTATTTAACTCTTGTGCTAAAGTTGTCTCTCAGCTTTCAGGAGTAGGGTAGGCAACTATCACATGGAGTATTATTTCCTGCATTTAGATAGACAGAGAAGAGTCAAAGAGCTCCTACCACGCCTGCTGCTTCTCAAGCGATTTTAATTTGAAATAATCAATATGCCATTGTGAGAAATCTTGGGGCAGTCTGCTCTGGGTCCCAACAGATCTAATGCAGCCACACAGGCTTCTGAAAAACAATAGCAGACGCAGAGAGAGGATGAATTGAACCCTGCATCCCAGTTCTCTGCCTTATTCCACATCTCTTTTCTAAAAGACCTCTACAGCCTCTGTCAGCTCTAAAATCAGCAATTACAGTATTTGGTTTTAGTGTATGGTATTCAATAACAAGGTCATTCTCAAAATACCTGTTAATAGATGGGGTGATCTGACATCATCTTTTACAGTTTTACTGGCTTCTAGACAAGTAGACAACTGTGAATTAAACTTGAGATTTAGGCAGCATTCTAGTATTGCTTTTTTTTTTTTTTTTAAGTGTCATCTTATATCAGTGACTTCCTGTCATGAGTACAAAGAGGAAGGAAGGTGAGGATGTCAGAAAGGCCAGATTCCATTTTTTTCTGCACAGCCTGAACCCCAGGGATTTGGGACTCAGTGAGAAGCACAAAGGGCCAGTGAGCAGTTAACCTCGCAGCTGCTCAGGGTGCAGCCTCTGGCTGTGCTTCCCTACTTCCTTCTGGATTAGGAGCTGGAGGTGAATAAACTTGCCAAGAACTACAGTACATTATGGGACTCGGAGCCTGATTGGACAAGAGGGAAGTCCAGGAACTTGGTGTTCCGCAGTGTCTTTAAGGTTAGACAAACAGAATGCTGGAAATGAGCTGAGAATTGGAGAGTGAACCACCAGAGGTCAAGTGAGCCTAACTCAGCATTGGGCTATGTACATTTCTTTTGAAAGTCAAAAACAAGTAGGCTAGATACTTCATAGGCCCTCAACATATACTTTGTGATTTATTAATAACTACTGTTGGTCAGGTGTATAATCCTGTAAAAAGATCAATAGTTAAGAAACTGAGTAGGAGAGGAGAGCAGGCTGTGTTTGTTCACTGCAAGAAGCTGAAAGTCTGCCTTAGGCCAGGAGAGAAATATGGCTTAAATGAAAAATACCTGCTCTAAAAGGTACCACAGAAAGTTGTTCTTCTCTGCCTCAAACTACAAAGTGCTGATTCTCCATCCCATTAGAGAGTAAGTTTGAATGGAAGGGGAGGCATTTGTTACCTTGAAAGAAGCAAGAGGAAGAGTCTGAGACATTCAAGACAAACTGCATACTACCCACTTTTGCAGATCAACCATCGGTTTGCTTTAACCCTTGCTGAGCCACCTGAAAACAGCTTATACCCCTCAGAAAATTTCCTCACCTTTCTGAGTCTAATCAGTTAAACAGGTATGTGTGCCATTCTGATCACATCTGTATGCTAGGACAGATGCCCTAGCTCTGCCAACTTTCAACTGAATCCATTTTTTATCCCTAGAGGAATTATTTAATGCACAGTAAAACTGAAGACATAATTAACTAGAAATAACATTTAACAAGTTTTGAGAGCAAGTGTAGAATACTATACCTTGGGAAAAAAAAAGAAAAGAGACAATATAGTAAGTTGACGTCAAGCATGTTTTTAAAAGAAAAATTATAGGAAAGTTAATATACTCTAAGGGGCTCAGTAAACATTTAATCAGTATTGTTCAATGACCATTGATGAATTCATCAATGTTTAAAAAAAACAGACAAAGTGTAGGGACCATAACTCACTTCCTTCACACTTGAGACATAAAATCCATGAAAAATTATTATTGAGCGCTGATCTCTGAATGATCCTGAAACATACAAATATACTAAATGTTACTTTCCCTACCTTTCCAGGATGTCTAAAAACTTAGGTGTGACATGCTTGAGTAGAAAAGTAGATTTATCTATAGAGATACAAGCTTAGATTTTATAGCAGTTGTGCAATTTTCCCCAAATTTCAGGGACTCTCATTTTATGTGTCAACAAATAATAAATCAGCCGATGGTCAATATTTCATCCCATACATTCAGAAACAGGTGCCTGTTGAGAGTCTTGGGAGTATGTTTGGATATACTTTGTCACCTTTTGCCCAAGTCTATTCATCACCTCCACCCCATACCCAATATCACCGTCGCTGCCCTCTATCACGACTCCCTTCTTACTGTCTTGGTCCTCCAGCTATTGTCTCATTATCTCTGTATAAATTAAAGAGGTAATACTTTGGGATGTTTGAAGGAGTGGCAAACAGGACTAATAATCATATATAGTATTTGCTTCTTTAGGACATAGCAAAGTAGATGGGAGGCTTTCAAAATAAAATGATTTTTTATTGAATAAATGAGCAAAAATAAACAAATACCTTTATGGTCTAAACAACTGAGATGGGTTTTTTTCTTATGTGGTTCTACAATCTAGTTCTAGAGAAATTTTAAAAAAATTCTCAAAATGATTATAGTGATGACAACAGTACTGGATGTCTATCATTACAGGGTGACTATGTTGAAAGTCTTTCTTATATCCAATTGTCAAAAACAATAGCAGTGGCAACAAAGCTACTATTAAAATTTCTGGAAGAAAAAGGACGACTATCGCCTCTGCTCAGTATTGGAAGGGTCATTAAAATTGTCTAGTCCAATGGTTTTCAAACTGCAAGTTATGACTCATTAGTGAATTATGAAATCAGTTTAATGGATTATGACCAGCCATTTTTATATGAGAGGATAGAATACAGTAGAATGAAAAACATAGTGCATAAACTAGTAAGTTTAACTCTTTTTTGAAATTTGTGTTTCAATTATATATGTACATTATTTACATATATGACATATATATGTTCTTATGTATAATCACTGAAACAAAAATGTTACACACTTTTATGGGTGTGAATCAATTGGTGACACAAGCTATAGATCAAAGGCAGAAAAAAAGATAAAATAAATAAAAATAAGCACCGGTCCATTCCCACTACTTACGTGCCTCTACAATGTACCTCCTAAGTGATCATCCTGACTGTACTTGAATGTTCTCACTGCTTATTTATTCATTGAATAAATGCCTTTAATTCAATATTTGTCTTCCAGGAGCCAACTTATTGCATCATCCTTACTTCTAGCCCTAGGCACTTTCCCGCCAAGCCTATTTCTTCTTCCACATACTAACTCTTCAATTATTATTTAAACTGAGATGTATTGTCCTGCTAAGAGTTTGCTTCACCTCATGAAGAATCAAAGGCTTCAGTTGTCCCTCAGTGGCTTTGAGAACCTTCACTGACCAGACTTCTTTATGTCCCTCACAAGTTTGAGCTGCATATAGTTCTCGGAGAGTCATGAAGAGTTAGGCTGGTCCGGAGAGAGAGGAACCAGATGTGACTGTATCCTGCTCAAAAAAAAGAAAAAAAAAAAGAGGAGCAGCTTTAGGAGTGGCCAAATGTATCATTCGCAACACAATTTATACAATCCAGAAAGCACATGCAAGAAGTTCCTCTTTCTCCGAGTAGTTCTTTTTGAGAATGACTGAAATATGCCAACATCACGACTCTGAGCCAGAAGCATGCACTGAGTGAGTGGGAGCTAGGAGTGGGAGGAGATGGTTCGTAAAGACTTATTTTGGCTTTAGTCATGGATTATAGAAACACACATGCTACTATAAATACATATAAATATCTCATGCTCACTTCCTGAGAAAAACATGTTAGTTTATGCTCACAACTGTTTTCTTTTTAAAGAAGCTATAAATATCAGGGGCTCAATATCTGAATCCGAAGAGCTAATTAAAATTTTAAAAAAGAAAAGCTTATCTTCAGTTCCTTTTTTAGGAAGCATTGCAAATATAGACTGACAACTTAAGCAAAGACAGCTGTTTCATTTCACATGCAAAAGCATGATTTAAAAAGAAGCATTTTTTAAAAATGGTCTTGGCTATAATTCTTTTCAATAAAGTTGTGGATTTTTCCCATGTTTTGACTAAAAGCCTTTGCAAATGCATATCCTCATTTTTTTTTTTTTGAAATTTGTATTGCTTCAGAGTTTATAATTAGTTTCTCTTTATGATCAAAAATAAATGTCAGAATCAAAGCTTCTAAAGAAAACTGCCATTCTTCCATTCTTTCTCACTGGCAATAATTAAAAATTAAAAATGCATTTAATAAAATTTACTGAAAGAAAAATGTTTGCTGATTAGTTTCAAAAAAGAGATTAACCACGACTATAGAAAGACTAGAAATCAAGAATAGGATTTACATAAAAATAAAGAATTTAATAAAGACCCTCAAAACAATTACTGAAGAGAATGATTGCCATTTCAGTTAAGCATAGAAAAATGGAGATTTTAACATCAGGTAAAAAGAAACAAAATGGCCACTGACCATCTAGTTCATCCTTGTACACTACTTAGCCCTCGCTAGGCTTTAGTCTTTTTCTTATATAAAATAATTCTAAAACTATTTATTTAAAGTCTACTTCATGCTAAGCATTGTTCTAGATCCTGGATTTATGTATAAATAGAATGAAGAAAGCTTAAATCAATGTTGATTTCTTGACAAATATTACTGAGAAAAGAAAAAGAATTAAAATTACATTTTAGACTTCCCCTCTGAGTTCTAGATTCATATATTCAACTATCTACTTGGCTATTTCTCAGGCATTTCAGATTTATTATGTGCACAACCAAATTCTTGATCATTCTCCCAAATTCTCTCTTTCCCTGTCTCAGCTTTCCCCACCAAAGAGCCCAAGACTTAACCTGGGAGCAACCCTTAACCCTACTCCATTCCCCTTCCTATTCATCATAAAGCTCCTTTGAATCTATTTCCAAAATGCATTTAAAATTATCTGTTTATGATCTGAAACCATAATTGCTCTCTTCAGTTATTGTCTTTGATGACTCAATGGTCAAAGTAAATTTTTTAAAAAGTTTAAAAACTCCAGCAGTTCTCCCTCCATGCTTATAACCTTTAAGACTGCCTATTGCAATTAGGATAAAATTTTAATTCTTTAACAAATCCCTCAATACTTTGTATCATTTGGCCCCACCTACCAATCTAGCATCATCTTATTCTACGCTCCTCATTAGTTTCTGTTTTCCACTTGCATTGTCTTTGTGTCTGTTTTCTTGCCATTCGAACTCATTCTCGCCTCAAGGCCTTTGCACAAGATTTCCTTCTGCATCCAAGGCTCCTTGCCCTTCCCTTCTCCTGGTTAATTTCAACATTTACTTCATCTCAAACTACATGTCTCTCTTTTCATGACTGGAACAATTTAAATGAAGCCTCACCTTGTTTCCTTTTTTATACCACCTAATGCTTTTCATTTTCCAACACTTATAAAAATTTTCTCTATATATTTAAATGTATACTTACTTGTCTAAAATCTCTTTTCTTCTCTAAACCTCACTTTCTATAAACACAAAAATTGTGTCAATATTTCCCAAGATATTCCTCAGACATACAGCATTATATCTGGCACATAGTAAGCATTCAACAATTTCTTTGCAAATGAATCTATACCTCGCTGAATACATAAATGAAAAGAAAAACGAAAGACAGTAGCGGTAGAATTTTCAAACTATAGGATATAACTAAATAATGAACAAAATTAGCAAGCTATGCAATGTTAGGTAAAAAGCACAGGATTTTTTAGGATCAGAAAATGAGTCACAGTGCCAGCTCTGTCATTTAATTAGTTCTGAGATTTGGAGAAACTTACTTACCTTCTGTAATACTCATTTTTCTCATTTGTAAAATATCCATAATGTGGTGAAACTCAAATTAGATAATATATGTGAAAACGCTTTGTAAATTGTAATGCAGTATAAAATTCTGTTGTTAAAACAAAAATGTCCGGGGATAATTCAGTTGGAGTTTACATATAAATTTCCAGTTAGTGGCTTCTATATTCTTCATATTCAGGAAGTTACCAGGGTGATAAATTGGTACACAAAGGCAGCATTAAAGTAAATTCGCTCTGTTTATTTTCTTTCACTTATTCGTGTAATAATTCAATAAATATTCATCGGATACATTCTATGTACCAATCACTATACCTTTATATCTTGAATAATTTAAAGATAAAAATAAAAATAAGTCATAATTTTTCATCTCAACAGGTAAACCTAGTGTCCTCATGATGCAAACAGACGAGGCAAGTAACCCAGCAAGAAGTCAGGAAAACCTTCTTAGAAGAGATTTGGAGGATAAAAATAAATCTGGAAATGAACTCACTTTTCACCACTTATCTTGGACAGGTTATGTAGCCAATTCCTTGTTTCTGGTGAAAATGGACATCAATAATATCTACCTCCAGTATCATTACGAAGAGGAATTTAGATAGCATATGAAGAAAATTAGGTATACAAGTCACTTAATAAATATTAGTTTTCTTCTTTCTCTTTATTTTCTCAAATCACTTCATCAGACACAAGACTAACTTAGCATGCTTATTATTAGCAAAAAGACATTCGGTCTCTTTGTATGATGAAACAATACTGGAAAACTGGTGCGCAGAAGACAATACACCCAGAAGCTGCTTCTTTCAAACAGCCTGCATTATCTCTTGTCTTAACTGCAAAAAGTGAAAAATATGTAAGGTGTCTTTTGACATGATCCTGTTCACATGCAATTTTTGAATCCTTGCTAGTAACATTTTAGATCCTATTGTCCACATCACTCACTGAAAATATTTATACAAAGAAGGAAGAGAACACAGTCACAGCAGTTAAAGCTTTTTCAAGCACTTATGGAGTTACCTATGGCAAAAGACCAGCAAATCATATCCTTAAGGCTTATGTCACATTTCTGGGAAACAGAAACCAACATTTTTTCTCTGTGGATGATCTTGTCCTTTAAACAATTTTGTAACTCCTTAATCTCTCAAAATCATCTGAATGCTTTTAGGCAGTACTGAATAAGAGCTGTTCGATGTCATGTAGAAACATTATTCAGGCTTCTCAAAGACAGAGCTTGCAGCTGATTTGAGAGCAATACAGCATAGAGTTTAAAATCATGGGCTTTGGAGTCAGATAACCCAGGGATCGAATTGTCTTATTATAGCTGAAAGATTTGCAGAATGTGTTAAGTTCCTATTGCCAAGGTAACAAATTGCCACAAACTTAGTGGCTTAAAACAACACAAATTTATTACCTGACAGTTCAGGAGACCAGAAGTATAAAATGAATCTGCAGTGATATGTTCCTTCAAAGGATCAACGGGAGAATCTGTTTCTTTGTCTTTCTAGCTTCTAGAGACTGCCTGCATTCCTTGGCTCTTGGCCTCTTCCTCCATCTTCAAAGCCAGCAGGTTAACATCTCTCCTATCTGACTTCCTGCCTCCCTCTTAAAAGGACTCTTATGACTACATGGGCCCACCCAGATATTCCAAGATAATCTCTACACCTCAAGATTTTTAAATTGTTCACGCCTGCTAAATTCTTTTTGCACCATAAGTCCCTTTGCAATATAAGGTTCCTTTATGCCTGGATTCATAGGTTCCAGGGATTAGAACATGGACATTTTACGGGGGCATTATTCAGTCAACAATATGGAGTAAACTGAAATGGCCTCAGATCTCTTATCTGTAACATGAGGATTACAATAGTTCCAACATCATAGGTTGTTATGAGAATTAAATAGAATTGCATACATTGTTATTTACCACTACTGTGAAAACATGTAAATAATCCAGGAGCATTAGACACATTAATGAGAAAGGTAGATCTGACCCCTGTTCTTGGTGGAAATAAACCTTAAATGAGTAACCACAGAAATAAATGTATGTTTGCAAACTGTAATAAGTGCTGCTAAGGAATAGTAAGGGATACATTGTCAAAGAGTACCAATCTAGTCTAGAAAGGTCAGAAAAGCTCTTTCTGAGCAAACAGTTTTTAGTTGTTTTTTATGAATACATAAGAGTTACCTAGCTGAGATAAAAAGTAGAGGAGAACATTCCAGAAATTGGAAAAATATGTGCAAAAATCCACAATAGGAATGAGCATGGTACATACGAAGAATTGGAAAGTGTAAAGGCATGGAGGAAGAGTGGCAAATTAGAATGCTACAGAAGTAGTCAGCGATCAGAGCCGGTCATGCTCTAAAAGGTTTTGTTAAGATTTGGGGGTTTATCCTAAAAGTAATAGCAAAGGTGGTCTGATCAGATTGCTTATGAGAAAATATTGCTCTAGGTGCTACATAGAGAAAGAAAGGCAAGAGTGGAAACGAGAATGCCAGGAAAGGGGTTTGGCTTAGTCCGGGTGAGAGAAGATGGGGTGTCGCAGACTGGGCTCCCTAGGATATAAACTCCGAGATAGAGATCAGCAGGCAAGTGATTTATTTAATATGATGTGGAAGGAAAAGGATTGAGCAGAGGGAGTTCTCAGCTGACCCTAAAGGATGCTCTGAAGTGTAGATGGCCCCTCTAGGTCAAGGCAAAGGGAGTGGGCTTTTACACCCTCATGTTGATCAGTCACTAGATGCAGCTGGACCCGGAAGGAGGGTGCACT
>NW_011888789.1:13478677-13484334 GCF_000151845.1 Pteropus vampyrus
GAAGGGATCTAACTAATCTTTTTGGTCCCTATGCCCTGAACATCTCCCTAAAATCTATTCTCAAAAAAGAAATGACAATTATTTTTAAAATTATGAGTAAAATCAAGTCATTTCTCTGCTCCAAATTCTCCAAAGGCTGTCTGTCTCTTACAAAGTAAACACTAAATCCATGAATAATCCTGAAAGTTTGTACTTAATTTGCCTCAGTCCTCTTCTCATTGCCTTCTCACCCTGACCTCACCACCTCCCACTCTTCTCTGGCCACTCTGCTCCAACCACATTCGTCTCCTGCCTGTTCTTCCATACAAACTCTTATCTTCAGGCCTCTGCATTTGCTGTTCCCTCCTCTACAACACCCTTCTTCCAGATGTCTACACAGCTTACTCCTTTACCTCCTCCAGGTCTTTCGACAATGTCACATTAAGAAAAGCTGCCTCTGGGTATCCTATGCAAATTTGGACCCTTCCCTTGCTCTCCTAAACAACTCTGCTTCATTTAATACTCTCTGGCATCATCAAAATTATAAATTTACACTTTTCCTATTATGTATTTCCAGGTGAAATGTAAATTTCATTAAGGTAAGGTAGAGATTTTTTTGTTTTGTTTTGTTTATTTGGTTTACCTTGGTTTACTGTTTAATTTCCAATTCCTAGAAAAGTTCTAGCTAAAATTAAACCTTCAATAAATTTGATTAAATAATGAGTGAGTGAATGAATGAATGAATGAATGAATATATAAGGAGAGTTTCTAACTCAGTTTTCTAGTGCGGTGCCTTCCCCACACTCTCGTGCATTTTCTAGATCTGACTCAATAAGATGAGAGGAAAAGACCAGCCCGGCTTCTTGGATTACTAGAAAGTGGACCAGGCAGAAGGTCCATGAAAAGTTTCTGGGGCCCTTTGAAGTTAACATATATTATTTGGTTGAATTAAGTGATTAACATGTCAGTGGGGACATTAGCTGGCTGAATTTTGTAGAAGGTGGGAAGAACGAGTTGAAACTTCCAAAGAAGCCATCGCTCTATGTGTGGGTGATGCCAAAATAAATATTAAAAAAAAATTCAGCTCATTCTTTTTGAGTATTGTTTACATAAAGTACCTGATTATTTTTTCTTCTCTACTTTTTTTAATAGTGTTGTTGAGGAGATACTGTGTGTTGTGATTATCAAGTTACACTTTTATTCAGTGATTACAGATTAGCACTTGTACATTATCTCTGAAAGGTCATAGTTTCCGGTTGTGTCATGTCAGCATTTTGTAGTTAAAATCCCATTCTACAATCAGACACATTCCGAATTAACATCCTTAATTGTTAAGCTACCTCTCTACAGCTCAAGAGTTGCCCTGGATAGAGATGTCCAAAGGCCGCTGGTGTGGGTGTAGGCTGTCAAATATTCGGAGTACACTTTTATAACTTCTCCGGAAATTAAAACTTTCCTGAGTTAGCAGACCATTTGTTTGTTTTGGTTGTTGTTTGGAAAGATCTTGAGTTTAAGCCACCCTGTTTTTATCTTATCTTTACATTTTCCAGGTTGTTTTTCAGCTGTTTTTTTTTTTTTTTAAAGAAGGGCCCAACTCTGTATAATCTCATTGCCACAGATGGGTCAAAAGAAATCCTCACATCCCTGCCCCATCACTGAACATGACTTTTAGTAACATTTTGTACAAGAACAGGATGTTGGCAATTCAACTGTTAAACCTGTCTGTGATTATTCTTCCTTGAGATTACTCTGATGTCACCAGTGTAATTTGAGCCTGGAGCTTTTGTTCACACTTTAAATAGCAGTTCTGGAATGATTTTGCTACAGACTCTCTGGAGAGCCCCGGCAGGAGCTGAATTCCCAAAGATCTCCACATCGATGAAAGCAAAGTTGAGCCACCAAGCCGTCGTCGTCATGTCCACCTCGCTGCGAGTTAGCCCTTCCATCCACGGCTACCACTTCGACACAGCTTCGCGTAAGAAAGCGGTGGGCAACATCTTTGAAAACATCGACCAAGAATCACTACAGAGACTCTTCAAAAACTCTGGGGACAAGAAAGCAGAGGAGAGAGCTAAGATCATTTTTGCCATAGATCAAGATTTGGAGGAGAAAACACGAGCCCTGATGGCCCTGAAGAAGAGGACGAAAGACAAGCTTTTCCAATTTCTGAAACTGCGGAAATATTCCATCAAAGTTCACTGAGGACAAGAGAATGGATAAGAACATTATCCAGGAACAGACATTTGTGAGTCAATCGGTGAGACCTTAACATGCAGCATTGTGTTGCTGCCTTGCAAGCTTCTCCTCCGTCAGGACTCCGGAGGCTGGAAAGGAACAGAACAAACTGGTTACAAAGACTCCAACCAATTTCATCCCTGTGCCGTGACAGTGGAGAACAAAATGCTTTCAGCGAGGATTTGAAAACTCTCCCAGCGGGAAAGGACTGATGCCCGTGTCAGGAGAAGAGTCTGGATGAATGTAATGAGAACTGAAACTGAAGAAAACAGATGGCTGGGGAAGAATTCCAGCCAGGGTCTCTTTGTGGAGCCCTAGGACTTAAATTCGACCTGAACTTTTTTTTTTTTTTCTTAACCAAACTGGGTAAGGGGAGGGAGAAGGGTGAGGGGAAACAGGGAGAGAGGATACCACGCTCCAATTGTTTACTGATTTTTTTTTTATTTGAATGTTCAAAATGTTGCAAGCTTCAATATTGTCTATTGGTATGGATTTTTAGAGATCAGTAATTGATTATTTATTTGCATTTATTACAATGCTGAAAAGTGCACCACATGGGTGTAAGTAGAAAGTGAAGGAGCTGCAGCAGCACCTTCAGCAGCTCAGTGAAACCAGACACCACCTTCTGGTCTGTAAAGGGTTTTTATGCATTTCAAACTGGTTGCACAAAAGTTAGAAGAATGGGGTCCTTCAGAAGTCCGAAGTACTGTGAAAAAATTTTATAATTTTTTTATATTCTAGTTAATGCTAAAGTATAATCTAATTACATTTCTTACAGTTACTTCGATGAGCATTAGAAAGTGAATATGATACACTAAATAGTTTATAAAGATGCTATGGTATCTATAATTTATTATACATAACAAAAGATATGCAACCGTAATAAATTATTATAAACTTGGCTGCTCTTGGTCTGTGATGATTGGTAACAAAGAAAAAAATAAGATGGTAAATTATTACTATAAACTTTTATAAACTATTACAAACTTTTCTAAAGATTTTACTCTAAGAGTAAAAGATGATTTTCTACTGGCTTTACATTAATTGTTGAACTTTTTCAAAACAAATTTTTATACTTAATATTCTGGCAGTTTCTTTGTCCCAATTTTAAAATATAAGATATAGACATTGAAATTTATAGATTGACTCATCAACGTTGTTTATGTATCCATTGAGGGTGAGTTTTAAAAGGCTTTTTTCACCATATTTTTGAAAATTTTCCTCTGTGGCTACATTAGCTGTATATATTTGTACATTTATTTCTCCCAAAACAATATATTCTGGGATTAGAGTCTGAATTATGATCAAGACTCTGTGGATTATCAGTGTTTATTTAATATAAACCAATATGAGAATAACATTGCAATCTTTGCTTATTTCCTCATAAAAATATAATAAAACATTTCTAAGAAGGCATACATCAATGCCTACTACACTTTTCTTGCAGAGAGTTATAAAAGTTCTCCAGAAATTAAGTGTTTCAGAAACATCTACAAAGGTTTTTGAAAGTACTGATCATAGTAAAAAAAAAGGAGTGAATGACCTAAAATCTTTTGAGAGAGTTAGTCATGTTTTTAAATAATATATTTTTAAAAAAGAACTTAAGTGACCAAATCCATTTTTAAATGCTAATTGATTTGTTTACTGAAGATAATATAAAATTAGTCCATTAAAAAGACATTTTTTTACATGAGAGCATCTATGAAAACCACAAATTAACGTGCAGAATTGTGTGAGTGTTTTTCTAAGAGGAGTATTGATAATTTCCATCAGATTTACAAAGATATTTATAACAATAAAGTAAATTAAGAACAAAAGAGGAAAAGCATAACAGGTGGGAGGCTCAGCTGGTGATGGTATTTTGGGATTATCCAAGTCGAGTCTGTACAGAGGTCCTCTTCTCCATGACTCTATGTTCCCATTCTTACAAACTAAGCTTGCTTAATGATCTTACCTAAAGTTTCTTCACAGGTGCCAGGAATAAACTTCCTGCCTCTGATAGGGCCTCTCAGTGACACATTTTCTCTATCCATCTGGAATTCCCCCAAAACATTGATAAACCACTTGGAAACAAAACTTAGCAACTTACTCCTCCAGAATGCCTATTATACTCCATGCTTCCATTGAAAATGTTTAATTTATTTTCTATTGAAAGACTTTAAACACATTTTTCATATTAAACATAGTTCAAAGGTTGAAGTTATTATACATACATACTCATAACAATTTGCTCTGTTGTTTTCAATGTAAATCTTATCTATTTTTCACATTAGCTTGTACTCAGTTTTCTTGCAGTGTATTATCATTATTTTCTGATTGCAAGGCCATAACATGGGAAATAAATTTAAAAAGCAATCGGGATATGGTCCACAACAGTGCGAAGAATAATATCTCTTTAGGAGATTTTTTACACAAGCATGCTGTCCTTTCCTTCATGGAGAACAAAGTTGGAATCAATGTGATTGCACAAGGATGGTTTTTGACTTCATAATACTTTTATTATTTAATGTGAGGTGAAAGTAAACATTAGAACAGGTAGAATTAGTTCAGTTCAGAAACCCTTGTATGGCACAGGATGGCCAAATATATCTCAAGATATTTCATTATAATAGAAGAAATAAAAGTAGCAAAGGTGACATAGCTCATTAATAATGTTTGTATCATCAGGGTGATAGTAACAATTTTCAGAGTGTTTACTATTCATTAGACAATTTCTAAGTGTTTTATGCATTAAATCATTTAATTAGTGCTGTGACATAAGAGCAGGTGTGTGCATGCATTTGCATATGTATATGGTACACAGAGTACAGAGAGTACAGAGTACTCTGTGTACCATATACATATGCAAATGTATATGAATGTATATGTATGTAAATGAAGTACAGAGAGATGAAGTAACGTGCCAAACAACACACAGACAGCTAATGAGGCCAAGAGTCAAATCCAGGAAGGCTTGCTCCAAAACCTTCATTCCTAAACACTAGATTAGACTGCTTCTCTAGGAGAAACTAAGCTTCTCTCCTTTCTTTTTCTTCTTTAAAATGGTAATTACTTATATACCAGTAAGTCAGAAAGACAGGAAGGCTTGGCTTCTGAGAAATCACTTTGATCTGACCTGTGTCAATTTATTTGGCATTTGAATTGCATGGGGAAAGCTTCTTAGTCATTTTAATTGTATCAAGGGTTTCTTAAATGTAGCCTTTCAAATCTGCAGTTAAAATAATATCTGGGTTATCATCTTGGAATGAAAGACCCCATCTAAGTTCTCTTCCAGTTGTCAGTCAATGCTTTGGGTCTCAGTTTGTTCATTAGGGAAGATCAGAATCTGTAGATTCATTATTTCATTTCAGTCAGTGTTTAGCCCCTTAGTTTACCTCCCTGGTCCACAGAAGAGGAGGGTTTATATCTGTAGGAGTTTCCAACAAATGGGAATTATTGAAAAA
>NW_011888789.1:13485374-13508259 GCF_000151845.1 Pteropus vampyrus
TATTTATAACAATAAAGTAAATTAAGAACAAAAGAGGAAAAGCATAACAGGTGGGAGGCTCAGCTGGTGATGGTATTTTGGGATTATCCAAGTCGAGTCTGTACAGAGGTCCTCTTCTCCATGACTCTATGTTCCCATTCTTACAAACTAAGCTTGCTTAATGATCTTACCTAAAGTTTCTTCACAGGTGCCAGGAATAAACTTCCTGCCTCTGATAGGGCCTCTCAGTGACACATTTTCTCTATCCATCTGGAATTCCCCCAAAACATTGATAAACCACTTGGAAACAAAACTTAGCAACTTACTCCTCCAGAATGCCTATTATACTCCATGCTTCCATTGAAAATGTTTAATTTATTTTCTATTGAAAGACTTTAAACACATTTTTCATATTAAACATAGTTCAAAGGTTGAAGTTATTATACATACATACTCATAACAATTTGCTCTGTTGTTTTCAATGTAAATCTTATCTATTTTTCACATTAGCTTGTACTCAGTTTTCTTGCAGTGTATTATCATTATTTTCTGATTGCAAGGCCATAACATGGGAAATAAATTTAAAAAGCAATCGGGATATGGTCCACAACAGTGCGAAGAATAATATCTCTTTAGGAGATTTTTTACACAAGCATGCTGTCCTTTCCTTCATGGAGAACAAAGTTGGAATCAATGTGATTGCACAAGGATGGTTTTTGACTTCATAATACTTTTATTATTTAATGTGAGGTGAAAGTAAACATTAGAACAGGTAGAATTAGTTCAGTTCAGAAACCCTTGTATGGCACAGGATGGCCAAATATATCTCAAGATATTTCATTATAATAGAAGAAATAAAAGTAGCAAAGGTGACATAGCTCATTAATAATGTTTGTATCATCAGGGTGATAGTAACAATTTTCAGAGTGTTTACTATTCATTAGACAATTTCTAAGTGTTTTATGCATTAAATCATTTAATTAGTGCTGTGACATAAGAGCAGGTGTGTGCATGCATTTGCATATGTATATGGTACACAGAGTACAGAGAGTACAGAGTACTCTGTGTACCATATACATATGCAAATGTATATGAATGTATATGTATGTAAATGAAGTACAGAGAGATGAAGTAACGTGCCAAACAACACACAGACAGCTAATGAGGCCAAGAGTCAAATCCAGGAAGGCTTGCTCCAAAACCTTCATTCCTAAACACTAGATTAGACTGCTTCTCTAGGAGAAACTAAGCTTCTCTCCTTTCTTTTTCTTCTTTAAAATGGTAATTACTTATATACCAGTAAGTCAGAAAGACAGGAAGGCTTGGCTTCTGAGAAATCACTTTGATCTGACCTGTGTCAATTTATTTGGCATTTGAATTGCATGGGGAAAGCTTCTTAGTCATTTTAATTGTATCAAGGGTTTCTTAAATGTAGCCTTTCAAATCTGCAGTTAAAATAATATCTGGGTTATCATCTTGGAATGAAAGACCCCATCTAAGTTCTCTTCCAGTTGTCAGTCAATGCTTTGGGTCTCAGTTTGTTCATTAGGGAAGATCAGAATCTGTAGATTCATTATTTCATTTCAGTCAGTGTTTAGCCCCTTAGTTTACCTCCCTGGTCCACAGAAGAGGAGGGTTTATATCTGTAGGAGTTTCCAACAAATGGGAATTATTGAAAAAGGAGCCCAGGACACACAACTGCCTGATATTTTTTTCCCATTGTCACAGGGTAATCAGAGGATATGATTGAGGGTCCCTTGGAAAGCCTAACGAATAGATAAATGATTAAGCCATGGCCTAGGAATCATGTGGCCTTTCAGGGTTTTTCATCTACCCTTCTAAACTTCACATAAGAGTTTCCTAGGATGGCACAAAACTGAGTTAATTTAACTCCCATTCTCACACACGAGGAACTGTGAAGTGTAATCAGAGTTTGTACCTTATTCATTCATATAACAAAAATATGGTAAGCACCCACATGTGTGTGCTACCACAGTCAGAATAGATCTCTATTATTCTTATTAGAGGAGCCAGAAAATGTTTTAAAATAATTATAATACACACACACTAAGACACACGCGCTCACACACACACTAAACATTTACAGTCCTTCAAAGAACACAGCAGTTTACTTCCTGAGTCTTTTATCCTCATCTGCGGGCAGCAGCATTCTGTTAAGCAAATTCCGCTAGACTGAGACTGAAGTTCTGGGTTTTTTCCCAACTGTGCCGTAAGCAAATTCCTTTTTTATCTCTGGATTTCATCTGTTAAGGGAACAAAAGGGATTTGAGAGAATGATGTCTAAGATCTTCTTCATCTCATATTCTCCATAAATGGAAAATAATAACTGTGCCACCTTAAATGATAAGACTTCTTTCTTGATCAGTTGGTATTTTGCATATGGTAAGAATTTTTCTTAAATAAGACAAAAGCCTAATTTAAAAGTTTTGATTACTGATAATGGTTGCTTAAGGCAGAATGTGAGGGAAATAACTTTCTGTGGATCCATTTATGTTTTTAATAGTCTGCCCCTTTTCTGGTGGGTGCCTATGGTAGGACTGGCTATTAATATTATGAGTACCTCTTCCACATCCAAGCAATGACAGCCACTGTGAGTGAGAATCATAATCGCCTGTGTCATTTTAAAAAATATAGATTCCTTTCTTTCTCTGTCTGACTTTTTCACTTAGCATAACACTCTCTAGGTCCATCCATATTGTCACAAATGGAATGGTAAGATTTCATTCTTTTTTATGGCCTAGTGACACTCCACTGTATATATGTCCTACCTCTTCTTTATCTATTCATCTTTTAATTGGAGTATCGAATCCATTTACACTTAAAATAATCATTGATAAGTATGTAGTTATTGCCATTTTATTAATTGTTTTCTGATTGTTTTTGTAGTTCTCTGTTCCTTTTTTATTCTCTTGCTCCCTTTTCTAGTGGATTGATGACTTTCTGTAGTATTGTGGTTAGATTTCTTTTTCTTCATTTCTTGCATATCTCTTTTAGATTTTTGTTTTGACCTTACCGTGTGCTTCATATTTACCAAATACTAAATTATTTCACTTTAGATTTTGGAATCTAAAACACAAAATAAATGAAGAAAAAAAACAAAACAGAAACAAACTCATAGATACAGAGAACAAATTGATGGTTGCCAGATGGGAGAGAGTTTGGGGTGCTGGGGGAAAATAGTGAAGAGATTAAGAAGTGCAAATTGATAGTCACAAAATAGTCATGAAGATGTAAAATACAGCTTGGAGAATATAGTCAATAATATTATAATAATTATATATAGTGTCAGGTGGGTTCAAGACTAATAAGGGGATCACTTCATAAGTTGTATGAATGTCCAACCACTATGCTTTACACCTGAAACTAATATAATTTTGAATATCAACTGTAATTGAAAAAATGTTTAAGTCTTTAATAAATAAATAATTTAAAAATGTTTATATAGATTTGTGGTCCCAAACTCTCTGGGCATTGGGCCCAGTAATGGGTATTTTCACAAAGCTCCATAGTTAGCCATGAAGAATATTGGATGTAGGGAAACATTTCTTATGTTACAGTTGCATGTTCTGTTAATGATATTTCTTAATATAAGACTAAAAAGAATTTGATTTTATGGCATTAGCTGGAGTTTTTCTTACAATATTAATTCTGTCATTAATTGAAAAATCATACCCAAAAAGAATTGATTTTGAGGAGAATATAAAATTTTTTGAATTTTAACAATTGCTGTGTGTGTAGATTAATGCTTTCATTACTTTTTATGGGATTTCTTTTTCTTGAATATCAGTCTAATATTTGCCTACATTGATACATGTATGTGTTTAGCAAGATAAAATCTTCTGCTTTCTAACCACTAACTTTTCTTCTTATTTTCCTGCAAGTTGTCCATGTTTAGTATTTCTGTCTAGTTTTATCATCTGAAAGATTTGGGAGACTTCCGCTGATCTCAGAGTGACAAAGGAGCCACAGTATCTGAAGTGATATTTGTAGGAACATCTTCCCCTACTGATATTGTAGAATACCTCTGGCAGTGCAGTTGTCTTCAAACCTACTCTCATTAGAATCTCCTGAGGGACACTTTAGAACCCAGATCCTTGGATTTAATGATTCAGACTTTCTGGGGCTGGTCACCTGCTATCTCTGTTTTTAAACCACTCCGCAGCTGATATTGCTGCAAAGTCAGATTGAGAACCACTGACCTAGATTAAAGTCACAAACTGTGATCGGTGTGAGATGTGACACATTTTAACTCATCCATGTCACCTTGGGCACATCACAGGCCTCAAAACATTTTTAACTAAACAAACTGTTGACCCAAGATGTGACTAGAATCTCATCCTGGAATATGTTATTCCTATTAGCTCTCATTCAAATAATACCAGTATTTTGACTTTGCTTGTAAATTTTATCAGTTCTAATAAATCTTATCCAATCACCGTTAGCTAAACTCCCAAAAGGCACATAGCTTTAGCAATTAAAATACATTTTCAAATGAATAGAAAGTCTTTCTCCCCATTAAATATATCTACCATTTGCCTACTATTCTGGAAAACTCATTTCTTCATCCAGATAAGTTATTCTTTTAAAGTTATTCTTTTAAAAAGGAAGGCTTAGCACTCATCACTAATAATCACTTATATAACTAGCACTTAATAAAACAAATTTCTTTCTAACAGCAAATATCCTCCACTGAGATCATGGGATTTTACTTTTAAGGCAGGAAGATTGAAATCAAGGATAAAGGGACACTTGAAATGTGTAAAGGAAAAAACAAAGGTGGTAATGCCCTGAAGAAAAGTATCTGTTCCCCAATTTTTCTTAGCACTGTTCTTGGCTATTTTAGGTAGCTAGATAGTTGAGTGTGCCTTATGGTAGATGGTAGAAAGATAAATAGAGCAGTGTTTAGGGTGTAAGAACTGAACTAATCTTGCCTCGGCCATTTATTAGTTATGTGTAAATTTTGAGTAAATATTGTAATCTCTCTCAGCCTTGCTTTATCATCTATACAATAAGGATAATAACACCTCCTGTGTTAGCTTGTTAGAAAAGCCATAACAAAGTACCACAAATGAAGTGACTTAAACAAAAGAAATTTATTTCCTCACAAATCTAGAGATTAGAGGTGTTGGCAGCGTTGGTTTCTTCTGAGGCTTCTCTCCTTGCCTGGAAGGTGGCCGTCTTTTCTGTGTCTTCACATGGTCCACTCTCTCTGTTTTTTAATCTCCTCGCCTTTTAAGGACATCAGTCATATTGGATTAGAGCCCAACCTAAGGATCTTATTTTCTCTTAATTAGTTCATTGAAAGCCCTGTTTCCAAATACAATCACATTCTGTGGTACTGGGAGTTAAGACTTTAACATATGAGTTTAGAGGGGGCAAAATTCAGTTCATAACACTGCCACATTTATTTCTCTTGATTTTTGTAAGCATAAAATAAGATAATGCATGCGAAAAGGTCAGAAGTTAAAGTTCCCAAAAGGGTAAGATTCTGGGGGACAGGGATGGTGCTTTGCTCATGGTAGAACATTATAAGCTTCTAGCACAAAGCCAAATATAGGGTAGGTACTTCATAAGTGTTTGTTAAATATGAACACACGCACTTTACGTAAACATAAAGTATTCATTTGATGTATTAATTTATTAATCTCTGAAATCATCATGCGATTTTATATCCTTTTTGTCTCCTCAGCATCTCAAAGGAGGGCTCAGTCAACAGTGACCTACTAGTGTTAAATGACGACCAAGGCATGAGCCATAGTTCATGTTGAAAGAGTCATGTCAGATGCCTTTCTACTACGAAGCATTTGGTTTGTTTCTCATTATGCATGAGTGGCTTCAAAATGTTCAGTGGACGTGAACAAGTTTGCTGAACATCTGTGAACTGAGTTGCCGACAGCTTCTAGTTCTGTTATTCTTCACAAAATTTTTACCTATAGTTATGAATATTAGAAAAGTATTGTTTTCTCTTATTCTCCTTCCAGCTTCAGAGTCTTAGTATAACCATCACTGACAAAACTTTAGCATTTCATGTGGGTAAGTGTGAAGAAGGAAAGATTTAAAAACTCCAAGTGATACATAAACTGAAAAAAAAAAAAAAATACCACGCCAATCACCAAAGCAATTCTATACATCTTACCTTATCTAGCAAGAATTTCAGAAAGAATAGCAAAGGCTTAGAGAGTTCCATAACCTGTACTTGAGAAGTGTGGGAACCTTTATGTAATAAAGCTTTGCAAATGTTTTTAGAAACTAAATGCCATTGGCTGTTGTCTGATTTCATCTGTGAAAAAAATAAGTGTATATCATGCCAATGATTAAAACCATATTAATGTGACATTTAAAAAACATCATTTAGGGTTGAGTTTAGCTCAAGCAGTTACTTCATCATGGCAGACTACTAAAAAACATCATTTAATGAAATAAAGTGACTAAAATAAGTCAGCCAAACAAGTATGGGATAATATGTAGGCAAAATAACAATCTTAGAGTCTGGTTTTTACTTTAAATTGATCATGGTCGTATTGAGTAGGCATAACTAGTATTGTCTTTTTATTCGACATACACTTGGATTTTGATGATACCTACATTGTTACTTATGGGATCAAAAAGGTATGTGATTCTTCCAGGATTATCTAGTCTGGCATATGGATTCTCCTCGAAAAATGTAAACACCGGAACCTCCGTATCCCACTGATTACATTTCACACCTATTTCAGTGAACCTTTATTCTTTTATAAATTTTTCTCATTATTTTGAAATTGATATAAGAAACTAATCAGTTTTTCTGTTTCAATTTTAAAAGCTCAATGTTGCTGTTAGACACGTTTGCAAAAATTCTAGACAAATGAGACAGAGCTGGTTGCTTGGGCAGGACAGACACATACTGGAGACATCCCCACTCGAAATTCTGCTTCTCAACCAAGAAAGATCATAAACTCAATATTTTGGCATCAAAGTTGAGAGACTTAGAAAGACTCACTCACTCTAATCAAATTTACAGTCTGCCATATAAACAAGGACCACTAACTTATTCATTTATGGGAGAAATTTAATCGGCAAGCAGTAAAACAAATTCTAAGTAAAAACAAAGGGAAAGGCACTGTCTTGAGGTCAGTCTCCCTGGCTTTGGTAAAGTTTGAAGAACTAGCCTCACAGCAGAGACCTCTTATCTACTGACTACTGCAACATTTAGCTTTTGTTGCTTAACAAACTCTCCTAACACTTAGTGACTTAAAATGACAACTGCTCTATTTAGCTCATGTTTTTGAGGGGCAGCTTGGGGATTCTTCTGGCCTGGGCCAACTCATCTGTCCCTTGTTGTATTTTCTCAAGTGTCTGTAGTCAGCTGGAGGCCACCTGATGTTAGATGATGTAGGATAACCTCACTCACATGTCTGGTAGGTTGTTGACCTGCATATCTTGATTATTCTCTGCTGTATTTTGCAATCTACCCTATACAAGCACTTAGGGACTCACATCATGACAGTGCTTGATAAGCATTTGTCAGATTCTGCCTTTCTGTCTTCTTTATTCCTTATATGTACACACCATGCTCACCATCTATCTTCTTTGTAACATTATCCTTTCCAGAACAAGCTACAGTGTAAGAAGCTACACTTTATCTTATTAATGATTGTCTTACTCCAGGACTGCTTCTTGAGGTCAAATCCAGATTTGTTCATAAAACTCAATAACTCATTTAGAAATACTTTTTTTTACTAACCACCTTAGCTAGTTAATTTGGTTTGTAAGACTCAGACATTCATTTAGAATTCTGATTCACAAAACTAGTCTTTCATTTAATAATACTTTTTTACTGACTTCCATGGCTAATTAATTTCTTCCATAAAGTGTGAATTTAACCAATGTTAAATTCATATTCAAAGGATATTCATTGTTGTTTTTCTGTGATTGCTTGATAGTGTAGGGAGGTCATCTCTGACCTACTATTATCCCCATGTACCTATCCCAGTGCCAAAGAGTTTTATGAGTATAAGCAGAATTCTGAAAAATCGTAACCATCCTAACCACGATCTTTTATTCCTTATGAAATATATAAGCACATGTCACTGAACATCTGAGCTAGTTCCTCTCATTAAAACTCTGTTTGGAAAGGGTGTAAATTTAACTGCTAAAAATGCCTGTTCTGTTCTCTGGAAGAGTGGACATTGAGAGACATTAGCCTAAGGGAGACAGACTGACTCAGGGAAAAGAATTAATGGAAGCACATGGCTCCTGCAAGCAGGAAATGCTTTGATAGGCCTTTTCCTCTTTTTGTTACCAGGAGAGACTTGACAATAGACTCCACCTCAGAGCAGCTGCTCTCTCTCTGTGTGATGATCACAGCACATTTTCCTTGTCAGACTTGGAGTCTGCACCAGGGAGTGCTCAGGAAGGGACACGCACAATGTTGGGGATCTGCCCTTGAGCCTCTGAGCTGCACGATGGGTGGAGACATCGCCCCTAAGACACACACGAATCCTCTTGGCACACGTTTCAGGAAGGCCATCTGCTTCTGTTGTTCCTCTGACCTTTTGTTAGAACCCACCCAAAACTGGAAAAGAAGTTACCAGAATAAAGCTAAGCCTAAGGCTGTTTTAGACCCTATCGCTTGTCAAAGCAGGTCAAATTAGCAAAACTTTAGTTTAGCTCCAAACATGTGCCCAGTATTATGCTCAACACTGGCTATAGAGGGAAAATTAATATTTTTTCAGTGCTTTCACAGTGTCAGGCATTAGAGAGGATGCTGAATAACATTATTTAATATTTTCAATATTTTTGTAAGGCAAATTTTATTATCCCAATTTTTTTTAGAAGAAGAAACTGAGGCTCCCGGAGGTTCACCAACTTCACCAATGCTGCTCTAACCTCATAAGAATGTAGAGAAGTACAAAATAAGAATTCTGCCTAAACTTCACATTTGATTTAATTTCAACCCTGAACTATCCCTTATTCTCCACCTTGTATTCAATATCCAAGAGACCCCATGAAACATTTGAAAGCAGAAGATCTGGTTCTAGCCCCATCTTGATATATGCCATGGGGAGAGACACTTAACTTGCAGGGTTTTATCCTTCTTGATAACTTGACTGTGACAAAATGAGAAAACAGACCCTTTAATTCCTAAATGTGTAACTATGTTATAAAATGTGGTATAGACTATATCTATTAGGATGTCTACTATAACAAAAGAAAACAACAAAAATAGAAACAGAAAATAACAAGTATTGGCCAGGATGTGAAGAAATTGGAATCTTTGTGCATTCCTGATGGGACTGTCAAATGGTGCAGCCCCTGTGGAAAACTGTATGGCAGTTCCTCAGAAAATTAACCGTAGAATTACTATGTGATCCATCAAGCCCACTCCTGGGTGTGTCCCCAAAAGAATTACAAGCAGGAACTTTAACATGTATCTGTATACCCATGTTCATAGTTGTATTATCTACAATAGCAAAAAGGTAAAAACACTCAAATTTTCATCAGTGGATGAATAGATAAACAAAATGTGATATATACATACAGTTGAATACTATTCAGCCTTAAAAAGGAAGGAAATTCTGATACATGCTACAAGATGAATGAACTTTACATTAGGCTAAGTAAAATAAGCCAGCCATAAAGACAAATACTATATGATTTCATTTATATGAGGTATCTAGAGTAATAAAATGGAGTGTTGTTTAATGAACGAGTGCAGAGTTTCAGTTTGCGAAGATAAAAAAGGTTTTGGAGATGGATGGTGGTGATGACTGCTCAACAATGTAACTATACTTTAAGCTACTGAACTGTACACTTAAAAATGGTTAAAACAGTAAATTTTATATGATGGATATTTTATTACAATAAAAAAGAGAGGTTAAAATGGGGTATGGATTTTGTAACAAGATATAAGAATATTCCTCTTTCTTAAAATATTAGAATTATTATTTAATTTATAAATTATTTTTAGTGACTTTCAAAGTAATGGTGACTTTACAGGCCTAATGACTAAAGGTCTCAATTGAAATATAAGCCACAATGTACAGGATGAGTAGAAGTCATTTTGACAAATGACGGAGAAGAGAGAAATTCAAAGAATAAGATATTTTATTACAAGATTCTGTGATGGGAAAAGCATGGATTGTCAAAAAAATGGGAACAAGTTGATGTTGCTGGACCCAGAGAGTAGGGGAAAGAACAGCATGTGAAGAAGTGGAGACAGCAGCAGGGCAGAATCACTTGAGGCCAGGTTACAGAGTTTGCGTTGTGTCATAAAGCAAACAGAGCCACTGAAGAATTGCAGGCTGGAGAATGGCAATATTCTGGTTTATGGTTTTAAAAGGTTGATATGGCAGCATTTTGTGGAAAGGGTCGGTGGGTAATTGTATATGAAAGTGTCTGTCTTTTAGGTGGATATTGTAGTTGCTCAGTTTAGAGTACATAGGGGTGGAGATGAACAGAAGTAGTTGGAATTTTAGAGATAATTTGGGAGGAACTATCAACAGGATTTGGAGATGCATTGGCTTAATCCTGTGTTATTTCCTAATCAGTCATTTTCTCCAGTGCCACAGTCACAGCCTCATTTTTGTCCACTTGAGCTTTGTTAATATTGATGAAGTTCATTGACTTCAGCTCTTGCCTCTCAAAATGTCCTTTACTTTATAGCTAGATTTAGCCTTCGAAAATGCACTCTACACACGTAACTTCCCTGCTCAAAACTTTCAGTCTACCCATTGCTTACAACATCGAGTCTACCTTCCTTTGCCTGGCATACAAACACTTTATGATATGGCCTCTCTTGAAAGAGGTATCGACCTCATCTCTTGAAAATGGACTCCATCAAAAAAATATTTCTTTAACATCCATTTCAGGCCAGATTAATTACTACCAGCACGTTATCATAAAGTATTCCTTTCACTACACTTTCATTCATTCTATCTTCATGAAATGCCTTCACCCTTATTGCTGCTTTTGTAAATGTGACTCTTTCTTGTCTTGGATCTGGACTCATTTCTTAGGAAGCTTTTAGTGAGTCTTTAAATTCACACTAAGCACAACTAGCCATGGGCATGTTATGCCATCAATTACTAGTAACCTTTTCATATGTTAGTGAGAATAGAAGTCTCATTTTTCTATTGAGAAGGTGCTCAGTATGGAGAGTTTGTTGCTGTTTATGTAATCAATAATCATGTGCTCAATCAGAGCGTAGGATAGACTTGGGGACTCAGGATGCCAAGAGGAAAAAGTGCTCAGGCATCAGAAAGGGAAGGTAGAAAATGCTCGTCATTCAGTAAATAATTATTAAAAATATAAATTATTGACAACTTTGTCTAGCTACAATATTGTGCTATCAGTAATTTTGGAATAAGCTATGGTCTCGCTCTTAATGATTGCATAGCTAAACTTATTTCACTTCAATCATTTCTTGAATATTTGTTTTAGGAGCTGTTAAGACAAATAGGTTCTGCTTTAAAATATTAGTGGTGAGGTTAGCGGAGAGTGGGAGGAGGGCAGACACATAAACAAATAATTATAACATAAAGCAGTAAAAACAACAGTAGAAAAATACACACAATAGCAATAAATCACAAGATGAAGTGGTTAATTCTGCCTAGGAAATTATTGGTTGACTAGAATTTGTTCATGTCTTTGTTTGTTTGAAAATTACTACCCTGATTCTATTACAGCTTTTTAATACTCTCTGTCCAGCCCATCTGCCATTCACACCCTGATCTCTGCTCCAGCTACAGTGGCCCAGGTTATTGTCACCAAACAGGCCTATACTCTTCATCCTTTGGATTCTAGCCTTGTGCTTCTCAAACTTTAATATACATACAAGTCACCTGGAATCTTGTTAAAATGCAGGAGACTCAGGAGGTCTCTGGTAGGCCTTAGATTCTACATTACTAACAAGCTCCCAGATGAAGCCAACGCTGCTGGTCTGCTTTCCTGAGTAGCAAGGTCACTGACGCCTCCCTGAAACACCCATTCCCACTGACTCAAATCCTCTACATTTTTTATGGGCTAAGTCAAATGTCTGCCCTATGAAGGTAGTTCCTAAACTTCAGGATTGAGCATCATTGCTCTTTTTTTCTGCACTCATTGGCAGGTATTTCTCTCCAAGCCTTTTTCCCCAGTATTCCTCAGTTGTTAGCTCCTTGAGGGAAGGGCTTGGTTTAATTCATCTAGACTTAATGTAATTTAACCAAATTCCAGGCTGTGTCTGTTATGGAATTGGGCCTCAATAAATATTTGTTCAGTTTGAATTGAAATGGAACTTAAAATATGATTATGTATGGAATAGATGTGTGTGTGTGGGAGCGCATGCGTACTCTATTCAATGTAGGTAGACCACATCATAAGACATAGACAAACCAGGTCATTTTAGTACTTTAAAATGTTTAGTACAAACATTTTAAAACATTTAGTACAATGTTTTATTATAATAAAACATTGATTACAATTATCAGGGTGGTAGCAGTCACTAAAAATATAAGCTTGAAGAATATAAGCTTAAAGAATATAAGCAAGACGGTTTTTTCCTGTAGGTCTCTCGTCCTCAGAGCCTATGGCTGTGCCTTGCACATAGTAAATAATAAATACCTGTTAAATCCTAAATAAATGAAGAGAGAAGATATTAAACTTCAATTCTGTGAATAATTACAATGTTAACCCCTAGAAAATAAAGTAATTAAATCTACATTAAGATCCTCATTTTTCTGGAATAAAGTAAAAACAAACAATATTCTGGGATGGCCAAAAAATAATCTGAAAATCTTCTCCTCTAGAGAATCCACATTATTTTTTTTCCACTAAGTATATCTTTATACATAGCAAAAAAACAAAATCTAAGACATTTTTCCATATGAATTGTTTTTTCCCCAAAATGCCAAATTGTTTTAGATCAACAAAAGGATTTGTTTTTACTATTAAATATCAAAAGAGACCAACTTAATTGCAAACATAAAAGCTTTTTCCTTGTCTCTCCCTTCGATTTTGCTGATGAGGAAGATTGTGCAGCCTTACTTGGTACCAAAATAGCTCTGTTTTGCTGACTATTATCATCTCCACAGGGCGGAGCAATGATAATGAACTTAAAACACAGGAAGTTTACCATTTCACAGTATTAAAATAGAATTTCTTTTTATAAGGGTACTCTCACACAGGGGAAAGCAACTAGAATTTTTATTTTCTAAAAATTGTTGACACTACTATGCTGTATTAGTATATTAAGGTATTCATGCAACTCCTACTTGGGAAATATTGCTTCTTTGTATATGTTTATTTGAATGATGATTTTCAAAATAATTCAAATTTTAAAAAATTTCTAGTGCCTATTAAGCATTTTAGTCACTATAACTTAGTGACTAAAGCTAAAGCCACTGTTATAAACAATAAACTTTTTAGGACTTCATGTTTCCTCTTAAAAATTAAGTGGTAACAATTATTTTTAAATAATGATTCAAAAAGAGAGGCATGAGCTGGGAGTAACATTTGCCAGTACCCACCATAAGATTGGCTCAGTAGAAATAGAATTTTGGTCAATCGTCATAGCATTCCATGGAGGTATCTACTGTCATTCTCATCTTACAAATGAGAAAACTCAGGATCAGAGCAGATAAGCAACTTGCCCAATGACTCACATAGTGAACAGTGGAGGTGAAAATCTGACTCGTCTTCCTATCTCCAAAGCCCACATACTTTCCTTTGTACCAAGATACCTTTAGAAAGCTACCATATATTTTATTAACATGTTATGTCTCTGTGTAAAAAGTGTTACATACAAGTATGTCTGTATCTTAGATAATATAACTTTATTTTGTTCATTCCTCCAATAAACATATATTGGGTCTCTACTACGTCATTGGCAAGTTCTAAGTGCTAAAAATAGAGATAAAATACAGTATCAGGAGAGAAAGACAATTCAAAGACAAATGTAATTTGAAGTTGCCAACATTTCATTGCTTTTGAGTTACTAAAATGTCAATTTCTTGTGATTTATACTAAAATCTGTTATTCAATAAAGAGAATAATAGCACACTTCATTTCAATTATTTTAATTTAATATTTTAGAAAGGAAAACATCTCCACCTTATTTCTCAACATTTTGTTTATACTGGATATGTAAACAGTTTCTTTTGGTTAATTGGAAGCTTGTATTCCCCTGAGAACACTGAACTCATAGCAGAACTGGACCCCATTCTGTGCTCTGAGTTTCCATCTTAGCTCTGTCACTCACTAGTTCCATGACATTGGGCAAGTCATTTAACCTCTCAGTTTCATTGTCCTTATTTAAATAATGGAGATAATTTTACCTATTTCAGAAGCTTGTTCTTCAACAAATGAACTAATGAGTGATTGTTCAATAATTTCCAGTCTTCCTGCTCTTAATCATTTCTTTCTGATTTATAGTTGAAGACACTAGAACAGAAACAATCCACATTTCAGTTTCCAAATATTTCACTTTTCATCTTTTATTATGATAAAAATTTCTTCTGAATGAATTTGTTCTGTCATTTTACCATTGATCTAGGGAGGAGAAAAAGGCACTTTATCACCATGCAAAATATTTTTCAGAGAACCTTTTCTTGGCACTCTCTTTAAGCAGTCTCGAACTGACTCATCAATTCCAATTCCCAGGGCTTTCTTGAGAAGTGCATGCACTTGGATCATGGAGGTCCTTTCTGTAATGTAGGACTGACATCATAGAGCCAAACCAACCTGCCGAAGACTGAGATTCTTCCCAACAAGTCTGGTACTGCACTCAAGGCATCTCCACAGCTAACAGGAAATGATTCAAGACCAGGGTTAACCAAAACAAGTGTGGTCATAAGCTATAAAGAATTTGCATCATAAAACTTCCCTGAATAACCTACTCTGTGATTCAATAGGTTCCAAATATTGTGAGATAAGAGACATATTTTGCATGACACACTTTTAAAGTCTCTACCTGAGAACAAGTAGTACCTAGGAGTGTAAATACTTCACTTTCATACACTCCCTCTATTATATTTAAATGGAATGAATTAAATTCAATTTAACTAATGTGTATATTGCTCCTACATACTAATATGTATGTAGCCAGATGCTGTGCTAGGCCATGGGTATAAAGCCACACAAAATAGATTTGTGTCACCTTGCAGTTTTATTTGCAAGAAGAAATATTAGTTGCAAAAGTAAATAAATATATAATTTCAGAATATGGTAATAAGTCTGAAGTACAGGGTACTATGAGTGAGACTATCAGGAAAAATAGTCTTTACTGAGAATGGGACTTTTAAAGAGAAAGCTGGATGTCTCAAGCAGGTGAAGAATGGGAGGAAGAGGCAGCAGGGTCTGAGTATTCAAAGGCCCTAAGATAAGAGAGGTGGCATAGTGGCTTGGAAGAATAGAAGGCAAGCCTGGTGTTTGGGGTAGAACTCATGTTATTTGGACTTTGCTCTCGGAATAGAGTCAGTGAAGTATTTCAGAGGGAGGGATGGCAAATAGATCCATATTTTTAAAAGCTCACAGCAGTCATTGTGTGGAAAGCAGATAGGATAAGAGATGAGAGTGGATATGGAGAGAATAAGGAAAATGTGGTGGCAATGAGCGTTTAGGGAAGCCTTAACCAATGATGTGGAAAAGACAAAAAAATGGAAGAAGTGGCTAGAAGTGCAGAACGGGAAAAGAATCTGTCATAAAGAAGCTGTGCACAAAATCCTTACGACATAGCAAAGAATGTCAGCAGCAAATGAAGTCAGAGAGGCAGCCTCGATAATAGTGACTTGTAGCAGTTATAGGATAGGGGTGGCAAGGAGGTGATTTGCAGACTGATTGTGGCTTCTGACTTTTTTTTAAGATCTAGAACAAATTCCCTCATTCTCTTACACCGAATGCCACACTGATCCAGAAGTGAATCTGGTTCATGCAACGATGCTGACTACTGCTGTCCAGTTCTCTGTGGATCTGACCCCAGTCAGTCACTGTGGTAACACTGATGTTCTCCAGTGCCCAAAAACATACCCTTTGACAATGGGGCTTTTGGAGGGAGTAGCCATGTATGAATAGTAGGGGCGCCCCATTGTTCTCCTTGGTCGCTCATGGAGAGAGACACTCTTACTGAGGAACACTATGCCCTTTGAATATGATTAGTAAGACAGAGATGACTCTATTCTTTGAAGGTCTCCCAATGACCAAATTTGGCCTCTGGGAACTGGAGAGAAACATTTCATATGAGTCATACTGGTTTGCCTCATTTTCTGTCATTAGTTGTTATGGAAACCACACAGCCCATCCCAAGGGTTCAGAATTCCTGCAGTTAGCCTCAAAGTTACCCATAGTTTACACAGCAAACAAGTTTGCTTACTTTGTTAATCCTTACCTACTTCCTGCCTTGTTCAAATTGGAAGCTGAAGAACTCAATAGTGCCTACAGCCCACGCTGCTCTTTTCACGTGAATCAAAATAATAGACATGCCCTTGTGTTCTGCCCTGAGGATAATATAGATATTGAAAAGAATTTTAAATTACATCCTGGGTTATCTGATTGTTAGATCAAAGCTGCTCCCCTGCTAACAGAGAAACTGTACACATGTGAAAAGAATTTAAGAATTCTTTACACTGTCTTTTTTGGGTTCGTCCCAATCTCTTGGCAAAATCTCCAGTCAAATCTTAATAGCCACTAGGTTTACTTTAGGAAATATGCACTTTAAAGAGATTCTTGACAGATTTTTGCTACTCGAACTTCTTTGATATCTACAAATATTTGTAACTCAGACACAAGTTTGATGATCACAGTGCCACCTGATTATTCAAAGACCAATGGTGTACTTTGTGGTTTCTTTGGCAAGGAATTTTAACCAGACAGATCTGGATTTATAAAATAGTAATATTAACATCTACACCACAAGGTGTTATAAAGACTAAGCAAGTTAAATGGGCAAATTACTTAGAATAGTTCCTTATATATAGTAGACACTTAACCAGCATTAGTTACTTTTCCTTTTCAGTATACTAACTGCTTTTGGTCATTCTGCCCAGTTGCATATGGGCAACATGAATAGTGAATTAATAGGTAGAGAACGTGGAATAATGGGGTGAAAAAGATTCATAATTAAGAGAGCCTGAATCCCATTCAGATGTTCCATTTAACTTTAGCTATATGACTTAACTTGGGCAAGTGACTTAACTTCTATGAGTTGTAACTATAAACTGAGAAGGTTGGAATAAATAATCCTGAAGCCAGACATTTTGGCCAATACAAAGGAAGCAACATCTATGACTACTAGCCCCAGGAAATTTACATTTATTTTTTTGAAATTCCACAAAGGAAGAGAATAATGCAAGGTAGAGAAAAGACAAATACGGAGTAGTGTGACAGATGCATTTGGTAAAGTGGGTAGAATTCACATTAAAATTCAATTTTCCCCTGTCATCTAAAGTTCATGTATGTTAATGAGTCACATTAACAATAATAAGTTACATTTGACTAACTTGTGCCTTCTCACATTACAGGAACTTAGTCCCATGCAAAATCTCATCCACATGTTTAAGTGAATCAACAGAGGCTGTTTCACGTATGCTCCTTGTAGTCTCTCAGGCCCATAATTTCATTCTTTTTGTTAATGTTGGCCACCTGCGCGGTTACTTAGGGGTGATCGCTCATCACTTCTAGGGAAATTGGTGTTTGGAGTGAGAACACTGATGTTCATAATCTTGATGGGGATTTTCTCCCGATATTTCAAATGCCATCTTCTCTAGGTGAGACAGTGTTTGCTGAGAGCCAGCAGTCCTAGTGGGGTCTATGCTTATGCTGTGTTCTTTGTAGTTATGGGAAGAACATGCTTCTACCTTACTTCATTTAACAACATGTTATTTGGGCTTTGAAGTAAACTCTTTGGACCCTGTGTGCTGTGGTTTCTCAAGAAAAGACCTGTTTCTTTCTTCTTCCTATAATTTTCTCTTTGTAGAGCTTAATACCAGTCCACGGGGCTAGAGGGGGACAAATATTGTCCCTTACCAACCTGCTGTGTCTCTTCCTCTCTTCCAGCCCCAAATATTTATGAAAATAAATCCCTAAAGGCCTTGCCCATCATTTAATAAACATATTCAGACAAGTCAGAATCTCACCTTAACTTCTAGCTATGACCTTCCACTAAAGAAAGATAGACCTTATTTAAATAAAAAAATTCTAGCTGGTAAACAGTAAAAAAAAAAATATGATGGGTTTCAGAATTTATGATTTAAGTCTTGAGAGATAATTAGAAATAGGGCCAGATTAGCAAAGACATCAAGTGCTAGGCTGTCAGGCTTTACAGAGTCATTGTAGAAATGAAGACAAATATTTGAAACTGAAGTCAATTTTGGTATTCAAGTTTTCTAAAATTTTAATGACAAAATAAAATCCACATCTACTGAGTGCTATTGTGTACCTTTGTGAAAATAATGTACACTTTCTAAACATCGGTTTACTCTTCTATATAACACTGGAATAATTCTACCTTTGTTAAACCCTACTGTAAGGAGTAAATCAGATATACGTAAATTCAGTTGGTACAGAGCCTAGTGCATAGTGAGAGCTCATACATATGTCCTTTTGCTTTCTCCATAGTAGAAGATTAAGGTAAAATTATTTTCAATTTAAAAAACTAAAAGAAAAACCTTTAAAAAACTAAGTCTAAGAATTACCTGTGTGTTTTTATTATTCCTCCATCAATAACATACACCACCAGTGATGAGAACAATTTTACTGTCAGAACTTAAAAGAGTTAAAAGGGGAAAATGGTAAACTTAGTCTTCAGACAATAAAAGGTTATATTTATTTTTTCTTTCATCTTCTGATAAATTATACCTAAATCCAGATTAGGTATATTACTAAAAATGCAAAAAATAAAAATATTAACAAAAATAGCCTCTCTTTTAATGAATGTGATGTCATTAGAAAAAGAGTTTATCATATTTAAATCTTCTGAGCTGTTACTACATTATTTAACTCAATGTGATCTCTGATATTTTCCCTCTAATTTATACACAAAAATCATAAATTTAAGAACATAGCAGCATTATTGAAATGTAATTTACATGCACACAAATCACTGACTTAAGGTGTAAATTTGACGAGTTTTAGCATATTCACAGAGTTGTGCAACCATCACCACAATAAATTTTAGGACATTTTCATCACCTCCAAAAAAACTATCATACCCTTTATCATTGTTTCCTTTCTCCACTCCATCCTTCCTTTCCTAGCTCTTAGCAACCACTAATCTACTTTCTGTGTCTATAGATTTTCCTTTTCTGGACTTTCAAGTGAATGGAAATATGTAATATGTGGTCTTTTATGTTTGTCTTCTTTCACTTAGCATAATGTTTCCAAGGTTTACCCATGCTGTAACATGTACCACTACTTTATTTCTTTGTATTGCCAATAATATTCCATTGTATGGATACACCACATTTTCTTTATCCATTTATCATTTATTGGACATTTGTTTTTTTCCTAATGTTTTGTTATTATGAATAATTCTGCTATAGAATTATGGAATTTTAAACCTAGAAAGTACCAAATGGCTTATCCATTCCATTCTCTCTCAATTTACAGATATGTTAAAGAAGCATCTGAAAAGGTAGAGAATTCGGCCATGTTTCACTGCTTTTCAGTAGCAAAACTTTAATTAGAACTCAGGTCATGTAATTATTGTATGACTGCCATTTTCATCTCCAACAGTGGTTTACAAAGTTTTAAAAAGGAGCTTTGTGCTAACTACTAAAATGCATGCAATAATAGATAAGAGCCAGTCTCTGTACCCCCAGCAATATTAAATTTGGTGAAATGGTGATTGTGTCTGATTTTATTCATCTCTGAAACACTTATCTTAGTGCAAAGTGCATAATAGGTATATAATGGAAAGCTGTGTAATTGGTGCATTGAAAGAGCTGAACTCCTGGGATATAAACACGCAAGCAACTTCATTTTGATTTTTATTTTTCCTTTAAGCCTGTTCATTACAGTACTTTTTTCCATACTCTTGAATAAAACTTGGATAGGCCCAAGGAACTTAAAAGCTCTAAAATTCCTTTTTGTCAGAAAACAGTCTCAACTCAGTATATAGAATGCCAAAACTATGTAACAGAGAAAGATTTCATCTTTGTTGAAAGTAGAGTCTTCTCTCCCACCTAAGGCCAACAATAGGCCAGGAACATGCGGGAATTGGGGAGGGAAGGTACAGGGGGAGCTAGAGAGTTCTCGCAGTGCCGTAATGGGATGGCCATGTGCTCTCTGGAGCTGGTTTACGTACATATCTCTTCTTTCATGGTTGCCTTTGTAGGCTCTTTAGAGATCCTCTCTCTAGTTCTTTTGACATGGATGATTTACAATTTTCTGACGTCGCTTTTTCCTTCTTTGGCCTCTAGGAATACAGCAGCAATTCAACTTTTCTCTGCTGAAGACAGATGGCCCCTCCTGGTGGACCTATTGAAAAGTTCCTGATATTCTTTTTTATAGATGGCCCACATCTGGTTCACTGGAAATATTCATGTGTCTTTTGCCCCAAAGAAGGTCAAACTCATTATAGCTTCTCTTCAGCTTACCTATCAGCAGCAGGCAGCCAGTTCTTATTTCTCCTTTTATATATTTCAGACCAGTCAATCCTGTCTTTCTCCCCAGCCTGCTGTATACTGCAGGCCACATATATTTAGTGCTCTGACTAGTTTCCTTAAAGTTCCTCTCTTAACTCAAGATGGTGGGAGAATGTTTCTCCCACCTGAGATCTTCGTGTATCTGAGGTAGCAAGGAGAACTCGCATCACAATTCTCTCCAAGGAGATACTCCTGATCATTCCTTCCTCAAGCCCTTCACTGTGGATGTAGGCAAGTAGTTCAAGAGTCATGGATCTGCTTTAAAAAGAAACACCTTTGAAATTTTATATCTTGGTCTGTACCTTACCTTGGAATATCATGTCTATTATATCTTGGTGCCTCAAATGTAATTTTCAATTTAACACCTGTTTACATTTCTAAATTGTCTAGAATGCAGGGCTATATAATAAAAGGAACATTGTCCTAGGTTGACACTATCACGTACAAAATTCTTCACCAACCACCATGCTAAATAATTTGTAAATATTTTGTCATTAACATATTATAACAGCTCAATGACATAACTATTGTGATCTTCATTTAATAAAGCAGGGAATTAAATCTTTAATTTATCATTTAGAATGGTATGCTAAATGTATTATATAGTTGGATGCTTTCAACAAGAACAAACAGAACCCCCCTCTACCACCACTAAATGGCTTAAATCACAGACACAAGTACTATTACACATAGTAGTTAATCCAGATGTAGGATAATTCCAATGTTGGTTAACTTAATGACTCAAAGATATGCCAAAAATCTGTATTCTTTCCATATTTCTGTTCTGTATCCTTGGTATTTAAACCTGTCCTCAGCTCATTCCTTTCATGATTACACAATGGTTGCCACATTTTAGAAATCACATCCAGATAAGATAATCCTTAGCAGAAAAAGAGCTTAAATCTCCACCCCAGGAACTAAGCAAAATGGCATTCTGAAGTGAGGAGGGAGGGGGAAGATGTATTCTAGATGTGGAGTGGGCAACCTTTGCCACAAGGACATAAGTAATTTGCCTTAGATCATAGGATGGGATTTGAAACCAGGTTCGTTTTGCTGTAAATTATATGCTCTTATTCTTGTTCAATGCTATACTATATGCTGTGTAGCCTATATATCCAGAAGGATAGGTAATCTAGGTTATAGTTCTTGCAGTTATGTAATTTGAAGGGATTGTTAACTTCTCAGATACTCATTGCTCTCACCTGTAAAATCAAAGAGGTGTGTTCTGGTGATGGTCTATTTGCTTTTTAATTACAGTGGGACTGACAGTACTTTTTGTCATCCTTTAAAAAAAGAAATACTTAAGAGAGTATGATTTGAGGTCTTTAACAAGACTGGCCATTGTCCTGCATGTAAAAATTCCCATGTTTCAATTATTATTATTTTACTTGTACTCTCTGTGGTGAATTACTACATAGTGTTACCAAATGGCTACTCAGAAGCTTCAGATTTTTATCTCTAGAAATGGCAGATTTGTGTTGGATGAAATGTGAACCTCCAAAGTAGATAGATTTATCAATTAATATGGATATATAGAGAATGAGGAGAAAGAGGGCTTACACAGGCTCACACTGTGCTGTCATCACTCAGACCAATTGCCAAACCCGAGCTGCAGCTCTCGAGAGAATATACCAAGGAGGGCTTTGTGTGTAGTGAGTGAATCACTGAGCTCAGATCATCTGGGAATACTGCCTTTTGGTTAGATTGCTGGTAATGCTGGCTGAACTTTTAGTGTACAGATATGCTTGTCCAATTATGGGTTAGGACATGATTGAAACAACCTCTTATTTCCAGCCAGATCTTTCTTCCAAGTTCCTGACTTTTGTATAAATCTGAAGAATTCATAATATAACTCTTAAATCCATAACTCAGGAAATGAATACTCAAATATCCAAAGATAAAGTTCTTACTTATAACTAGAAGTATCTTGCATCTGCTTATTATTCACGTTTCATTCATTTTCTCAGAGAAATCTCCCTCAACAGCCCTAGTCTAAATGACGTCTCCCCATTGCATACATTCTCTCTCGTGATGTTTATCACACTGTGTAATTGTATATCCATTTGTACAACTCCTTGTTTAATGCCAGAAATTTCACATATTTGCATATATTATGAGGAGTGTGACTGTGTGTTTCTTTTGTTCACCATTATATCGTCTGGCATGACATATAGTGTGTACTCAATAAGTATATGTTGAGTTAAAGAAAAAAAATGCATAGCATTTCAGAATTTTGGAGATGTAATTTATTATTCCTGAAGGAATTCATAATCTTTTGGAAAAAAAAA
>NW_011888789.1:13509244-13518850 GCF_000151845.1 Pteropus vampyrus
GCTTTTAAAAATAAAGTCTATTAATTATTAACCAATCAATCAATCAATAAATAAATGTTCATTCTTTTTATTTTTATTAATGATCATTCTCAGCGCAAATCACTTTGTGGGGTACACTGTTTTAAGATAGCATGAAGCAGCAGGGTACGGGAAAGCCTCAGGGTCAAAGCAGGGCCAGCACACAGTGGTATAGGCTGCAAACTGCCCAATTCCATTTATATTGACTATGATGTGATTCATCTCCTCTGGAGTTTTACAACATGGCAGTCCTTGTTCGAATCCATCCTCCTTTAGATAACTGGCTGTATGACGTTGGTGAATATAAGTAAGCTTTTAAAATCCTGCTATTTGATTTCCTGCAACATTGGGATAATGATATATACTTCATAAAGCATATGAAGAAATACCCCCAAAAGGATCATTTCTATGTGGAGCTTAGACCTATAAAGATAGATAAGTGATATCTAGTCTAAAGGTTGTCAAAAATGTGATTTACACATTAGGGTAAATTCTTCAGCTTTTTTCCTTAGGCTAGAATTGGAATCTTCTTAGAAGAGGCTCAAATGCTCTGTTGAGGGAAAAAAGAAAGAAAAGAAAAGAAAGAAAGATAGAAAGAGAGGGCTAAGTTGTCAAAGCCACTTCATTAAGAACAAAGACAGAAAGCGATATTTCAAGGATGATTCAGCTACCAATTTAGAAATATGAACTATAGACCAGGGACCAAGAGTTTTTAGTCATGTTCTGACTTCTCCACATTTGTTACCTTTGATATTCTCTGTTGCTTTTTCTTGATGAAAGTAGTAGTTAAAACCTTCACTCTGAAATGTTTCAGTGCCGCTTTAGAAGATATGGAGCATATCAGAGCTCATCTTGGGAAGAACAGATCCACAAAGATTAGTCATGGTAGCTTAGAACGAGGGAAAGGAAGAGGGTTAAGCATAATGAGATGGTACCTGCAGCTAGGAAGAAAGAAATTCATTGGCAACCACCCTGGTCCTAAGAGGAAAGGGCCACCACTACGCAAGTCACATATGTAAAAGTGTCAAACATTTAGTGAGGTCTCAGTAAAGGCAATTTCCTTCCTTTGAAAGATAATATTATCGGGTTTCTTAGAAAATGATTTTTCTTTTTTCTAATTGGACTATTCTTAAATAGAAGCTAAAGCTCCTTGTTTGGGGTAGTATTCCAAATACAGTTTTATATAAAGTGTTTTTCTTTGATTTGCCAGAAAAATGGAACTGAGATGTAGTTTCTATAATCTAGAGGCAAATGTTTTTTTTAAAAAACTAATCCCAGTGGAGAGTAGATTTAGTGACTATTTAGAGCCTAAATCTTTTAATATAATCAACACTCACTGGAGAAAGAAGTAAATTAGACAAATGAGAAAGATGGTATCTTTCTTGGTTGCCTCAAATGCTCAGAATACCCCCTAGTTACTAGCTAAGGAAGCATCAAAAGGCAGACTCACTTCTCATCCCAGTATGAAGAAACTTGCTCCATTTATTATGCATATATTTCTATCTTAGAAGAGATGATTATTTGTTTAAAAAGACACCCCACTATGAATTCTGCTTAGATTGACTGAAGAAATAAAAAATAAACCCATACAATTTTATAAAGAATTTAAAAGTGAGATTTGCCAAAATAATAAATAATTTACCCACAGATAACAAAGACTTATCTGCACAGGAAACACTGTTTGAGAAACCTTTAATTATTGCAAAAATGACTGAATAATGTTGGCAATGGGGCATGAATGCGATTCGGTGCTTACCACTGGATGAAATCTCAACTTCTTTTATAAAGAAAAAGGAAAACTAAAACTTAGAGAATTTAAGAATCTATCAAATCTATATTGATTCTTAGGAACCTGGAAGCAGGTATGAATTTTGATGAGCCAAAACATGACCTTTGGTATGAATCCTGTACTTGTTCAACCCACAGACACTCTTTGCCAATAAATACATTGTTAAGGACATTAGTCCAATAAACAAATATTTACTGAACTCTATTATGAACCAAACACTGTGTTGGAAACTGGGGATTGATACAGTTGTTGGTTAAAACAAACTCCAATCTTTCATGTGGAATACTTAACTTTTGGCAGGGAGACAGACAAAAAACAAGGAAATAATGAAGCAAATATAAATTATTATCTATGGAGTTAACAAACAAGACACTAATGTTAATGAGTGCCTAGGGAAAGACTCTCTGATGATTTGGCCCTTCTGAGACCTAAATGATCAGAGGAAGCTGAGATTCAAAGGAATTGCTTAGATAAGTAAAAGGATAATTTTAAAGGTAAATCGTGTTTACTTAGTGCAATTTTAAAAACTCTGTTGAGAGTGTTCTATAGGGTAGTAATTCTTAAACTTTAGCATGTGTCTGAATCACCTCCTACAGGGTTCCTTAAGACAGATTCCTGGGCTCCACCTTCAGATGAAGGTTCTGATTTATAAGTCTTGGGTAGGGTCTATAAATCTGTATTTTTTAACAAATTCCTAGATGCTGCTATTGCTGCTGACTTTTGGACCAAACTTTGAGTAGTACTGCTGTAAGCAAAATGTTTTCTGTCAACAATATTGCAGAGAGGTATAGTTAAAAAATTAAGAAATTTTATACTTGTATTACTGTAGCTTACAAAGCATTTACATATATGTTATCTCATTTGATCTGTATAATTATCACATGAAGAAGAAAAGGAAGGTGATTTTATATTTGTCTTTTCATTTAGTCATTCATCCAACATTTATGTTTCGAGATTCTATTAGGTGATCAGCACTATACAAGTGCTGGGGATACGGTGGTGAGCAAAACAGACATGGAGCTCTGGGTTCAGAATAACAAGCAGACATTAAGCCAACTATCACATAATATATATTTCTAAAATATGTATAACAACCACATTATATAAATTACAAATGGCGTGAAAAATATGTACTAAGAAAAACTAAATCAGACGAAACTATTTTCTGTTAAAAGGTCCAAGAATGCCTCTTTGAAACTTCC
This sequence comes from Pteropus vampyrus, assembly GCF_000151845.1. Classification (NCBI taxonomy): domain Eukaryota; kingdom Metazoa; phylum Chordata; class Mammalia; order Chiroptera; family Pteropodidae; genus Pteropus; species Pteropus vampyrus. The sequence continues at coordinate 13,512,254 of NW_011888789.1, forward strand.
AGGATTATGCAGTTAGTAGATGAAAAAGCCATGACAATCTCCAAATCTTAGTGCTATTTCCTTTCTACCATGGCTGCCCCGCAAGATGCACAAGGTCAGGAAATCGCAAAGTCAGGAAAAGGATAAGGCACTCAGATCAGGAAGTGCCACTGTCTGGGACTGAATCTGAGGAAGACCCACACCCCCTGGATGGGACTCACTATGTACAAGAGAGCAACTCATCACATCCAGTAGCTGGAGATGCATTATCAGCAAGCTTACAATCTCCTAACTTGTCAGGAAGCACTCACCCAAAATGTCACCAAAAGAAGGAAAAAACTATAATTTTTTTTGACATTCTATCATGTATTAGGCATTTTTTCTACCACATTGTGCCTTATTGTTTCCTTCTTAAGGATCAGTAAATTCAGGTACACAGAGGTTAAATAACTTAGCCAAGATCATATATCTTGGCAGAAATGGGGCGAAAATCCATCTCTTTGACAATAAAGTCAATCTGACTGGCAGCTCAGAGTCAAGTAGATTCATTGTTCTAAGGAAAGACAATGACTCTTGGGAACCTGGTTTTGAGGTAAACTCTTGTATCTGACACAAGCATTAGATAGAGAACAGACTGAGAATTTATTTCAGGGATTTTCAAGTATATATGAATAGAATCACAGGTATGTACTTGAAAGAGATGCTGGGACCATTGCCTAAAGAATCTAATCCAGCAAGTTTGAGATTTCTCTCTCTCTGTCTCTCTCTGTCTCTCTCTGTCTGTCTCTGTTTCTCTCTCTGTTTCTCTCTTTCTCTCTCTGTTTCTCTCTCTCTCTGTCTGTCTCACACACACACGCACACACACACACACACACACGTCATTCTAAAGCCCAGTTAGGTTCTCTTCCACCAATTTGGTTGTTTTCAAACCTGAGGATAGAGTAGAAAGGTAGGTCAACATGGCTAGAACCAGTATAGACATAAAAAATAAAGACATACTTTAACGTTTTCATGGGTAAATAAAGTTATTATTATTTCATACCACACAGAACATTTACTCAAAAATTTCATTCTTATCAAACTTAGAACATTTCTGAGATTCTTCATACTGGGAAAGACTGCATTAGTGAACGGATCTCAATTTTGTTTTCATCCTGATAGATCTATGTCTATAAATTAATTTTTAATGTATTTTGTTCCTGAGACTTTATCTCTTGCAACCTTATTGCCTTTAAATTGATATGGCTGAGGATTGGATCCAAGACTATGATCACCATGGTATGAAGAATGGTGAGTATATAAACCTGATTAAAACCTCAGTGAACCCCTCTTTGTTTGTCCTAAGGCCATGAAATAAAAATGGAATGCTAAGTAAAAAGTTCACTGTCAGAGAAGAGATCAGAGTTCTTGAAATACCTGATTGCAAAACTAAGAAAGCTTATGGAAAAATTAGGACATAAAGGTATAGAAATTTCTCTGAAAACAAAATGAAAAAATGCAGTAAAAAGTAAGACAGAAAACAAAATTAGAAAATCAATCCAGGATGTCTATTACCTAAGTAATAGGAATTTCATAAAGAAGATGGAGTAAAGAGATAGGAGAAAATTGTGAAAGAAAGAATTCAAGAACACTTTCTAAAACTGAGGAACATGAGTTTCTAAATTTAAATAAATCACCAAGTATCAAGCACTATAAACTAAAAAAACAAACAAATGAAAAGCTGTCACAGTATTATAAAAAGTCCCTGAGAATAGAGATCTTAAATAATTTCAGAAGAATCAAAATAGTTTAGAAACAAATACCATTAATTAGAAGAGTAGTGAATTCCTCAAAAGCTATAAAACATCACCTTAAACATTCCAAAGGTAATTATGTTCAATCTACACATACCCAAGCTGTCAATCAAATACAAGAAGAAAGGCCATTCCATGTGGGAAAGCTGTCAAAAAGGTATATTCCATGAACACTAAAAGGCACTGGAAAATATGTTCCTACAGTGAGAAAATATAAAAGAAAGAGAAAGACACAGGATTCACAAAACAAGGAATCTTGAATGGTCGTATTACAAGACTGGAGCATAAGTGATCCAGACAGAACACTTTGCCAAACTTTTATTTTTTAAATTTATTTTTTATTTTTTATGTAAAGGGTCATTGGTTAGGAAACAGTTCCTTAGAAATACAGCATTTCTGTAGCTATCTTTAAAGTACGTATCATGAAAAGAAAGAAAATAAAAAATAAATGAAAATACAATTCACTTCTAAAAAAAGTGGTTTTTGGAAAGAAATAAAAATTTAGTCAAAAAAGGAAATTGGAAGAGTCACATAGCTCAGTGTTCATAAGTAGTTTTTGGATCATAATTATGTATTCCCTCCCTAGAGATTTAACTGTAAATGTGGTATTGGGAGACCAGAGAGATAAGGAATGGCCTATAACTGCTAAACCCTCACCTAAAAATAACTTCTGTTTATTGAGCACTTACTGCGTACTGGAGATTATTCTAAATGTTTTACATATTCTCATCCATTTAACTCTCACGACCACCCAGTGAGAAAGTATAGTCTTTATGTTCATTATACATACAAGGAAACTAATGTACAGAGATAAAGTAATTATTTGTTCAAGGTCACACAATTGGGAAGTAGTGATACTAAGATTTAAGCCCAGGCTTTCTGGTTCCACTGTTCTTGTTTTTAACTTCTACCTTGTGTTGTCCCTCAAGTCAGTTAGCATAACCAACAAGCGATAGATTATGTTCATAAATGGAAATCAGGAAATTATTTTAAAAGTCTTTCATTTGGAATTATGGAGGTAAATACCAAAAAAAAACAGCAGTTAAGCTAAAGTGTTTGTCTCTGAGAAGCATAACTAGAAGATCTGGAGAGTCAGGGAAAATTGTTTGTATTAAAAGCCTTTTCACACTTTTTATTTACGTGTTTATATTACTTTGGTTAAAATTAAAATTAATATTAATTATTTTTTTAAAAAGAGTTTCAACTAGGATTTCAAAACCTTGCTTCTAAAGCATAATTCCATTTTTAATTAGCTATTGCAAAAATTATCCACATAGGAAAATATCTCTAAGGTACTTTCTAGTCATACTTTCTTTTAAAACCTTATGATATGATAAGGGCAGGGTGGGAATCAGTGATAGTCATAGGTGTATGACTAGATAAATTCATTCTGTGTAGGAAATCTAAAATCTGGAGACATCATGAATATGACCATTTTTAATAACTATGATTCTTATCACATCTCCATCTTCTTCTACCTCCCACCCCTATCAATGCCATATTACCCTCCACCACGAATTCCTTATGGTGCCATGGCTGAGGCAGTACTTTGGGCAGGATAAATCCTTGGCCTAGCTCTTGACCTGAACACACAAATTAAAATTAGACTCTGATTTGAAGTTATTCACTAGAGAACTATTTTGGGTGAAGAAATACAGTGGATAGGATTATTCATATTTGAAACATGAACAATAGAGTTAATCTGCTGATAATTTGGAAAACAATAGGCAAAGTTTGTAACCACTTAAATGTTTAAAAAAATCTCCTGGAAAAAAAGAAATCTTTCTTAGAGCCTTACATCTGAATTATTTGTGCCTCTTACATGGAGCACTTCAAGCACATTTCTAATCATGAAAAATAAGTAACAATAGAAAACATGTATTTGATGAAGCAGTCTTGGTTGAACTAATTGTAAGGGAGGAACCTTAAGGAATAGTAATGATTCATAGACAATTCAGAACTATTTAAATGTCTAAGACTAGAATAGAGCTGAAACCGAATATGTATATTGGTCTTAAGACACCTATTTTCTTTTAACTGAGGGCGGGGAGGTGCGGGATGGGGGTGGGGGTGGGCAATATAAGAGATAACAAAAACTTTCTAAGATAAATACAAAAACATCCAAAATTTTTAGATCAAAGAAAATCAAGCAATAGCTTATAGAGATTATGTACTTAAAGGGACAGCCTACATTCTATTTAAGGAAATGAGACACAGAGATGAACTCACTTGCTCAAGGTCACACAGTGGCAAAGCTAGATTTAAAATCCAACTCTTCCGATGCTCATTTATCATTGAAAAAGAACATTGTGCCGGACACACTTGTGCGGAGGTGAAGATACAGAGAAGCTAATTAGGGGCTCAAAGCTTCTGGGTTGCACCAGACCCGACGGATGCTGGAACTTGCTGAGATGTAGTGCTCTGGGAAAGGGTAAGCCAGAATATAATCAGAAAGCTGTTTTACACAAGCATTTCTGAAAAATTGGCTAAATAAGTATTAGAGAAAAAAGGGCTTGAATTTGTAATGCTCCAATGACTTAAGATTTATTTTCTAAATTTATTTTCTAAAGATTTATTATTGTAAATAAAAATGTCATTTTATTCCTACTTTTATGTTTAAAATTTTTAAAAGAGGCCATCTAAAATTTTATATAATTCGCTTCTCACAGAACCTAGATCTGTTCCTGCATATGGGCCCTCATTGAATATTATTATTATTATTATTATTATTACCTAAATTTATCTTGAAAATTAAAAATTAAATTGGTTATTTACATTATAAAATGTGATTTTTGGTCTTTTGTAAAGTGTCAAATAATAAATAAAGTATTTATTATTTGTGAGTCACATAATCTGACACAACTACTCACTTGTATCTTTGTAGCATTGAAAGCTGCTATAGACAATACAAAAGTAAATGAACATGGCTATGTTCCAATAAAACTTTATTTACTAAAACAGGCAGAGGGTCAGATTTAGCCCCATAGGCTGTAGTGTAACTAAACTTATCTTAAATTGGATTTCTCAACCTATGGACATTTTGGCCAGGTAATTCTTTGTTGTGGGTGGCTGTCCTGAGCATGTGTTTAATAGTATTCCTGACCTCTATTCACTAAATGCCACTAGTACCCCCACCTCTACTTTCCTTGAAGTTACAACCAAAATCGCCCTCAGTTGAGAACCATTGCTTTAAATTAATGGAGTTTCAAAATGTGTGTGTTAGGGGCATAGAGGGCAGACAGTGGGGTGGAGGTTTTCATATCTGAATAGCCTAAGAGACTTTGTCTGACTATATGTCCTCCATCTCAGTACATTCTTGAACCCATTTCCCCCTCAAAGATTCTGGAATCCTTGGAGGTGATAATCACGACAACGGGAAGTCCTGCTGGTGATTCAGAAACACAACTCTACCTTCATCTATCTATTATAATGCCAGTTCTGTTTTACTAATAAAGACTCAAAACAACTGTTTAATGCTTATATTGTGTAAACTGAGGCTTTGCTGTTTGAAACTAAGACATTTGACTGCTCGATCTGATATTTATATAATCAATCACCTCTAAAAACCTAAGGAGTATCTGAGGTAAATTTTATGTTGATGAATATTTTATATGGCCTCACTTTTTAATTCAAGATGTCATGGTAATAAAATTTGTGGTGCAGCATATGTGGAATACCTCGGATTCTATAATCATTGATCCTCTGCAAAATCCAATACAATGTACTCTATAATTCTGCACCTTTAAAGAAACAGGAGCAAACAAATATAGAGCTGTCAGAATTGTCCACCTTATTGGGAGATTATAAAACAGAGACAGTGAGAAAATCCTCTCTGGAATAATATCTATGCTCCTTTCACACAGGAAGAGCAGAGGGCAAACAAATGCTACAACAGTCTCTGACCAACTTCATGTCGTTTCTACTTATGGGGAAAAATGTATTCACATTTGCATTTCGTTTTTGACTGACAGCCAGAGAGTGCTGGGCAGTAACTGTTGAGGGTGATTTTGCCGCAGTGTGCATAGTGTCTGGCTCAAGGAGGCAACTCTGCTCCTACTTTCTAAATTAGATTTAGTTTTAAGAGCCTTTCTGTTTAGAGGTGTTTCTACCACGGAAAAACAAACGCTTTGTTCCTCCTTCTCTTAAAAATGCCTTTCATCATAAATCTTTACGCTTTTGATTGCAGAACTCAGGGTTCTCAATTCCCTAAGTAAATAAATTAGAGATAATTCAATATTTGATGATAAGATTTATAGTTCTGCTCCTTATAGTTTCTCAGGTGAGTGCTCTATAATGTAGCCCAGCTGAACAGTTCCATTAATTCCAATCCTGGTGTAAAAATGGGCCCTAACAACATGGGGTCATAAAGTAGGCACAGAAGAACAAGAGCTGGGAAAGAACAATCCCTCCCTTAATCTTTATCCAGTCAGCGAGTGCTTCACAACTGTGCTTCCCCTGCATATTTTCATCTCTAGAGAAACCCTGCAATTTGAAAGTCAGTACAGCCTTTGTTTCTAAGCCGGGTCCACCTTAATCAGATTAATAAACTTTTTTGAGCTGACTGCAATTATAATGAAGAGAGAATGAGAGCATCTATCCTCTCAGCATGACTCCAGAAGAATCCTTGCTTCTCTCTGCAGCATTCTTAAGGTAATACCAATATACATTATCCAGGGCTCAACACCCTAGTCAAACAAGAGGACAATGACGCCTTTCCCAGTTATTACGTAGTACTGTTGAGACATCTGGGAAACTCTTAAGGCGCTTGTTGATTTTTCCAGAGAATTTCATTCTTTGACATGTGTGATTACGACTTTTGCTAACA
>NW_011888789.1:13518900-13556583 GCF_000151845.1 Pteropus vampyrus
AGTGTCTGGCTCAAGGAGGCAACTCTGCTCCTACTTTCTAAATTAGATTTAGTTTTAAGAGCCTTTCTGTTTAGAGGTGTTTCTACCACGGAAAAACAAACGCTTTGTTCCTCCTTCTCTTAAAAATGCCTTTCATCATAAATCTTTACGCTTTTGATTGCAGAACTCAGGGTTCTCAATTCCCTAAGTAAATAAATTAGAGATAATTCAATATTTGATGATAAGATTTATAGTTCTGCTCCTTATAGTTTCTCAGGTGAGTGCTCTATAATGTAGCCCAGCTGAACAGTTCCATTAATTCCAATCCTGGTGTAAAAATGGGCCCTAACAACATGGGGTCATAAAGTAGGCACAGAAGAACAAGAGCTGGGAAAGAACAATCCCTCCCTTAATCTTTATCCAGTCAGCGAGTGCTTCACAACTGTGCTTCCCCTGCATATTTTCATCTCTAGAGAAACCCCGCAATTTGAAAGTCAGTACAGCCTTTGTTTCTAAGCCGGGTCCACCTTAATCAGATTAATAAACTTTTTTGAGCTGACTGCAATTATAATGAAGAGAGAATGAGAGCATCTATCCTCTCAGCATGACTCCAGAAGAATCCTTGCTTCTCTCTGCAGCATTCTTAAGGTAATACCAATATACATTATCCAGGGCTCAACACCCTAGTCAAACAAGAGGACAATGACGCCTTTCCCAGTTATTACGTAGTACTGTTGAGACATCTGGGAAACTCTTAAGGCGCTTGTTGATTTTTCCAGAGAATTTCATTCTTTGACATGTGTGATTACGACTTTTGCTAACACTCGGTGCCAGAAGCCTTATGACTAACTGCCCTTGAAGGGGCATGACTTCAGATAAGTAAAAAACGAACTCACCAAATGAGTGCTACACAAAGAAAATATCCTTGTTTTGTGCCCAAAGACCCAGTAACAGAGATTAAGTTATTTTTAGCGGTGAAAATTATGCCCGGTTACACAACTTGCCTCTTTAAAGCCATTAATAATGAAAAACAAAGCAAACAAAAACAAACAAACAAAAAACTCATAATTGGAGCCAGGTGCTAACATAAGCAAAAATATTTCTTGTTGGGCAGATTTTATATGAACAAATGCTAGAAAGAATCTTCATTGAGAAATCTGGCCTTTAAAGGAATTTATTCTCTCTGAGTAACAGGGTTGCTCGTTGGACTCTTTGTAAACCAGCAGCGGAAAAACACATGGTTGGCATTATAGTTCTTGTTCACCGATTCCCATTTGAAAGGTGCCTACAGAAAAATTCTACCTCCAAGTGATCAGATGCCTCTGAATGTATTTTACAGTTTTGTCCTAACCCATATACATAGCAAACCAAGAAAAAAGTTTGACCATGTGCACTCAAATTCTTCTTCATCAGAAAGTACACAACATGTATGCAATGTGTCATGTATACACACACACATTATTTACACATATACATACATGTGTGCAACATGTGTTTGGCAGCTGAATTTTTCACCCAGTAAAATGTACCCCATTAATTATAGTTTGGTCTTTCAGCAACCATGTTGGTTGCATTTTGGGCACAGCCCCATCTCTACATAATATCTTTCTTTAGCAACTTAGGAGGGAAGTTACTTGTAATTGAAGGAGCAGCGGGAGAGGGAGAGAGAAGGAGAGGAAGAAAGGGAGAAAGGAAAAAGGAGAGATGAAGAGTTCAGAGTGCAAGTTCTAACTTTAACTTCACTATGTATTTTCTACCTAGTTTCCCCACATATAAAACGAGGTTAGTAATGCCATTTTGCCACATTTATCGGAGAAGAGAATAAGTTCAGGTAAGAGAAAAAGCTTTTAAAACTACAAAACACTCAAACTCAAATAGACCACTGTTAAGAGTGGTGTACTTCTGTAAAACCAAAAGCTAGAAAAGTTGGATGAAGCTTGCTTTTACTATAAACCTTATTCTCAATCAATCCTCAACTCTTGCCTAGAGCCTCTATTCTTATACCACTCAAATGCATCTTTCAGAACTTCTGTGGTGTTCTCTCTAAAACGTTTATCTTATCATCCTTTTCCCTACGTAAAATGCATCACCTTTAACATGAACTATCTTGCGTTTTTCATATAACTAACAAGGCTTCTTAGGGTTTGACTCATACCTGATTCAGTAGTCGTCACCTCCCTCCGCTCCCTCCCTTGAACTTTGGTCTCTAACCACACCAAACAACTTTTAGTTCCCTGAACACATTGTGCCATTTTTGTCCTGGTACTGTTGCAAAACTTTTCCTTTTGCTAACAGTGACCTTCCTCCTTAAACCTGCCTGAAACTAGTAATTGTCCTACTTTAAACACCGCCAATTCCTCCTCCATGAAGCTTCTATGTTCTAGACAAGCAGAATCTTTACTCCTTTATTGTGCCACCACTCTATTTGGTATATGCTTATTCTTTTTCATTCTCATTTCTTCACCTATTTATGCTCTGGTCTAGACTCCAATACTCTTAAAACCATAGAATACATCTAATTCAACCTTGATGCCAAGTACTGGCACAGTGTCTGACACATAAAAGATTCTCAATGTTTATTGAGAATGAATGAATGAAGTGAGGAAGAAAATGCATTCCTAAGCTTTAGACTATATATTCCTTCCAGTTTTCTTGCACATTATGGTGATATATTTTACATTAGTTTCCACATACATCTTCCCCGCTATATTCCCCAAATCACTGAGCTATTGCATTTTTACTTTCCTCCAGAAAATAACCTGTCGAGCTCTCGTCCTCTTCTGTTTTTTCATGATCTCCAATTTCCTCCACAGGATCAGTCAGGCCATACTTAGCAAAACTTTCTATGGCTTGATAGAAAAATGCAAAATGCCCAGATCCAAAGGGAGAAAAGGAGCAAGTTAAGGAAGGTGGTGGGAGAAAGAAGAATGTCCTACACAAAATGAGGTGGAGAATGAATAGCAAGAGCTAGCATGATAACAATATCCATGGGCTGAGGACAAGATAGAAGCAGTTTAGCTCAACATTATAGCGATAATGCTGTCTACCCCCTAATTAAGATGGTTATTATGTATGTCCGTTAAATAAATACACTTTTAAAACACCACTTAAGAAAGAAAATACAAAAACTAGCCATCACAACCTCCAGCCCCTGCTTTCGACAAATATAATCATTTTCTTGAATCAGTTAAACCAAAACACTAATCAAAAAGGTCAAGTAATGTCTTCATGTATTTATAGAACTAACTAGTCACCGAAACCGAGTCATCTCAAGACCGTATGAGTAATACACTGTTTAGAAAATTCATGAAAATATTTTGACCTCAAAGTTTAAGTACCCCTTCTTAGTTTCTAAAACATTGTCTTCAATATATTCAGTTTATATTGATTCTTTTAATAAGAGACCTAAAAGTTAGATACTTGTGGCTTATATCCATTTGATATCCATATTCCAAATATTTATCAAAGACTTAATAAAACCATCTTAGTTCATAGACCCAGGAAATTATTTAATTTATTTAAAATATTTAAATTATTTAATTTAAATTATTTAATTATCTGGAAAAGACCTTACAAACCATCTGATTTTACTCTCTGATTCAATAGACTAAGAAATGGAAGAAGAAAGTGGTTGATTCTCTTATCTAAGGTCATACAATGGGAGAAATAGGATTAAATTTAGATTTCCTGAATCCTAGGCCAGAATATTCTCCCTTAAATCATGGACCATACAACAAAACATTAAATGATAAACATGCACAGTTCACACATGTACGTATAAGTCAAGATAAATATTTATTGCTCTCTAAAATTAATTCAGTTGTCTTTAGAATAAAACTGAAAGACTAAAATTTTAGCAGAATATTTTTAGATATATCTCAACTTACTTCTTGATAACCCAGTATATTTCATTGTATAATTTTAAATTTTGCATGTGTTTGATGTTTAAAAAGGCAAAAAGTGAAGACAAGTGTTAACAGATGCCTCATGAAGGGTTAGGGAACTCAGCATCTCTGAAACCGAGGGTGTATTTCTTTTCTCTGACTGGGTTGGAAAGGGCTCCCTCTTGTGTTCCTTCAATGTCTTAGATTCTTCTGCCTAAGAAACTGCCCCACTGCCTTCCACCCTAAAGAATTCCCTCTGTTCCTCTCCAGGAGGAGGAAGTTGGAGTCTGAAACATAAACTTGTCATTCACCTCTTTACATGTTGCATGTACCAAAAATAAATAAAAGCATAAGTGTGAAGAGTGAACTTTCATATTTATTCTTGACTTCACTGGCTCTATTCAGCATGGTGTTTCATTACCTCCCAGTTCACAGTCCACAGTACGACTATAATTTAAGAAAAAAAAAAAAAAGAGTACAGACTTATTGCTACTTCAATGTGTTATTTAATTGGCTTTTTAGTAGCTGTACCAGGTCAAGTTTGCTCTATTTTTTAATGTTATCATTATCAATGAATTTATTAACTTAGTTAATATATTAATACACTTAATGAATCTTTTTGGAGCCTCTAATTCTCAAAAAGCAACATGTTAATAGTGTAAAACAGAGGTCCCCAACCTTTTTGGTACCAGGGACCAGTGCTCCTATGAGAGTCTAATGCCTGATAGTCTGAGGTGGAGCTGAGGCTGTGATGCTGGCTGGGGAGTGGCTGTAAATACAAATGAGACTTCACTAGCTTGCTGCTCACCTCCTGCTATGCGCCCCATTTCCTAACAAGCCACAGATCAGTACTGGTCCCAGCCCGGGGATTGGGGATCCCTGATGTAGGGAATATAAAAGAGTAGAAACCATTCCTATCCTCAAGGAACATACCCTATATTAGAAAATAAAGATAGAATCAGAAGTGAAATAAGATAACTATCATAAGGTGAGAAAGAGAATGTCATAAGAGTTTAGAGGGGGAAAATTCTTGCTTAGGCTATGGAGATCATGGAAGCCTTTATACAGAATGTGGCATGTTACCCAGACCTAAAATAATGAACAGGCTCTCAAAAGTTATATATGGGATTTGGGAAAGAATCCCATGGACAAGAAAAAGGTGGAACTGAAAATGGAATCAATTCTGGACTTGTTGGAATAGGAGAAGGTACAGAGAGCCACTCATAGACAAGAGGGTAGGCTAGAGTCTTTTCAAGGAGATTATAACAATATAACATAAGGTCTTACCAATCTTAGCATCTTGAGTTTGTAGGAATCAAGCACATGACCTTGGTTTTATGTTCAGCATCATGTTTTTCTAATCAGCTGTATTAACAGGACCAGAAAATAATGAAATGACAATGAATAGGACAGTAATTCACAAACACATAGACTGTAACACTCCACAGTGATATTTTGAATAGAGAGCCTAATGGCTTATCTATTGATCTATCTGCTCTTAATTCTGCTTGGCTGTTACTTTTTTCAAGTAACATTTCCAAATTACATTCAAATATCAGTTATCTGCATTAAGGAAACAGAACTATGGAATAGATAATCCAATTGTCATTTCTTATAGTCTTTGCAATTCATTATAATGAGAATTTGAAAAAGAGAATTCATTCTTCTTAATTCATTTTTTTCAGACCATGTTAAAACTAATATGCTCTTCCTTATAAATAGATCAGACTAAAGGTTTTCATGAACTATCTGCAGAGGAAATGATCTACTATTGCTAATGGACATCACTTGCTTACTGTCACATTCATCTAACTACATTAGTTTACTCTAACAAAATGGAACATTTCTATATGTGCACCAGGACAAGAAATGTTACCTCTTAATCTGGCCTGGTTCCAAAGAATTCTACCAGGGTAAAATTAGTTTACTATCTGAAATCACTGCCTCCTTGAGATGGTGTCCTTTGACAATCTTTTCAACATATTTATTTCCTAATTCTACTAAAACTGTAGAATTTATAATAATTATAATAATTATAGTTTCCTGTTTATCAATATTTAATGTGTGTGTGTGTTTTTTTAAATTTGACGTATCTTTATATCCTTCACATTCCATTAGATGAGTTCTTCATACTTCCTTTCCCCATGGCAGAAAACCTTCAAAGGTTGTCTTTTCAAATAAAAGCTGGATGGTTTTGGGTTAGTATCATTGATAACTAAGGGGAGGAATTTTTAAAGAGATAAGCCAAATATATTACTTGTTTACCTTAAACTAATAAGCTAACATCTTCTTTTATAATACAATAGAGACTTCTACCAATGGTCATTTCCTGCCAGCATCAAAAGCAACCGTTTCTTTTCTGGAAACTGCTGACAAAAATTACTGCGCAACAAGGACTCCCGCTGCTTGGGAGCAGCAAAGTAACACATTTTGCAACACCGATGCCCCCTAATGGCTGACACTGCACAATGCCTTATAGTGGAGAACTCTTGTGTTGATAGGCAAGTTACAGCTCAGACTAACAGATTCAGCCTTTGAGAAACAAAGATTTAGTGGTGAAGAGAAGGAAAAGAGGAAGTGGTACCAATTCCCTAATTTATCTCAGAATTACCATTTCCATTACCGCGAAAATCAGTTATAAAATCTGAGAGGTGGTATATATTCTCGTTAGCACGGAATAATTATACACTGAACAGGCAGACATATACATACATACATAGATGAATTTATTTCAGATGTTCTTGTGAAAAAAAATTAAACCTTACAATTATGAAATTAAATTTTTATTTTATATTTGGAGAGATATCAGATATAATTGCATTCTACACTAAATCTTAGAGTACAAAAATGGTTTTTCAAACAGATTACATGATAGCAAGCTACATGCTGATCATCTCAGGTTTAACTTTAACGCAATCACAGAAGACCAGTTTGCAAAAATATTCAGTGGATTCATCCATTTTCCCAAAGGCCTCTTTCATCTTTTGATGTTCAAACCATTCCGGTTTGAAAATCCATTTTTTTCAAAATTCTTTTCCATTTTCTCTAGTCTTCAAGTGGAGTAATTCTCCCAGATCCATATTCGTCAGTGCCTGTGTTTGTGATTCCAGCAGTTTTCCAAAACCATTCTTGTTATCTACATGTCATCCTGCCATGTAAAAGTAGACAGGGATTGTTGACTGAATTCCAATTTTATAAGTGATCAGTTTATTAATGAATAGTTTAATATATAATAGCTTTTATCCCCAAAGAAATAGATTCACAGAAGTCATTCACAGATAATTACTGGACAGAAATAGAGGATACTCAACCTTGTCTAGATAGCTGATTTAACAATAGCTTGAAATGGAGACTAGCCCTTCCTTTATCGCACTGCCTTCCTCTCAGTAGTAATATCCCCGACCCAATCAGACATTCTGGAAATTTGGGGATAACTTCCTGGTCATTATATTGAAATTAAAAATCATGTGTCGGAGCTTCATAGCTCAGGAAGCACTGTGTGAGATTGGATTGAGTTCAGAATTGATCTCATTATCATTTGCCTTGGGTTGTTTATTGGCACAATAACAGTCACACATTTATGCCAAAAGCACGAATAACAGAGTCACTTTCTATAGCCATCAAAATTATCATCTTATCTGGGAAAAAGGGCAGTCGAAGGAGAGGGGCCATCTCTGTAAAGACAGGGCTTAAGATAGTACCTTAAGCATTGAGAACATTATCTGAAATCAAGATTTAATGAATGCTAGTTGTTTTTGTTTTCCTTTGGGGATGAGGGAGTTTACGTTTTTTTCATAATGAACATTGGCACAAGTTGTGAGCTAAACAAAGTTTTAATATTCTGAGCTACCTTTTCATTACATAGTTAAAAAGAACCAAAATCTGTAAACAGCCTGGTACTCTGTGGCATAGTCTCAGAGTCATGGAACAATCCATAAAACACAAAGAAATCTCGTCTTTTCTTGTTTTTCTTGAAAAAAACATGAAGAAGATAAAAATACACAGTCCAAGGCAACTTTATAAACCCACCTTTCTTCCTATTTTCTTCCATTATATTCTAAAGCTGCTAAGATGCTCTTCTCTTAAAAGGAACAAAATGATTCTCTACTCCATAACTTATGTTTGCTGTCTTCTTTCTTTCATTTCTGTGTTATTTAATTCAATTGATATGTTCTAAGTCCTCCTTCTTTTTCAATTGATATGTTCTAAGTCCTCCTTCTTTTCCTCTAGCATCCTGAATTCTCTTTCAACCATGTTCCCAATTTTTGCATTATAAAAACTCAAGTCTGATAGAAACCTAGAAAGAGAGGAGAGGACTCCTGAGGATGGAAAAGCTGAGAGGCAAACAAACTCTGGATGAAACTGGGGAAGGTTGGAAAGCTGGCGGCACTTCTAAGTTAATAATCTTTGTCTTGTCTAAGCATATAGCTAATATGCAAAATTTTATCCATAATTAGTTGCTGAAAAAAATGTTGGTAACTCTCTGCCTTTACTCATGCTACAGGTACTGGAGAAGCTATCTTAGAGCCTGTATATTAAAATAAAAGTGGTGAATATGAATATTTAGAAAATTTCCTCTGTTTGATTCAGTTCAATGTCCCTGTGGATAAAAAACTATAGCTATTAACACTGCATCATGATATCTCAAACAGCGGAAGTATATGAGAGAGAGAGAGTGTGTGTGTGTGTGTGTGTGTGTGTGTGTGTGTGTGCGCGTGTGTGTAAAAAGACACTCCGAGTCACTAATTATACAATGGCAGGGTTGGAAGGACCTGTAGAGATCTAGTTCACTTATATCCATCCACATTCATTGTTTTAAAGGTAAGAAATAGGCCCAGAAAGATTGTGATTTGTCCACAGTAAGTCAAAATTTCCTGAATGTGGATTCCTTAGCCCCTAGCACAAAAAGCTGATAGGCAGGTCTGGACTCCCTGGGAACACTGGAAGAAGCCAGGGGCATGACAGCTTGGGCTCCGAGAGATATTGGGCTGCAGGGACACTCTATTTGCATATCTCTGGGCCTCTATTCCTTTGACTTAGACATCCAGGAGAATACCAAACCTGTTGCTTGTTCCTCACAACAAAAATAGAAGGAAACATTAAGCCTTCCAGAGATGCTGGCTGAGAGGATCAGCGTAACCCTACAAGAAGCTCTTGCTACCAAAGGGGCTTCCTGTCATGCAGAAGGTGGGAAGACAGTACTGGATCCTCCTACGTGCTTCCCTTTCACAAAGGCTCCATGATACCTGACGGAGTGACTTTGTTCTTCTTTTAAGAACAGAAAAGAGAAACTTGCAACTCCAAAGGCAGATTTTATGAAAATTTGCCACTCTCCAATAAAAGAAACTGCAGTCCACAGAAACCTCGAAAATGTTTTTCGTCTTCCCTAGAGCAGCTCAGAGCATTTCTCAGTAGTATCCTTTAACTTCATGCCGTTTTCCTAAACCAAATATGAAATTTTCCCCTTGAAGTGAGAGTAATAAATCACCAAGGAGAGAATTGGCAGCTCTTACGAAAAAACCTGAGGTAAAAATTAAAAGTGGACACCTTCCTCCTCTTCTCATTCCAGCCCTGAGCACGGCTGTGTCGGCCTCAGCTGCCCCATAAAGGCTGTTTTGCTCCCTCTGCTCTGAGACTGTGTGGGATGTTACTGTTATTATTGTTGATGTTTGTGGTGTTTATTTCATTGGTTTTTGTGTTCTTGTTGTTTTGCTTTCATAGGAACAGGTGTGGGTGTTGGTCTTTTAGTTTGGTTTGTTGTTTTATACCTCAGAATCATTTTGATTTAAATCAATAACTACAGCAAACAGGTCTATTGTTTGAAACACTGAGCAATTGCTTTGATTTTATTGTTCTATCAAGACTTCCCTTTTAACTTTTCAAAATAACTCTTATTATATCATATGTGGATTTATTGTTGTTTGGCACAATTATATTATATATACTCTGAGTTTTCAAAAATCCTGCTATTTAGTAAATAAGAAAACAATAAAATATGTAGCTGCCCGCCAACCAGTTAACTTTACAGCACATGTAAAATTATTTTTGCATATTCAATGTGGAAATATGTTTACAATCAATCCTTTGATGAAATTCTGAAGAGAATCTTCTTTTTGTTTAAGAAAAAAAAAACACGTGTGTTTTAAGAAGACACTACAAAAAAGTGAGAGAGAATTTCTCTTTTGCCTCATTTTAGCATAGCACACAGAGAACTGGATTCAGCTGA
The DNA here is from genome assembly GCF_000151845.1 of Pteropus vampyrus. Taxonomy (NCBI): domain Eukaryota; kingdom Metazoa; phylum Chordata; class Mammalia; order Chiroptera; family Pteropodidae; genus Pteropus; species Pteropus vampyrus. The sequence goes on from NW_011888789.1 coordinate 13,528,990, forward strand.
CATTTTTGGAAATAAACATCAAACATTTATGTGAGTCAAATGGAACTCTAACAAAAAATTGAAGTGAGGGGGGTTTATATTCTTGGTTCACACTTTGTTTCATAGCTCGAACTCTAATTGAGTTTTGCCACTGGGATGAGGGCTTCATTTCAAAGGCTTAGCTGTTATATCACAGGACTTACTTTACAAGTAGAATACTAAATGGAGTAGCAAAGAATTAGTCATTTATCTTGGTGTTTCAGGAATCCGTACCCACGGCCATAACTGAGATAACTACCTCTGCCCATGCAAAGGCTGAGGAATTTAAAACATGTGTCTGGTAATCTGTGAATCAGCAGCAGTTGGACTTAACCTCATGCCCACTGTGGGCTACCTACATCTGTTACCCTTGGACAAGAGATCATCTTCTCCGGGTGAACTGGCCTTATAAGAAGACTAAGTGAGCAATTACCTATGGAATGTATCAAAGACTGACAAATACTCATTGCAAAGAAAAACAAAATATATTAAAAGTGCCAGCTTGGCAAATAATTTGAGACATTGACAATTACAAAGTGGATAGCTATTCTGACATGGAAAGATGACCACAACATGGAATTGGTCTGAGGTGGGGTCTAGGTATGGGCCAATTTTTAGGTTCCCTAGGCAATGCTCCTGACCATCAGAGATGACAACCCTTGGAGCAGCACTTTTAGCTAGCTACCTGATAGGAATGGAGCACAGAGCTCTACTTATATTCTGGCTATTGACTGAAGGAAACAGCACTTTAATAAGACTTTATTTTTCCCCCAGCCTTTCTGCAGACAGAAAGGAATATAATGAAATAAAACAATCTAAATTAGAATATGAGGGGTTTGGATTAGATATAAGAAGAAACTTTCAGAAAGAAGGAGGTTAGATATTAAAATATATTACTTCTGGGATATTGTGCCACATCATTTTCTGGAGTGTTTCACAACAAAGGTGAATTTTCATTTGTCTTTGATGTTTCTAACGGCATGCCTAGATGGTGTTGGAGAGTAAAGCTCATTTTTTCTGACAAGGCTGAATTCTGCACTCATTCATTCAAAACAAATCAAGTGTTTCCCAAGTGCCTTATAATGTCCTAAAGGAGGTCATTCGGTTGGAAGAACGATTTAGGTGTATACGTTGTGTCAGGTCCTGTTTGTAAAACCATAAGAGGTAGTACAATATTTTGGATAAGTATGTGTCCTCTGAAGCCAAACTGCCTGATTTCAGTTTTTCCACTAATTAGTAGATAGACATGTTCTTTAATCTCATTAACAGTTTACCTGTAATGGGATGGTTATGATGATGATGATGATGATGTGCTGCTGCTGCTGCTGCTGCTGCTGCTGCTGCTGCTGCTGCTGCTGCTGGTGATAATGATAGTACCATCCTCATATAGTTATTCTAAGAGTTCAGCGACTTAATATATGTAAAGTACTTATAGCATGCCTGGAACATAGGCAATTGTATAAAAATTAGATTTTTTTTTCATTAAAATTAATTTTAGGTCACTTAGGTCATAAACGACTCTATCTTGGTTTATATCTTTAATTATAAAACTAAACACTCTTGTTTTGTGTTTGTTTGTTTTTAGCTAGTATAGAGTACAATTCAGCCTTGAATTAGCAAAATCTTAAAAGTTTGAAGAAAATAAATCGTCAAGAGGAATGGTTCTTAATCCTATTTGCACATTAGAATCACTGGGGGAGATTTTAAACAATGCTAATGGCCAGATCCAATCACAAAGAATGCAGTCAAGTACCTGGCTCTTTTTTTCATAAAGCTCTATTTGTCTTTCCAAAGTCTAACAAAAGTTGTAAACCATTAGTTAGGAAACATCTTCCTCAAAATGCGAAAATGTTCTCAACCAAACTCTTCTTAATACTTCCATTTACAGAGAACTCATTACTTCATATAAAATTGAATATCCCTTTAAGTTTAAATAATACTAAGCAAACATTTCAGACTGAACATATAAAGAGTTTATTTTCAAATTTCTCAGCTCCTCAAATTGTTGGCAAAAGGTTTGCTCAATCAAGTGATAAATGCTAAATATAATGAAATATTCTGCAAAGTCTAACCTTTCACTACTGTCACAGTTAAATGAAACAAAATACTTTTAAAAGCAAATTGAATTCATTCGCAATATATAAAGCGGTTATTACATTTAAAAGGCATAAGATGGCATTCCTGGTTTGAGAGTTATTTGATAATCTACCTCCCCATGATCAATTTTACACATTTTTTAAAGAATTTTATTTATTCATCAATTATTAGTTGTTTAGTAAACTATAGTGAAGAACCAGTGTCAGACACTGGCTACGAACATTTATAAATACAAAACTAAAAGCTGGTTTCAATACTTTATATTTTCTCAATATTCCACACTTTTTTCCTTGTCCTGAAAAAAAATTGATTGTATTGAAGATTATATTAACGATTAAGCTAAAGTACAGTTGACTAAATTTTTAAATATACTGAATATATAAGAATCCAGAGTTGTGATTCAGTTAAATTAAGGACTTGAGAGGTGGTGAGGAAGCAATTCACTATGGAATTTTTCAAAAAAGTGAGTTCTTTTTAGCTTAAAATGTGATTTAATTTATCAGAATGTAGTCCATATACAATTTTTGAAGACACTGGTCAAGTAAACCGAGGCTTGCCAGCAGCTGAGAATACCTGTGCTGTGATCACTCTTTAAATATCAGTGGTTATTGTATTCAGGCTAGCTTAGAGGACAAAAATGAGAGAAGTATAGGAATACCAAAGGTTGGATGCCATTTAATTAAATAAGAACAACTCATCCGTGTCAGTGTTGTTCAGAGGAGAGGCAGAAGTTGATCATTCTCATGAAGGATGTCTACAAGGGCAAACTCAAGGAAACTGCAGATCACAGAAATACTATCACTGATGCCTTTTAAAGATGATCGTTGCAATATTCTCTGTAAAATACCATTAAGTTTTTATTTTTCGTGGCAAATCATCAGCGGAACAGGGTTATGAGCACCAATGACATAAGTAGTGACAACCCTCATTAATGTGTTTAAACACCACTATTTCTCCAGAGTCTTAAAAGCACAGATTTTGGGTCTAGTATTATCCTTTCTAGTTATTCTCACTAAAGAATATTTTAAGTCTATGGCCATGCCACTCTGAACGTGCTCCATCTCATCTGATCTCAGAAGCTAAGCAGGGTTGGGCCTGGTTAGTACTTGGATGGGAGAACAGCTAGGAATAGCAGATGCAGTAGGTGTTTAAAAATAAAAAATAAAATAAAGTATATTTTAGAAGAATTTTTAGATTCCAACTCTTCCCTGCTCATTGTATGTCCAGCTAAACTGGCAGAGACCAAAGGAGCCAAATGAATACAACAAAACAGAATGAATGCAGGTAAGAAAGTATTTATAATAATGTTAAATGGAAAGAAGTTGTTTATTGTGATTTAAAACATTTCAATGGGCTATTTTATTTTCTAAATACTAAAATAAATTTTTTGCAGAGTTCTCATGTTCTTTTTATTGTAAACTCAATTTCTCAGGTTCCTCTCAGTCCAGTGTAGAAAATTTAATCTTTATGATTTTCCCCCAGTGATGCGCATGCAAACATTAGCAATGTTCATTTACATTTATATAACGTCAATGTCATTCTTTAACATAACATATTCTCAGATTACCCTCACACTAGCTCTGCACTAAAAGAAAAGGCATTATAAAGCAAGACTCTAGGCTTATTCTTGTTTTTCTTTTAATTGATCTGACCCTGAGAAAGACCCCTAAGTTTTGTCTTAGGTTTCTTTATCTGTAGAAAAAGGGATTTGAATAGGTTACATATTAATTTTTTTCCAGCTCTAATATTTTATAGATCTCTGTTTCGGAGTGCATTAAGATGGTGTCAAAGGCCTTTTGTAACTTGTTCAAGGTCATGCATTTAGACAGAAGCAGAGAAGGATTCAAGTCCTCTGATTCAAAGTGTTCTCACTAGGCTTGATTGCTTATTATTGAAAATGTGAAAATAAGACTTTGGTTTACTTTATTATTTCATCTTACCCTTGGACTAAAGAAATCTGTTTGAAGTCAGACTCTTACATGGGTATTATCTGGCAACAATGTGTTTCAAAAAAATAGTGCATAGCAGTGTTTTGCACCTAGTTGTGAAAATCAGGGGAGAATTTCTACTCTGACCTGCTGTCACCAGCTGCCACTCCAGTTTGCTCTATCGTGAGTTAGCACTGTTTCTTAAGGACAATGAATGAAGGAGTAGGACCTGATGATTCCTAATTCTCCAAGGTCAAAGAGAAAATTTACCTATATAATTAGACTGAAAGTTTCTCAGAGTTTTACTGTTTGTTTATTTGTATTTAGACTCACTCAAACTTTATGGATCTTTTAAATAGTAGTATTTGAAATTTAAAAGCTAACCCTGTGAATAAAAATTAATGAGAGTGTTGTCTTCTCTTTTACGAGAAGGAGGGAGCCACATGGACAGAATCAGATCTTATCCCATTCTTCTCTTTATCCCATTATTCAATCTTCCTTATAGAGCAAAATGTCGAAATACTGGTTTCCACTGAACAATGTTAGGTAGGAACTGGGACCGTTGAAATGAAAAAACATAGGAGCTAGTTGGTTGGGTTTGTGGGTGTTTACATTCTCCTCTGTTTCTTGTCTCCATGGAAAAAATTCACGAGGAAAGGATCTTTCCCTTCGGGCATGTTTGACATTTCTCCAGCTTCATTGGAGGAGTTCATTTGGAGAAATGAGGTAGCGAGTCTTGATGCTTTTTCCAATTCAACATTACTAGGGAGCCCTATACTTTGAGAGCTATTGAGAAACCATTGGTAAACTAATAACCATAGTTGACTCCTATTTGCCTCCTTGATTATTTCTCAATGTTCTTGAATACAAAAGAAAAGAGGAATGTCATTTGCATCTCAAATAGACAAAAGCTAGCACAATTAAGAATCAAATTCTACAGCTGATGACTACAGAGAGCAAAAGTATCTGCTATTAAAGTTTGCTAGAAGTTGATGTAACAATCCAAGATTAAGAAGGCTGTGAGGGACTTAAATTGTGGTCCATTTCTAATATCTAGTCTAATTAGATGTTAACGTCTTCACACCTTGTCAATTGTTGGAGAAAATTATACTTGGAAGCATCATGTGCCTCTCTCTCTAATAATTATCCTAATTTGTTTTGCTCACTTTGTATAGTAACACAGCATAAGGTGGAAAATGAGTGCCCCACAGGTCAGTGAATATTACCTCACTACTCAATACACATTTGTAGATCATGAACATGGTTCGTTAGTTTCTCAAAGACAAGAAAGTTTTCTTGCTGCAGACATTTCTGAAAGCAATAAAAATTACAGAATCGTTCTTGAAGAACATGTAACATTTACAGTCATAATAAATTTTTCATGCATATGTGCACATCTAACAAATGGTGTAGAGATCTAAAGTTAAAAGGGACTTTTTAACCACCTGAAGCCACACATCAATGCTTTCTTTAATTGTGATAAATTCTGTTCTCTCACCTGAGAAGGTGACATTTCATGGCAAATAAGTCTGAGAGATCACCTGGAACTTGAAAAGATCTCCTGTTTTGTAAGCTATTTCCTGTAGTGACCAGAAAGTTGTGGACAAAAAACTAGCTGCTGGTACAGTTGTTCTAAGCTTTATTAATCACATCAGGAAAATGTTACTTTTGTTTGAAAAGCCAATCAAGAACTCACATTCTCCTCAGCATGAACTTATCTCAGTGAACTGGTAAATTGGAGTGAGTGTCTATACTTCTATGAGTCCCAAGTCACTGGAATTGCTGTGTAACATAAGGAGGCAGGAGGTCAGAGAATAAGCATGTAATGATGACAGTTTGTATTTATATGCTGTCCTCTCCTTTTTTTTTGTGGCGTAGCTGCCACTGGTATAACTACCTCCACTCACACAGACATTCTGAAGTCATTAAAGTAATATAAATGAAGCTGGAACAAACTGCTTTGCAATAATATCTCACTTCTTCCACAATTCCCCATCAGGTCTTGTTGTCCTCTGATGTCCCTTCTTTGTTGATTTTCCCCTCGAGGCTATTCTTGGTATTTATTTTAATAAGACACCACAAAGATATAGATGATAAAAGGGAAGAGCCCTAACAGTATAATTTATCTCAGGGAATTCAGCAGAGACAATTGCTAAATAAAACTCTCCAAACATTAAAAGACAGCTTTTAAACCTGGGGGAAAGAGCAACTTTTCAAAATATTGTGTCATCATCAATTGTGTTTTTAGATTTAGGTTACTCTGCAAATATCAGTCCTGGCAGAGAAGAGTAGCAACTTTTGCCTGAAGTCACCCAGGTGAGGCCAGCTCTGGGATTATGTGAATGATAAATTGATGACTATTAAAAAAAAAAAAAAAAGAGTAAAAGAGTTGTTCTGTTTTCTTTCTGTCTGTTGGACTTTCAGGGAGAACTGCAAGATCCTATCTATAGACATGAACTGAATGGAATCCCCAGATAGGCAGTTGAAACCCAGACCACTTAAAATACATACATACACATATACAAAGAAACAAAACAAACAAACACATTCTAGATTGAAAAGAGAGAACGTGATTTATTCTTCATTACGTATGCCAGCTAAACCCTCACAGTTACTATATATGAAGAAATGTAATGAAATGAATACTTTACTAGGAATCTCAAATTAGATTAGTTCTTGTCCTACTATTACTACATAACCTAGATGAGTCCCTTAACCCTACCTTCCCTCTTTATAACATGGTGAAATAATAATTTACTACCTTGAAGAGATATTGTCAATGTCAAATTAAGCAATGAAATCAAAACTATAATGCATTATACACATAAAATACTACCCTCTATTGTTTTCTTAAATTTTTCCACTTTGAATGGTTTTACTTTCTATATCTACAATATTTTTTATTTACTTCTCCTAGCCCCAGGAAATAGAATAGAAAAAAATATTTACTGAAATATATATCCCTTAGTCCTGAAATTTAGAATACTAAGTGATAATTGTACTTAATTAAACCAAGTTTAAGGGGAAAAAGTAAAAATTAGCTTCTCTTATACCACTGTGACTGCTTCTCCCTCCCCTGCAAAAAAAGTCCAACCCACTTTAATGTGTACTCAGGTTTTAAATTTATTTAATTAGTCCAAAGAAAAATTCAAACCAGGTTTGTGGCTGAATTTATAAAATTGGACTTGACTCAGTCTAGAGTAGATGATGGGCATACAAATAAGTATAGTTATGTAATAAAAGAATGCCAAAGTATTACAGAGCAGGGGAAAAGAAGCTAACTTCCTCTAAGAGTAGACTATTAGAGTCTTTAAGGGACTATATCACAAAGCAAAATATGTTTAACTGGATCTTGAAATATAAATAGGCTTTTTTCCATGTGAACACTGTATAATCATGTATATTCATCACTATTGGAACTATAAAGTTTTCCTTTTTAAGAGTAAACTAAAGGGTGAAATTATACGAGTAAATATGGTAATCATCTTTCACAGTAGGATGGGTTCTTTTGAAAACGAATTAAATACTGTTCCTACTCAAGCAATTGAGCACCTTAGACAAGACTTACTAAATGATTTGTTGGAGTGGAAATGATCCCACTGGTATTAAATCCCAACACAGTCTTGTGAAAAAAATGCCAAGGATATAGATGTTCTAAAAGAGCTTAGGGGAAGGAAGAAGGAAGGAAAGGGAGGATAGAGGTAGAGAGAGGAGAGAATAGGAAGGAATGAGAGAGTACAAAGATAAATTCTGACTTCTTCACTCAGTTCTTCTCAATTCCTGTAACCACACTTCATCCCTCTCTGTATCATCACCTCCATCCAAGGTAGGTCTACAAAATAAGATAGGCTAATCAATTGGGTTAAAGAATTTAAATGTTCTTATATCATAAGTTATTAATAAAACATATAAAATGAAAGCAAATGATAAATTTAATATACATTAGTGAGCCCTGGGGATAGACACTGAAGAAACTAAATATCCCCCTGAGGTTGTTATTTGTTTATTGGATCATTTGTTTATTGAATCAGCAATTTGGAAGATAAAGTAGTAGAAAACACTCAATGAGAACAGCAAAAAAATAAAAATAAAAATAAAAATAAAAATAAATAAGAATAGTAGAAGAGGCCACCAGGACAACATCAGATGTATCAACATTTGCATTATAAAGGTACAAGAAGGAGAAGAGAAAAAGGAATTGAAAACCCATCTGAAGCAATAATGTCAGAAAACTTCCAGAACCTGGCAAAAGGAATAGACATACAAGCCCAGGAAGTGCAGAGAGTCCCAAATGAGATGAACCCAAAGAGGCCCACACCAAGACATATCTTCATTAAAAAGCCAAAGGTTAAAAACAGAAAGAGTATCTTAAATTCAGCAAGAGAAAACTGTCAGTTACCTACAAGAGACCTCCCATAAGATCATCAGCCAATTTCTCAACAGAAACTTTGTGGGCTAGAAAGGATTGGCACAATATATTCAAAGTAATGAAAAGCAAGGATCTACAACACAGATTACTCTACCCAGCAAAGCTATCATTTAGAATGGAAGGACAGATAAAGGAGTTTCCCAGACAAAAAAAGCTAAAGTAGTTCATCACCACCAATCCAGTATCACAAGGAATGTTAAAGGAACTTCTTTAAGAAGAAGAAGAAAAGATAAAAATATGAATAATAAAATGGCAATAACTGCATATGTATCAATAAATATTTTAAATGTAAATGGATTAAATGGTCCAATTAAAAGACATAGGGTGTCTGAATGGATAAGAAAACAAGACCTTACATATGCTGCCTATAAGAGGCCCACTTTATATCAAGAGACACACAGTCTGAAAGTAAAAAGATGGGAAAAAAAATTATAAAAATGAAAAGAAAAAAAGCTGGAGTAGCAATACTTATATCAGACAAAATAGATTTTGAAACAAAGTCTAAAACAAGAGACAAAGGACCCAGTAATTCCATCTGGGTATTTATACAAAGAAACCCAAAACATTACTTCAAAAAGACATATGCACCTACATGTTCATTATGGCATTATTTACAATAGCCAAGATATGGAAACAACATAAGTGTCCATCAATAGATTAATGGATAAGCAAGAAGTGGTACATATATGCAATGGAATATTACTCGACCATGAAAGGGAATGAAATCTTGCCACCTGTGACAACGTGAATAGATCTAGAGGGTATGGTGCTATGTGAAATAAGTCAGAAAGAAAGACAAATATCATGCGACTTTACTTATATGTGGAATCTGAAAAAAAAAAAATAAATGAACAAACAAAAGGGAAACAACCTCATAGATATAGAGAACATTTTAGTGATTGCCAGATGAGAGGGGGATTGAGGGAATGGGTGAAAAAAGGGAAGGGGTTAAGAAGTACAAATTGGTAGTTACAAAATAGTTGTGGGGATGTAAAGTATAGCCTAGGAAATATAGTCAATAACATTGTAATAACTATGTAGGGTGTCAGATGGGTACAACATTTATTGAGGTGATCACTTCAAAAGTTATATAAATGTCTAATCACTATGTTGTACACCTGAAACTAATATAATATTGTATGTCAACTGTAATTAAAAAAATAAAAAAATATTAAAAAAAAGAATTTAAATGTTCTAATAGCATAAGTTATTAGGATGTTTAAATTTAAAGTAAATGATCAATTTAATATACATTAGTAAGCCCAGAGAATAGACATTGATGAAAATAGTATCTCCCTGAGGTTGTTATTTGTTTATTGGGTAACATTGATGAGTTCTGAAAGATGGGAAGTACTCTCTAGAAAGAGAGTAGAAATACTACTTTTAAGTAGTATATAGAAATACTACTTTTTGAAAGAGTTCAAAGAGATTCATGAGAAGTTGGATTTTATTCTCCATTGTATCTTTCCAGTTTTCTGTAGTGCTAATCTCAACACTGAGGTGTCAAATCTGCTCAAAGCAAGCAAATCTTCCCCAGGAAACTTGGGATTTCTTTCAGAGAAATAGTTTCATTCTAGCTGAAATAGTTTAACACATAAAAAGGATTCTTGGGAAAAGACATTTTCCAAATCTGATTCGAAAGAGAAACTTGGAAGTGGTTAGAATGGTACCAAGTGCTGAGTTGGGTAAGGCACAGGGTCAGAGACTCAAGATCAGCCTGTGGCAGGTGTTCTCTGTCTCCATTTTCTCTCTTTCCAAATCTCACTTCTAAGGGCCTGTGTCCAATTCAACTTAGGCCTTTGAAGACTTTTAGAACATCTCAGACTTGGAAAAAAAATAATTTATTACTCTTTTCTCTTGCTAAAATCACAATAATAGTAATTCTCAACCGTGCTTATGAATTTATAAGAAATAGAGCCGTTAGGATCTATAGAGCTCTATTGAACCAGTGTCTCTGGGATTAGAACCAAGTGTATATGATTTGAATATTTCATAGGTGATTCTGATGAGTTCTTCTAGTTAATAATAATTTTATTTATTTATTATTATAACAGTAATAATAATAATAATAATAATAAGCCAGTCTAACCCCTAAGCTCTACTTCTATGTCTAGAAGCTCTTTGAAAGAAAAGAGACCTAGAGATAATTTAAAAGATCTAAGATGACTTCAAACCTTAGGAACATTATAGGGTTGAAGCTAATCAAGGTAGAGCCACATTAAACTTAGCCCAGAATGGTTAAACATTTTAAATTAGCTAGGACTATTTTATGATAGTTATGTGCTTAGAATGCTACAAATTTAACTCTAGTTATTTGACAAAGATCATTGACAATCATAATTAGAAAAAGTAATTAGCCACAGAGGGCATCTTTTGGTCCACAGTTTAATTATTTTTGGCTTTAAAATTTGTAAAGCATCACATTTTCAATGTATTTCTATTGTTCTTTCAAACTTGCAATCTTCTTATTTTAAGTGTTTATGTTCTTATGCATTGGAGATACATTAGAGTACATTAGAGATTGTTTTTTGTCAAAGAAATGAGTACATTAGAGATTGTTTTTGTCAAAGAAACTTCCTTTCAATGGCTTAAATTAAATTAACTTAAATTTAATATTTTATTTTACAAATGAGAAATACAGCAACTACTGCGCATTCTGAATTTTCTTTCTCAAAGAGAGCTGGTTATCACTAAAATCTAGTCTCCCTATTTCTTGGCCATTATGGTTGCTCAGCTGGACTAAATTTTCCAAACTCCCTTGCTTTTGGACATAGCTATGTGACTACGCTCTTGTCATTGGAATAGGAGTGATGCCTACTACTCGCAAGCTTTGATCTTTGGTCATTGACCATTCACATTCTCTTCCCATGACAGAGGCCCAGATTCTACTGTGTAGATAGTAACAAATGCCATAGAGACATGATGAAGCAGTGACTTGAAACATGAGGCCCTGACAGACCTTAAGGAACCCAGTTCCCCTGTGACCTGGAAGGTCTCATTGAGACTTATACATGAGAAAGTAATAAAATGTTTTAATTTTTCTTTTAAGCCATTCAAATATTGGGTCTTTATTTTTAATGTGTTGGTACTATTATGCCAATTTCTTTAAACCCCTCAAGGTTTTCAGCTCCTGCAACCAAGTGATGAACTTCTTAAGAAAAGCCTAACTGATCTTTGTATCCAGGACTTAGAAAGAGGTCTAGCATAGAATACAAAAAATATATATATTGAAAGAATATGTGCAAAAATGATTGAAAAGTAACTTGCTTAAAGTACCATAGTTAATTGCTATAGCACTAAACATAAGCCTTATATTTTCAATTATATTTAATATATCTCCAATGCAAATTTCACTTTCTAATTCTGAGAGAAATAAAAACATTGATTTTAGCTTTGTTCATATAATCTTGTTCTCCTATATACCACAAAAGTATTTTGTTTAGAATATTCTTTCTGTTGTTATTAATTAGTATCAACTGGTTAGTCTTATCAGAGAATTGCCCTAGTGATGTTTTCATAACAGACACAACATCTTGGTTTGTCGAATGCATTACAATTTCAGAGAAAAGAAAACAAGCTACTCCAATTATGCTTTGCCATTTGTCTGACACGTTCATTATTCTTGATGCAATTCCTATCACATGTTCTCTTATTGTAAAAGCCATTTCTGTCAAATTAACTTAGGGAGGACTGGTGGAAAATGCAAAAAAATAAAAAAGAAAAAGAAAAAAACTCCTCATCTACTTCTAACACCTGAAGAATCGGCAGAGAAATATAATTTTGTTGCCTTTCAAATTAAATCAGATTCTGGGCTTGCTTTTTCTGAAATAATCCAATATAGTAATCCAATGGAAAAGTTGCATCGATCCATGACCATTTAGAAACATGCTTGATCCATGGAAAATCAATTCCAACTCATAGTTATGTGGTTTTTTATGATGCCTCATTAGGATTTCTTTAATTTTTGTAAAGTTAGTGACTCATTCATTTGAATGCTATCAGAAAAAAAAGACATCTTCAGTTCAATAAAATCTTTATCAAAAGTGATGTGGGCTCTAGTCATAGTTCCTACATATTAAGAAATCCAGGGTTTCCACTTAGTGCATAGAAAAAGGAAGAAGGCAAGGTAGAAGTTTCAAAATCCTGTAAAAATTCTCTTACACATCTCAGTCATATTTGTCAATATTTGTTTTCATTTGGATTCTTTTCATTCACTTATCAGTAAAGCTATAGAATAGAGCTATGAAAAGATATAACTGCCAGAGAGGATTAAAAAACAACCATCTGTTAGAACAAGTTACCAAATCAAGAATAAGGTAAAGGGTTAAATCTTGATTTTCCAATTTTAGTTTAGTTTGCCACTGCTGAAAGAATCTTATTAAAGCTGACAAGTCTGAGAAGTATATAGTAGAATCTCAACAGTTAAAAAGGAAGCTAAAAGCATGAGTAAAATCAGGAGAGATGTTATGATGTATACATGAGTTTTGGATGGTTGTGTCAGAACTGATGCTATTAATGTTGAAAAGAAGTTCAAAACAGAGAAGAAAAAAGATAAATGATACACAAAACAAAAGTGGAAGGAAAATATTACTAATATTTTTTTCTCGGGCTTCCATCGTGCATATGTTGATATACTTGATAGTTTCCAAGAATTTTCTGAGGATCTGTTCATTTTTCTTTATTCTTTTTTTCTTCCTGCTCCTCAGTCTGTACAATATCTATTGACTTATCTTAGAGTTCACTGATTCTTTCTTCTGCCAGCTCACACTTGTTATTGAGACCTTTGAGCAATTATTCATTTCAGTTAATGTACTTTTTAATTATAGAGTTTCTATTTTTAAAAAATATTTTTGTCTCTATATTGATATTCTTTGGTGAAATATCATTGTCATACTTTGGTTCTTTGATCACATTCTGTTGATAATTGCTGACTTAAAGTCTTTGTCTACTAAGTTTGTACTCTGGCTATTCACAGGGACATTTTCTGTTGACACTTTTTTTCCTGTGTAGGTGCCACATTTTCTTGTTTCTTTACATTTCTTCCAATTTTTTGTTAAAAACTAGACATTTATGTAATATTTTCTTTCAAATTTTGTACCAGATTCCTCTGTCCTCCCAAGGTTTGTTATTGGTTTGCTGTTGCTGCTATTTTATTATTGGTGCTTATTTGTTTAGTAACTTTCCCGGAATAATTCTGCAGGTAGGTTATAAGACAATCTTAGCTTTAATTTCCTGCTTATGTAAGATCTCAAACTCACCCATTCTCCTTTCCCGTGTTTTTCTTGAGCTTTCTCACAGTCTTCTAGGCCTCAGCAATTCGTGGAAACTTTTCTAAGTTCCTTATGTTTGTCTAGTTCTATTGGATTTCCTTTTAAATTCCCAGCCAACCTCTTGCTTGCTGCAACTGAAATCACAGGCATTGGCAGCTGAGTCATTCTGAGGAATTGCTATTGTTTTGGTAATAACCTGGGAGTAGGATTCCTCCTTTTCTCTACTTCCACTGAGCTGAACTCTGGATCAAATCACATAGCTACCACATTCTAAGAATAGAGATTTCCCAGCGAGCTGCAAGTTTGGATGAAACATTAGCTGTGTTCTGGGGATAGTGGTTTTAAAGAAGCTTTAAAATAGGTCATATCTCTTTGTTGTCTGCAATGCTGCTGGTTTTGACTGCCATGCCACTGAGCTGGGAAGGGAGAGGGCATGTGAACAGCCCTGAGCTAAAACTTGACAGACTCCCTTCCTCTCATTTAACTGAAGTACATTCTGTGGTTTTGATTAATTGACAAGAGTTTTTAAATGGTTAGATTTTATTGTTTTACATGCATTTTTGTTGTTTTAAAAGGAGAGTAAGTTCTACGGTCATGCTACCCTGAACAAGCCTAATCTCGTCTGATCTCTGAAGCTAAGCAGGATCAGGCCTGGTTAGTACTTGGAAGGAAGACCACCTAGGAAGACCAGGTGCTGTAGGCATAAAAATAAAATAAAATAAAATAAATAAAGGATTGTAAGCTGACAAGGTCCTTGCAATCTGTGAGGTCAACCAAAGATTGCCTCACCTAAAAATAAATAAATAAATAAATAAATAAATAAATAAATAAATAAATAAATAAATAAATGATAAAAAAAATAAAAGAGGAGTAAAGTCACCAAGTTCTCTGCAATTTCAAATGTTAATCTACTCTTAGCATTTTATTCAATTAATCTATCATACGTTTTAAATTTACAGCACATATATGAGATCTAACACACACCTGGATGCAGGGCTAGAATCTCAGGTCATGACAGCTCACACTGGGCCAGAGAACTCTGACACTCCCAGTGATGAGTGTCTATAACCAATAACCTAAAAATATAATTTAGTCAGCCTTATAGGCAATGTTTCAGTGATAACACATAAGCAGAGGAAAAGTAAAAGATGACTTTCATGAACACTATGGTGATTGGATCACCTATCCTTAACTCTCCTCTTAGACAGTTCCATTTAACTACTATTATATAACAAACTATACCCAACGGAGTGGCATAAAACAACAACCTATTTATTAATGTTATATCTTTGTGGGCCAGAAATTCAGTGAGGGATCAGCTGGGTTATGCTTTTATACTACATGGAGTAACTCAGTGTTATTCAGCTCATGCCTGGCCTGGCATGAAGAGTCCAAAATGGCATTATTAAATGCCTAGTGTTTTTGTCAGGTAGCTAGAAGTCTAGGTTCTGCTATATCACTCTGTCTTTCTATCCACAAAGTCTTAGAGTTTCTCCATGTGGTTCCTCCTACAGAGTTCTGAGTTCTTATTTCATAGATCAGAGTTCCCAGAGAATAAGGCTAATTCTTTTTAAATGGATTAAGGGCCTGCAAATAAGACCTGAAACAATAAAATGCATAGAAAAAAACATAGGAACTAAACTCAAGGACTTAAAAAGGATTTTATGAATTTGACCTCAAAGGCAAGAGAAGTAAAAGCAAAAATAAACGAATGGGACTACGTCAAACTAAAAAGCTTCTGCTCAGCAAAGAAACCATCAACAAAGTAAAGAGATAACCATCCGAATAGGAAAATATATTTGCAAGCAACTCCTTTGATGAGGGCCAAATATCCAAAATATACAAAGAACTCATACGACTCAATAACAACAAAAAAACAAATGATCCAATCAAAAAATCAGCAGAGGACCTGAACAAACACTTCTCCCTAGAGGACATACAAATGGCCAACAAATATATGAAGAGATGCTCAAGATCACTGGTTATTATGGAAATGCAAATCAAAACCACAATGAGATACCATCTCACACCTGGTAGAATATATATAATCAATAGGATAAGTAATAACAAATATTGGAGAGGATGTAGAGAAATAGGAACCCTCATCCATTGCTGGTGAGACTGCGAATTGGTACAGCCACTATGGAAAACAGTATGGAGTTTCCTTAAAAAACTAAGAACTGATTTACCATATGATCCAGCAATCCCTCTACTGGGTATTTACCCCAAAGACTTGAAAACTCATATCCAAAAAGGTATTTGCATACCAATATTCATAGCAGCATTATTCACAGTGGCCAGGACATGGAAGCAACCGAAGTGTCCTACGATAGATGATTGGCTAAAGAAGCTGTGGTACACATATACAATGGAATATTACTCAGCCATAAGAAGAGATGAAATACTGCCATTTGCAACAACATGGATGGAACTTGAAATAATCATACTAAGTGAAATAAGCCAGACAGAAAAGATTGAAAATCATATGATATCACTTATATGTGAGATATAAACCTAAAAGCAACAAATGAACAGGACAAATAGAGACTCATAGACATGGACAATGGACTAGTGGTTACCAGAGGGGAGAGGAAGGGAGGAAAGGAAAAAATAAAAAAATAAAATGTTAAAAAAATAAAAATGAAAAAATAAAAAGTTGGGCCCAGAACTGGCATAACATCACTTCCACTATATATTGGTCAAAGCTGTCACAGGCCAGCCCTTTGTGAAAAGGAGGTGAAATAGAACCTATCTCTTAAAGGGAAGAAAGACAAAGATTTGATTTCATCTTTAATTTGCCACACAGTTCAACTGTTTGAAAATGAGAGACAAAGATGTTAGCAATTCTTGTGCGTGTACCTGAGCATATCCCTGTGATTGACTCTCATCATAAAGAGCCTCTGAGACATCCCTAATAAACCTAATAATATTTGGTTTCTCCAGTCAGATCATTTTCCTGATCCACTGAGCGTGACAGTGGCATCACCTTTGGAGAATTACTAAAGTATCAACAATAGTGGGATTAAGCCTGCACTTTTCAAGGGAAATAGCCACCCCACATTTGAAGAGATTTCCAAATACAATGTTCTTCTAACTCCCTTTTAAGAATAAGCTATAGTCATTGCTGACACATAGTATTGATGTACATTTTATTTCTCTTCCCCTGATGGACCACATAGCAGCACAATCTCCCTACCTCACCTGTTAAGATAACAAAACTTTTAGCAGGAAAAGTGGCTTCACCTCCTTAGCACTACTTTGCCAAATTTTCTTATTGTTCTATCTTTTTGTTCACACACCTATACGATACTGCACCAGAGACACTTTGTCTTGATTAGCTCACAGGTCTTATTTGAGACACTTGAAGGAGGTCTGTGTGGCTGAAATATAGAAAACACAGGGGAAAGTACAGTAAGATTAGGTTGAAGAAAAAGGTATATACACCTAAACATGTAGGTCACGGTAAGTATTTCTTTTTAATCAAAAATAAAATGGGCATCCACCAGCTTAAGAATGGTATAATTATAACTATGTTTTGGGAAAAAAAATCATTCTAGCTGAAATTTAGAAGATGGATTTGATTGGAGCCAGAGTGGCTCTTGAGAAGACCAATTAGATGTAATATTTTTTTTCTCCAAAAATATGTATGAGTTAAAATCAGTAGAGGTTGATGATTATTTAAATGTATAAGACTTAGTAAGGAGAGAGAAATGTTAAAAATTGCTACAATAAAGTTAATGGTGACTTTAGAATTTACTGGATGTTGGATTGGAGAGGTATGAGAAAAGGAAAGTGTTAAGTGACTGCAAGATTTCTATTTTGAGTAAGAAAATATTTTTTCTCATTCTCTGAGAGAGAGAGAGAGAGCACTGGTTGAGAATTAGACTTGAAAAGAAAATCTCTTTGGGGTATGTCTTTGTGACATTGGAATGGGAATGTTAGGTAAGTAGTTGAACATATGTAGATATAAAAAAGAGGTTTTACCTGAGATGTAAATTTAAGAGTCATTAGACTTTAAATAATAACTAAAGCCATGGACATGGTTAGGATGGCCTGAAAAAGTGCATAATGAAAGAGTGAACACTTAAAATTGAAACACTTTATTACTAAATATTTTAACTTGAACTAAAAGGACAGAAAAGAGGACACAGTTCCATAGTGTAGCCATTAGCATGTCTGCTTTACACACAGAACAGTCCCGGATTCGAGCCCCAGTTCAGCCATGGTTGGCTAACATCTTCTACGGCCACCCTGAACATGCCGATCTTGGAAGCTAAGCAGAGTCAGGTCTGGTTAGTACTTGGATGGGAGACCACCTAGGAATACCAGAAGCTGTAGGTGTTCAACAAACAAACAAACAAACAGAAAAGGAAAAAGATACACAGAAAAACATGAACCCTCAGAGGCAAAAGGAACAAAATGTTTCAAGAAAAATGTGTACCATAGAATGGCCAATAGTCTCTACTGATAAGTTGAGTAAAAAGAGGACTGATTTAGAAATCCATTGAATTTAGTAACATAAAGATAGAGTAACCAACAAAAACAGTTTCTAAAGAATGATGTAAATTCTAGTGAGATTAGGGTGATTAAAGACTGCTGTATAACAAAAAAAATTAAGAAGAGTGAATATGAGAGGGTGGAGAAATGTAAGGTGGTAGTTAGAACTGTTGCATTTAAAATAGTAGTATCTTAAGTATGAACATATTCAATAGTTGATGGTATGGATTTACTGGAAGGCAGAAGTTCAACAGAAAGGAGAAAGATAAAATAATTGATAGTGTAAGAATCCTAGGAAGATGGAGATGGGGTGCCAGTCACAGGAAAAAAGCACATCCTCGACAATGTAATAAGAGATGGATCTGCAGAATTAATAGCAAAAATTTGAATTAATTCCATCTAACCGACTTCAGTTTTCTCTGTGAAGTAGGCAGCAAGGTATTTGTGTGGCAAAGCAAATAAACTCAATTAATGTCTAAGAGTTGTTGGGCACTGAAGATTTTCTATTTGAAGTTGCTGATCAATACATCATGGTTTATGAATTTCCCCAGTTGCAATTGTATACTTGGATGTAAGGTAGAGAAAAAATATTGTTGGTGTGTTGCCAGATGGTTGTGACAAAATCACAGGAAGGCAAGAGAATTTGTAGTATTGGCAATAGTGTTATTAAAATGTTGAACTATGGAATTTAAACTAGATAGGAATGAAAGTGAGGAAAATAGGGGCTAATAGTTTAAAAAATTTTAAAAGAACAATAAAACTGGATTTCCTGATGATTTCTACAAAGGAAAGAGCTTAATGAGCAAGCTGGAGAGAAAGAAGGTTTTGATCAAAGATCACAAACCTTGATTTAGTGAACTGTAAAGATAGTGCTTTATCTGTTTTCTTGTTTAACTACTTAGCAACTTTAGGATGGAGGGCAGGTGATTTATATGGAATACTCAAGAAGGACAAGCTGCATGTATGGCAGGGGCAGGGGTGTTTAGAGTTTATGAGACCTGGGTTGTTTTCACACATGGTAAATTTACAAAAAGAGAAAGAAGTGAGAAGATGCCCCCATAACTCCTACCCATAAGTGAAAACGTCAGAATAATAAGGGCTCTTTTCCAAACTACACATATCCGACATATATCAGAATGCACCGCCAACAAGCTCCAAGCATAAATGTAGTTTGGTTCCTTGTTCCCCAAATTCTCCATTGAGAATCATTGCTTTAATTGAGTCAGTGTTACTGAGTGTGATGTTTTATCCCTGAATAATGTTAAGGAGAAGGAAAAAAGGTTTGAACTTCTGCAGTACCTCAAACTACTAAAGAGAAAAGATGCTTAAAAGCATATCTTTTTAGACACACTCACTTGCCCTTGAACCTTTTTATCTTCCACATGTGGTGTAATGCATTACATATAATAACTGGTCAACAAACATTTTATAAATTACATTTCAGATTATATAAAATTACATTCTAATTATAATTTGCTTAATTGCCAGCTCTGTTATAATCTAGAATTAAAGATTATACAACAGAGCTGGCAATTCAGATCTCTCTCCGTTCCTGCCACCACCATTTATTTTTTCAATGTTTGCATTAAAAAAAAAAAATGGACATGTTCTTTTCCATCTTGCAAGATGGCAGGTGAAAAGATACAAAGCTGGACACCTGAAGTCAAGAAGGCTAATGCTGGTGGCAAGGCCAAAACATTTAAGAATGGAAAGCCCCACTGCAGCCAAAACCCTGTCCTGATCAGAGGAATGGACAGACATTCCTTATCTGCTATGTATTCCTGAAAGACCATGCGCAAGAAGAAGTATTCATCAGCTAAATCCAGGATTAAAAAGGAAAAAAAGAAGGTTCTTGCTTCTGTCACAAAACCAGTTGGTGGTGACAAGAATGGTGGTACCCGAGTAGTTAAACTTTGTAAAATGCCTAGGTTGCGGCTTGAAAATTGTTTAGCTACACAGCTAGGAACCATTCAGTCAACCTGTGAGAAAACTTCAGGCTAGTATCACTCCAGGGACCATTCTGATCATTCTCACTGGGTGCCACAGAGGAAAGAGGGTGATTTTTCTGAAGCTGCTGAGCAGTGGCTTGCTACTTGTGGCTGGACCTCTGTAGCTCAATTAAATTCCTCTGCATAGAACACACCAGAAATTTGTCGCTGCCACCTCCACTCAAATTGACCTTGGTGGTCAAAATCCCTAAACATCTCACTGATGCTTATTTCAAGAAGAAGAAGCTGCGCAAGCCCGGACACCAGGAGGGTAAGATCTTCAACCAAAAGAAAAATACCAGATTACAGGGCAACGTAAGGTTGACCAGAAAGCTGCGCACTCACACAGTCTACCAAAAACCAAATCTGTTCCTCAGCTTCAGAGCTACCTCCGCTCTGTGTTTTCACTCACAAATGGGGTTTATCCTCACAAACTAGTGCTCTAAATTTATTATGAAGAACCTAATTAAATACTTGATCTGTTAGAAAAAATGAACATAATAAAATATAATTCTGAGTCCTTCTGGCAACACTTAACTGTTCTTTTACCTCTGGCCATTTCTCCATTCTCTAGCAACTCTGGGTCATCTTCTTGTCCTCTGGATATCCCATTATGACCAGTTGCTCAACTCAAGAATTCAAGCTCTCAGCCTCAGCCTCCAGGTTACATCTTTCTCCCCTTTCTTCCTTCCAGAAAAATTCTGATTCCCTCAACATCTGCTATTGCTCATCTGTAGTGAATCCCTGATCAACTTAAATAATATGAGGTTGGAATTGCCTGATAGCTTTTATTGAAATCTCTTGGAGAGATTTTTATTTTAAAAAGGGAGCATGGAAAGCAGGAAGAAGGGAAGACAGAAATGAAGGGAGAGATAGAAAGAATAAAATGGAATAACAGTATGAGCCTAAAGTCAGGTAGAGTAATTGGAGATAGAGTTTCTTGAAAATTTAAGCAGAACAGCCTGAACATTAGGTCTCTCAAGGAGATAAACACTTGCAACAAATAAAGGTGAAATAATATGATCCAACGAAAGTTAAATAACATACCCCAAATCATGCAGAGACAAAACTATACCTCTGTTATCCCAGCTTTTCCTGATTTGTGACATTACTATTTGGAAGCTTGCTCAGTGGACTAGCCATGCTTTATATTCTGTCAGCTTCCCTATCACAGTACCGGGGACATAGTAGTTAATACAAAAATGTTCAACTGGAAAAAAAAAATGAAGCTCATCAAATTTCTGATGTAAAAATTCTGCCAGATATTTAGAGACTGTAAACAATGGTATACTTATCTCAAACTTTGCAGGAAAGTTCCAGCTTCAAGAAACAGGCTTGAAAGTTTATATAAATAAAATTTACAAAGTTTAGGTCAATCCTGTGAATAATGTATTATTATTTTCTCCATTCTGTGGTTTGGGAAAATGAAGCACAGAGTGATTAAGTAACTTTCTCCAAGATCACAGATAACAAATCGTGGGGCAAGGATTTGAATTTCATGATTTTGACTTCTGAAGAGTTTATGTTCTTAATTAGTACGCTATAATACCTCACACTCAAACATGTTCTATAGACTTTGGTCTGCTATGGCTAAGTATATCTGATTAACTCTCTTGTTTGATTTAACAAGTGATTATATTTGAAACAAAATTTTAGTCCAGTTCCTCAGTTATTGGAAGGAATGGAAAGAAAAGCAGTAGAGATCACCAACTGAAACAAACCAGGTGCCTAACTAGAATTAGGATTTCTTTCTTTCTTCCTCATCATCACCGACATTTAAATGTGGCAAGGTTTGGCTGAAGCTTTACATGCATTGTTTCATTTAATTCTTGCAACAAAACTCTGAAGTAAATATTTTTATAATATCCTCATTTCACAAATAAAACACCTGTGACAGAGAGAGATTACACAACTTGTCCAAAATCAAACTACTAGTAAGGGGCAGATTCAAACTCAGGGAGTCAGATATTAAAATATGCACTCTTATCTAATAAAGTACACCATTTCCCCGAAAAACTGCCAGATAATTGTAATGGCCCTTGCAAAACACGTCCATGTACTAAACAGAGTGTTCTCAGTAGAGTTCTAAGTTCTATTGCTAACCTGTCACCTGAATACTTTTTTTTTTTGCCAGTAATACTTATGTGCAGAAGGAATTAGGCTTATTATAAGTTGATATGTTTTTACTAGCGTAAAATTTATCAGAGTAGAGCCCTGTTATCTCTGGGATAGGGGGAAGGACGTTGCCATCAGCGATGCTGTAAACAAAGTCAATATTCAACAGCATTCAGTGAACTAATGGTCCTTAAGAAGACTAGAGAGAAGAGGGTGGTGAGCAGAAGAGATAACTCATGACTGCACAGTCATAGCTCTGTGTCCATGTATGTGTCAAAAGTAGATGAGAAAAAGATGCTCGATTATTGATGATTATAGGAGGAAAACAATCTTGAAAATTCTCAAGCACTGTATCTTCTTCATCTGCCTTCTTTCCATGCCAAGTAGAAGCTCATTGATGTTCCCCATCCTCAGCCACAATGAATCACACAGACGAGGTAAATAATCTATCATATTCTGTTGGCAGCCAGTAAAGGATGATATGTTGAGAAGTTTAATTTCCCAAGATCCTGTATAAAATCAATCTCACAGAAATGTTTCATTGATCATATTTAAGCCCAGTTGAAAATTACAACGTATTTTATTGGTAGAAGCTTTGCCTGAGACCATACAAACTGAAGGTCTTCAATTTGTTTCTTCTAAAGACACCCAGGAGTCTCATAAAGGTAGCATCAGAAATTCTGCAGAAGCTCTAGAGTTTGAACTTGACTTGTAGCAGTGTATGTGATTACTGAATGAGGAGAAACAACATATAGATATTAAAAAAGAAAGATGAGGAGGGCTCGGAAGAATTTTATGAAACAATTATCATTGGTCCATTAGCTCTGTTTTTCAAATGTCTAATTTTCCGGTAGAACTAAAGAGTTTCTAGGGATCCTGTAGGTTTGACCAGCTTTTCTTTGGATAACTTGACACTCATGAAGTCTACTATGTTAAAGTGTCAATCAAAGCTATTTATGATCCCTGCAGTACAGCAGTGTAAGAGAGGTAAATGATTAAATCATCTGATTTTAGATATAGTCTGCTACTGCAAGAAACTGCAGGAGAGAGTGGCTAGCTTTTCACCAAACCCATTTACTCTGCTTCCTGCACAACAGCAAGGCTTCCTTTTGCAGCTTGTCCTGCAGTTCCATGTGGTCCAGTGACTGCGTTCTAGCCAAAGGCATATTTTATTTTATTTATGGTTGTTTTCCTATTATTGTTAGAATTTATTCAAATTTTTATTCTTTTTAAATTAGAAAATGAATTATTACTATGAATTATAAAAAGAATTATTAAAATGAATTATGCTATTATTATACAATAATGAATTATTACATGTATGAATTAATTATATAATAAAAATTTTACCTGTAGAAAAACTGTTAAAAAGACTGTAAAAGAAATTCCCAGAAACAACTATGGCCAATAGGAAATCTATTTCCAGACATCTCTCTGTACAGGTAGAGACAAACAGACAGACAGACAGACAAAGAGAGACTCTTTTACACTTGCTGCCTCTGATCCCTCCAGTACCCAGTATCACCTCCAGCACTCTGTCAGCTGTCGGGTCCAGTCGATTTAACAACGCTTCCAAATCTTTTACTTTTGTTATTGCTGTTGTCTACCTTCCAATATGCGCTATACACTCTTCTTTTATCAATTTCCTATCACAGTAGAGGAGGACTTAGCATTTTAAATCCAGCTCCCTCTCATGATCTTACTCTCCTTACCTGAATATTTATATTGCAATTTTCAAATAAATCTCGATTCAGTTTTTACCTTATGACAATAAAAATGTTATTTACTACTAATTTAATTAAGGCATTATGATTATTCTTTATATTTTATTTTTTATTAATTTTCTGGGAGTTATTAACACTAATATTTTCTTTTCTTTATTATTTATACCACAGAACAAATGATATATATTATATAAGTAACATATACCAAGATTTTCCTTCAACACATCTGTCATGTTCTCTCTGTTAAGGGTGGAAAATTTTCAAGTGAGCCAGCTAGCTAAGTCAGCTACAGGGAAGAAATATCTTTAGATACCAGAAGTTGTCCTACTTGCTTGTGTGTGGTTTAGGAAGTATATTGTATAAGATATGAAGGTGGCCAATGTCTACTTCTGTAATCCATTTACTTATTAATTAAGGGTGTTGTTCCGGGCAAAGATATGCTAACAGCCAAATTCCACTTCTGTAATCTGCTTGCTTGTTCAGGAGACCACCAGGATATGGTCTTAAGCTTTCTTTATCAGCTACCTCCTCTGAGAGCTCGGGCCGATCTCCTCTAGCCCTGCGTGGTAGAGAGTCAGTCGCCAGCCGGCTAATAAAGGCTCATAATTAATCTCAATTGGCTCCGTGGGTCTCAGCATCGTTTGCACCATAACACTCTCAATATAGCTTCTACATGATCAAATTAATCAGATAATCTGCCCAATTCTTTCTTCTGCCAACTTGACTCTGCATACCCCTTGCGCATACACGCGCGCGCGCGCGCGCATGCGTGCACTGCCAGAATAACCTGCTAATCTAGTAAAGATGTTTATTAAACCTCCTGCTGTAAGAAAGAACATATGAAGGAAAATACAGCCTTGGCAGTATCGTGCTATCTCAGAAAAGAAAACTTAGAGAAAGTTCTTTATAGGACTTTGGAATTTGAGCTTGAATGGCTGAAGGCTGGGAATTTACTAGGACTGGGAAATGTTAATGAAAAATAGGTTAGAACAAGAGACAATGCTTTTGAAGTTAGTCTTGGTAAGTATATTGTTGTTTGATAAATTAGCGGTTCTCTCTCTTTTTTTAAATAAAAGAGATACTTGCTCAGATGAAGAAGTTAATTGAGTAAACAAATTGGTTTCCAGGAATTTCCAGAAGAAAACAGTGACATTATTAGTTATCTTCCTTATCTTCCTGAGCAAAAGAAGAAAGTTATTTTGATGTGGAGAAGGCGTCTCTGTTCTTAGTCCTGATAATTAAACTAGGTAGACATAGATCACCTCAATATTTTATTCCTCAGTCTCTTCCTCCCTCCTTCTCTTCTGCTCTCCCTCCCTCACTTCCTCCCTTACTTCCTTTTTTATTCTTTTTGAGAACTTAAATGCCTAAAACTGTTTTTATGGCATCTTTGTGTTTGATTGCTGGATTGACTGGGTATATAATTCTAGACTAAAACCATATCCTTCAGAATTTTCAAGTGAGTGTTCTATTGTCCTACCAGTTCCAGTATTGATTTTGAAAGTTACAATGTTCTCTGGCTTATTTCTTTATAATGATGAAGCTTTTCAATCATTAATCTGAGCAATTAGTTGAACTTTTAGACTCTAATCCTTCAGTTCTTAGAAATATTCCTGAATTAATCCTTTATAATTTTTTATTTTCCATTTCCTCTGCTCATTATTTAGTGAACAGTCATTTATCTGATCTGAATTTTTGATCAATTATCCAAATTTTTACTCTTTACCATTTTATTTTTCATCTTATGCCTTTTTATTGTTTTCTCAGCTTCCAAATAATGATTAGCATCACTAATATTCTGTTGTTTCCACTCCTGTTCTCTTTCTTTTTGTGGAACGATAATCTTTTTATTACTTTATTGAAATTTTACTAGAAGTTCAAGGAGATGAGATACAATCAGTTTTCAATTTGACATTCATAACCAGAAGTCTATAGCTTTTTAGTATAAAATTGTGTATGTTCTTTTCTCTATTTAAAAATTTTAATGTGGTATACCTGCAATTATACAACATTGTATGTCAACTGTAATTTAAAAATTTAAACATTATAAAAATAAAATAAATAAAATTTTAGATTATGACATAGTAATAAGGTCAAAAGTTTGCCTGTTATATTAATTTATGAAATAATTTTGGGTGTATCCTGTTGTTTTTTCTCTTTTCTGATTTGTAATTTCTATTAATCTCTGAATTTCATACTCTTGCTTTCCTTAAAAATATAAAAGTAAAAATAACCAAATGTTTAAAATAGATTAGTTGTTTTTACAATTATTCTTGCTTACTAGTCACATATTTAAAACATTAACCCATTTCTCCTTTAGAAAAAAAAGTGCAGCTCACTGCTAGCATTAATTTAATTTTACATAAACATGCTCTTTGAGGCTGAAGCAAATCTGCCTGTTTTTCAATGTGAAAATAAAACATAAAAACTGAGTTATTTCTAAACAGAACTTGTCTCTAATCCTAATGTAACAGAAATATATACATAAATCGGATTCATCAAATAAATCTTGGGCTAACAACAGTTCAAGAATGTTGTTAACATCAGGCATAGGAATGCTCCATTTTCTAGGATTTGATATTTTCAGCAATCGAGAATTACTATATTTTTTAAATGGAAATACCACTACTAAAAACAGAATGATATACACAGAATGATGTCATTTGTTTCCAAAGACTATCAATCTACTAGAGAGATGCGAAAATAATAATAAAAGTGAACTATTTTGTGGCAAACTTTGGGGGTAAGGTTAGGACTGTAACCCGTAAGTTTTCTTGGAGTAAACTCTGCACCCACAAGAGCCACTGGTGAGTATTCTCAGAGAAAACAGGAAATGGGTTAGATTAAGCTGAGCATAATGCTAGTAATTCACCATAAATTTTTATATATAGAAGCCTCATTGTAATGATTTTCTAAAGAGTTTGCAATTGAAGAGTCGATTTCCTCTTTGGCTGAAGAGTTAGTTAGATTAGTATTTTTAATTTTCAATATCTGGAAAATATTCTTTCTTTCTTTTGACATTTAATATTAAATTATGCTTTGATAATATTGTTTCAAACATGTGGTTTGCATAATTTCTGCTTTTTAAAATTTAACGAGGTCTCTTTCTTGATCTTATAGTCAATGAACAATATTGGTTAGCTGACCCAATTTCTAGCCCCTTACCTTGCCACATTCCAGCTGCAGGGGACCATATGACATGTCCCCAAAGTGGTGATCTGTTGTGTTTCCTGGTAAGAATTTTACTTTCTCAAAAAAATTCTATCCATTTCCTTTTTTGCCTTGAACATAGATGTTATGTTGCTGATAGCATCAACAGCCATATTAAACCCTGAAGGAAAGGCTAAGAAAATCACAGAAGAAATCTAGTGTGAAACTTCGAGCTTCTGAACCAGCATCAATTACTTTTTTCATCTGGACATTTTGCTCTATGAGAAAAAAAAAAAAAGACCCGAAACAAAAAAAAACAAATCAAAAAAATCGTTTTGAGCCTCTCTAAGCACATTTTAAGGTACTTGACATACTCTA
>NW_011888789.1:13557253-13565615 GCF_000151845.1 Pteropus vampyrus
TATAAAGTTTATTTCATTGTTTTTAATAGCTATATAGTCTTCTACTATATATGTCCCATAAATTTACCAAGCCCCTAGTGTGAATATGTATGCTTTATAGCTGGCATAAAATTGGAGTTTGATTTTTGACTATAGAGAGTAAACTAGATTTATTGTTTGAGTTTTGTTCTTGGCTCAGAGTAACAGTAATCTCTGGCATTAAAGATGTGAAAATGTGTTATCTCACATATTTGGAAACCTAAATGGTATAATCAATGGCCCAATTACATCATCACAGACCCATGAACTTCCTACCTCCCTGATGTTCCATCTTAGGAGTAACTCCATCCTAAACTTCGTTCTCCTTATAGTTTCAAGATGGCCTACAGCATAGACTCTAATTTCTTCCCTTCAATGGAATAAGGCCAGCTTAGACCAGGGGTCCACAGAAGGACTAAGAGCTTAGAGGGCAACTCTATGCACTAATTAGCTTAAGTTATTCAAAATTATCCTCAGGGTAAAGGAATAAATAATGTGGATTTAAATATTAGAAATACAACCAAACGTCTAATACATTTTCTCAATTTAAAAGACTTTGGCTTTAAATAGGAAAGGATATTAACTCACATTAATTTTTATTTATTGTCAAAATTAATGTATTTTATTTCAATGTCACTTTTTAAAATGTTTCTTATACTTAGTGTTCTATTTTATGAAACTACCTTATTTTCATTTTTTAAATAAATTTGAAAGATATGTATCTTGTTAATATTTTTTACTAGTTTCAAATAAAATTAATCTATTTGCTTCTAATTCTCAATAGTAATAATGAAACAGAATCTAACACTTCATTATGTAAATGTTATATAAAGAATCTATGTTATATAAAGAAATGAGCATACTTTTACTTTCATCCCACCAACTTTACAATTTTTTCCATAAATTGAGGCCTTAGTCACTATTATTGTTGATTACTTATATTGTGTATGTTATATGTAAAGAATTATTTTTATATTTGCTTTCCATATTGCTGCACAATTAAAGAAATTTATGATTAATGCTATGTCTAACTAGTTTTGATTTTCAACACTAGTTCTTTCTTGTCATAGATTTCTCGTTTACAAATTTTTAAGTTTGATTGATCACTTGTTTAATAACAGTATATCTGAAACTTTTGTTTTCCTAGAAGCACAGCTGGTTCAGCAAGATGACATAATGTTGATTTGGTTAGATTTTATTGCCCCCTAGCATAGACTTAGACATGAGGTGTACTTGCCCAGGCTCTAGAATCATTAGCCAAAGATACAAAGAAGCAAGGACTGTGAGAACACTTTCTGGTAGTTAAGAGTACAGAGAATCACTGTTGTGAGAAGCCATAGAAACAACAGAACTAACAGTGGCCTTTAGTGCCAATAATTTTTGGTGGCCATTGTACAAATTGTTGCATCCAGTGTTGAGTCCCTGACCTGTTTCCTGCCTGTTTTATAATCTCAGTTTTAGTGAATCTATAAGTGACCTAAGATCCTACTAATTTTATGTTTTACTTAAATTGTTCAGAGTTGGTTTCTGATGTTTAAAACGAAAGCTTCCTAGACTGCTCCCTGTACCTACGGGGTTAAGCTTCCAACATTCAACTGTTTTTCTGTTTGCGTTGGCCTCTCAGTGAACCACAGTTTTCATGTGTTGCCTCTCTGCACTAGGAAATAAATATCTAACAAGCACTTTATCCAATGATCTGATAGCCAGTCCTCAACCCTGGCCCCAGGCTCTTTAAATCAAAAGGTTTAAGGGGAATTTTTTTCAAGAGCTGCTCTACATGCTTCCAACTGACATTTATTTTTATTCAAAGAGGTTGCTGGAAGTCAACCTTCACTGAACTGCCTCACTTCTTCCCATCAGCACTCTATCTAGAAATTTCTCAAAGATTCTGATATCTCAGCGGAATCCTTCATTGGTTACCAACACTAATGTCAGTTTCCACCCTTCCACCCCCGCTTCTTATTCCATTGACTATTTTATTGGTGATACAAAAAATGCATCATCATCTGTATCATCAGATTTTACTGCTCAACCATTTACGTGTGCTACATACAGTAATAAGTAAAATAAAGGTATGTTCTAGCTGCATTAATACCAGACTGATGGAAGGAAGCTTGTACATTGCTTTAGCTCTTGGATGAATGTCTGAGGATGAACTCACTCTGCCTTTGTACTTGTTGATTAAAAAAAAAAGTTTAAAAGGGTGATGTCCATATTGAAATGGACACTGGATCCTAGTTTTAATCCTTACATTTCAAGGTGGTATATATTATAACCCTTGAGAATCTGAACAACCATCTCCTGTACTTGACAATTATAACCATTAAATACCTTATGACTTGCATCATGCTTTCTTCTTTGCTTGGAATTTTGCCTCGCTTGTTTTCACTCTGACCTTAGGAAATCAATCAATCCTAAGATTCACCCTGCTCCTGATACTCCACCCTAAGGACATTTTAGCCAAGCCAATAAACAATGAAAACCATGCACTCACTTTTCCTAACAAAATGTCATTTGGAATTGACTGTGTAGTAGTCTCCCTTGCTGCAATCTTGTATGACTCGGTTTATTTCTATCATAACAGGTTTCTTTATTTATGGAAAAAGATTTTCATATTCCCTACACATATACACAGTATTTGGAAGATAAAAAAGAACCTCTCTATTACCCTAGATCATTTTCATTAATTCAGGATTTAAATTCTCATTTTAACATAAGTTCAACGCTTTCTTTTTCTATTAATTTGCTCAATTTGCTTAAGCTATTGACTTACTCATAAAAAGACATGTTCTCAAAATTATCTTCTTTGATTTCTTACTGACCTTATTTCTGTCATTAGATAAAATCTCATTACAAATAAGCACAGAGCTCTCTATTTTAATGACAAAAAAAAACATTTAAAAATAAACTACAAATGTTTTACTTATATCTCAACCTAAGAAAGAGAAAAAGGAAAGAAGGCAAGCAGGATAAAAATAAATGAGGAAGATCAAAAGTCAATATTTCTGCAACCTTAGATGTAAAAGCTTTCTTAAATTTTGACAAATTGGTTTTATGGCTTTGTGATTCAGGTGCACTGTGCATGAAATCCCAAGAAATTTCTCTCAAAGATTTTTTCCCACAAATCCTGTCAATTAAAAAATATATATATTTATAAATGGTTCAGTATTGCATTTTTTTAAAATAATTATGTTATTAGCCAATGTTTTCTTTAAATTCATTACTTTACAGTTCACATTTCTTCTAAGCAATTTACATAACTCCTCAGAATGTATTTCAGGGATTTTTTTAGTGCCTGGTCTCTTATTTATAAGAATAAACAATTTGTAAGCTAATCTTAAAATACTATAATGATTAAATAAATCATCTTAAATAAGTTGCTTATATGAACTCTCTTGCCTGAGACTCCCTTTGAAACTCCCAGAACAGAGTTACTGTTACTAATGGGTTTATCTGGTTGTCATTGACAGTTCAGAGAACACTCTGCAGTCTAGAGAGGAATTCTCTAGAGATCCTTTATTTTTCCCATGAGAGATTCCCAATGATGAAAACCAATATGGAACATCTATAGTCATCAGAAAGTGGTAGCAGCAGTGTCATATCAGGTGATAGCAATGTGAATGTGAAGACTCCACTTGACCCCATTTCTACACAATCCCCTTCTCCCTTTGGGGCTCTGAGAGGGGGACCTGCTTCTTCCTCTGCCTGGGGATTAATCATTCATCACAATGCTGACTTTCACTTCAGCCCTGTTCTTCTAGAAAACGAGGAAGGTTTTAGAAACCTGCTGAGCCTTTATTATGTTCCTGAGAATGGCTTAATGCAAAGAACCATCATTCTCCATATGTCTGATTTAAGATTCATGGGCGCCCCTTGTTTACCTAAGACAAGGCCAGGCACAAACCCTCCAAATTCCCATTTTTGCCCTCAAAAATGATTAGTTGAATTGTTTGTTTCCACTGATAAATCAGAACAAAATGCTTGTAAACCAAATTTTATTTAAAATCTTCTCTTTCCAGGCTCCTGAAACTTGGCTCACATTCAGCCTGAGCCAGCGTACGGCTCATCCTAAGTCCCAGAAAATAGGCTGAGCTTAGTATAAAACATTTTCTGATCCACTGTCCTGATCATGCCACCTGCCATCCAGTTATTTCTAGCCTTGCTTACTCCTCTCTCTAAGAGAGAACTCTTTTTGCCAAGTCCTTGAGATGCTAGCAGATCTTATGTCACAAGGTTCTCATATTGTAATAATCCCTCTCTCTCTATTGCATTAGTCTCTCCCCCACCTCCACTCCCCCTTGTGGTATGCTTTCTGAATAAAATCTGTCTTTACTAAGTCCTTTTTTTAAAAATAGGTATCATATAATATAAAACCACTTTATAACAAGAACTAAAATTTAATGGAAACAACATCATTCCTCCAGCACCTATTCTCCAACATAGTGGTGGGAAAGATGGGGATGAAGGAGGTGAGAATGAGAATGTAGGGCCAGGTAGGGAAAACCTCCTTAGAAGCCAGGAGGTAGATGTTGGGTCTAAACTATTATAGATTTTTCCATTCCATTTATCATGGAAGCAGCCAATGAAGCGTGTACCAGCTGACCTGGAGATTCCTTAAATTCCTAATGTGACCATGGAAATCGATTTCCAGTCAGTCACAGGACCCAGATTGGTTCCAGTGATATTTAAAATGGAACAGACAACAGCCACTGGATGGCACCAAACACTACCTGGACAAGGACAGATTGGATAATAGGGATAGACCCTTGGTACTGCAGCATCTTAGCTAAATCAGCTCACACATTTCATTACCCTTTCAATAATGTTAACCTGCATTTTAATTTCTGAACTTCACTTTATGTTTTATATTTATTAATTATAATTAATAGCCATTAATATATATTATACATCATATAATATATATCAACAATTATGTTATATAGTTTATATTATGTTATATATTATGCAATATATATTTGTATTATATATTACATATTATATTTATTAAGTACCTTCTTAAGAAAAATTTAAATAAATATAACTAGGATGTGTATTCTCAAGGAGTTTATATTAATGAGAGATCAAGGTATGAACCCATGAAAGCATATGTGAAAAAAAACAGGGCAAAATATAGTATTTAGAGCCTCCAAATTGAAATTTGGCTCACACACTTTTTGGAAACGTTGATAGGTAGAAGCTGGAGGAGGAAAAGTTATTTTAAAGAGAGATAGAATGCTTTTTCCACTAGAAATGGAAATTAATACTCCTTCGGGAGGTTTTTTTTAGGAAAATTATTTAGATACTTTTAGTAAAGCAACTGTGATGCAAAGAGACTGCAGGGATGGATGCTTGAAAAACTTTGGCTCAAAGAAGCTAAATTACTGTAAAGAATAACATAAAAGATAATCTTTGTTGTAGATAAAGTTCCATATGTAAATGAACTATTTCATGAAAACAACTTTCTCGAACATTTTAACAGACTCTTCCTAAGAAATATGTTCTACATTGTACATGTGACCCAGTATACAAACATACCTCTGTTTCACAAAACAATTTCACTTATCACACACAGGTCTTTGATAATTCCTATTACTATTTTGGTAAGTTTTTTAAAATGTCTATGGTGATCCATTTTATTTACTTCAAGAATACCACTGGGTTGTAAAGGCCATTTGAATAGCCACCCCAAAATATGACACTTGCTAAAGAATTATTTTAGTAAAGAATTACTTGCACAAGGATTATTTTGAGCTGAAGGCAATTAAGAAACAGCAAATACAGGAATTCTCTGTCCTCTCCCTTTCTTCCTCAAAGCAGGACATAAATTTCCCTTAAGTAAAGAAAATTAACATTTGTAAAGAAACTTTCCATTTGTAAAAGTGTCCTCCTCTCTTTTCTGTCACCAGATATAACTCATCACCTGAGACTGCAGAACAAACTTTACCAAACAACTCTTATTTACCTTATTTGCCATACATTCTAGTCACACTCCCACAATTTACCCCAACCCCAAAGCCCAAACCCCTCTTTTCTTTTCTCTAGTCTCTTCTCCACATTTCATCATCCTTTATTAAGATAATATATAAGTCCCCAGGTTTAACCTCCTCTTTAGGGTTTTTACTTATTTTCTGTGAGGACTCTGGTGTGCATAGGAAATAAATCTTTTCTTCTTTTAATCTCCATCTTTGTCAATTTAATTCATAGGGCCCAACTACTAACCCTAAGAAGGTAGAGAGAAGATTTGTTCTTCCCTACAGTTGCAATCTGTAATTTAAAAACAAACAATCAAAAAATTGCCTGAAGAAAAAATGATTTATTTCCAAGTATGGATTTAGAGTGCAAATTATTTCTCATCTTTGTGGAGATGTGAGTGTTCTTGTTTAAGTAGTTTCTTGGGGGAGATCTAAAGATGACTTAGAAACTGCAGGGAGGGCATGCACAAAAAATCTTCACCTTGCACTGTCTTACATATCATAAAGTATCCATAAAATAAGTATTACCTAGATGCATGACATTCAACTTGGAATGTGCTACTGGTGTCATTAGAAATAATCCAAAACATACGAATAGTTGACTGACTTTTTCTGATTAAATTGTCACTCTATGATTGAAACTGAGAGTCCTTATTATTTGATTTAATTAGTTTAAATTCTAGCTCTAGAAATCATATATCTCTATGCCCCTCAGAGACTTAGCTTTTCCCTCAGATAATCAGTAATCCTTGAGGCAGCAGAAGACAGTATCCTGGACTTGACTAGTGGTCACAGGGTTCAGACCTCTGGCAGGCTAAAGATAATATCTTGACCTAAGTCATGTTTCAGTTTCTGAGCTCTAAGGTGGATCTACCCCCTGACTATTTTCTAATGAGACTGGACAGAGACACTCTGGAAAAGACCTCAGAATAGTCCTCAAGATCTGAAAAATGATTTATTACCCTTACCTCATCTCCGACCAATCAGCTCTCAACATGAACCTGAATCCCTAACCCACAGTGTCTTGTAATTTTGCCCAATATAATCTACAACCTACATGCCATCGGGGAGCCAGGTCTTAAGAGCCCTAGCTCACCTGTGTCTCTGGGCTTGGTGCCATTTTTTAAAATAAACTTCTACTTTCTTTGTTGCAAACTCTTGTTCATATCTCCTTTGGTTTTGATGCACCCAAGCAAATGAATCCATTGATTTCAGTAAAAGGATGTGTAAGAAATTCTGTTAATGTGGAAGTCCCTATGGAAGGCCTAGATTCCAGAACAGAAACAATGACTAGGAAGAAGGAACTGACTCAAAGAATGTAGAAAAGCCATGGGGGCTTTATAGAGAGTTAGAACAGAATGACCACGTACACAAAGAGACAGAGAGTTATCATGTAAAATTCCTTAAGAATGAGTCTGAATCTGTAGTCTCAGAGTGCAGTCATTCCCAGAAGCATTTTTAGGTTTTCTTTATAACACTTTCCTTCTTATATACCTGAAATTTCTATAAAGTCTTGTCAGAACTTGCAACCTGCTTTTACTTACTCAACAGGAAATTATTGTAAGGGTCACTTGCATGCCTTGGGTGGAAAAGGAGAGCCTAGAACAATGCCTCATTACTGAAGACTAGAAAGACTGCAACAGTAGTAGATACCAACAAAGGCTAGTGGTATCTGGTGGAGCAGTCATCTAGCAAAGGCCAGGCTACTAACTATAAGGCATCATCATGGTGACTTGATGAGAAGGCAAAAAGAGAAGATGCAGGGTCCTACCCCTCAGCACAAAGGGCACTCTGAGATATAATTTGAGCAGTGAGTTTCTGCACTGAAAGGCAAGAACTTGAATCACTGCAATTTGTACAATAAAATTTAATGTTACTGTATTTATACTCATAGGCTGGTGAAAATGCCTGAGCACTATGGTTCTCTTTTCTTGGTGCCAAGTATATAGTACAGACATCGGTTGCTTTTAGAGTTTAGTGGAGTATGACGGGGCCAACTTATTTCTCAGAATGTGAAATCAGACTGCAGCAGGTATTTTTTGATAGAGGAACAGAAAGAACTGCTTCACCAATGGACTTGTATTAGACACAATACAAGAGGCAGGGTCAGATGTTGACAAATGTGACTACAGGAGTTTTTCAATGCAGGCTACATATATTTTCCAGTACATTTACTACTATTACTATTATCATTAGCTCTGGTTTGCTGCCAGAGGTCAAAAATAGCAACACAAAAAAAAAGCATAAAAATCTCTCTGTGTTTTAGTTTCAGATACCAAGTTTTGAAAATAGAACTAAACCCCTAATAGATAAGTTTCCAGTTTAAGAATTTGCAGTCTCGGTTCACAATATGTTCCTAATTAAACATAGAT
>NW_011888789.1:13566175-13588191 GCF_000151845.1 Pteropus vampyrus
GTTTCTAGGAAAGTTGATTTCATCCTAAGCAAGGGATGGGAGAGAATGCTGTTCTTGAGAACCTGTAAACAAAAGCTGATCTTTTTAAAGATGTGAACCAAATTCACATCACCGGAATGAAAAAAAGAAAAAAGAAAAAGACACACAAACAAAATACGACCACCACCACAATAAAAACCTTTAGATATTGAATGTAATTTAAAGTATTTGAAAACTTTCCCAGACAAGAAAAAGCTGAAGGAGTTTATCACCACCATATCAGTATTACAAGAAACTTTAAAGGGATTTTTTTTAAAAGCAAAAATAAAATAAAAAAATATGAATAAGAAAATGTCACAAAGAAAAATTCTTACTGAAAAAGGCTAACATAATAAAAGCAGTGGATCAACAAACACTAAAGCTAGCACAAAGTTTAAAAGGCAAAAGAAGGATGATCATGCGTAATTACAATACATTAAGATACACCACACAAGAAGTAAAAGATAATGACAAAAACAAAAAATGTAGAGGGGATGAGTAAAATGGTAGTGATTTTAGAATGTGTTCAAATTTAAGTGACCATCAACTTAAAATACACTGCTATAAACATAGCTTGGTATATATGAAGCACAAGGTAACCACAAATCAAAAATCCACAAGAGATATGCAAGAAATAAAAAGAAAGAAATTCAAACACAATACTACAGAAAGTCATCAACACACAAGACAAGAGAACAAGAGAATAAGAAAAAAATACAAAACTACAAAAAAAAAATCAGAAAATAATAAAATGGTAGTAATTACATACCTATCATTAATTACTTTAAATGTAAATGGATTAAATGTTTCAATCAAAAAATAAATGAATAAAGAAGAAGTGAGATCATCTTGTTATCTGCCAATCAAGATACCAGTTATGAGGGTTCTGGTTAAGATGGCAGGGTAGGTAAAAACTGCATTTCCCTCCTTCCATGACCACATTAAAATTACAACTAAATTATAGAACATTCAACCTGGAGAACCATTTGAAGACTAGCTGAACATAACTCCTATGACTAAGAATATAAAGAAGAGGCCACATTGAGACTGGTAGGAGAGGAAAAGGTACAAAAGGAACTGGTCCACACCTGCTCATGGTGGTTGAGCATTGGGAGGAATATTTTGGCTGCAGAGGTTCCCCCAGAGGAGTAAGGAACCCCAGCTCTACACTGGGCTCCCCAGCCCAGGGTTCCAGTGCCAGGAAGAGGAGTCCTCACAATATCTGGCTTTAAAAATCATTGGGATTCCAACAATCCAGGTGAGACAGAAGGCTGCTTGAAACAGACATCCCCTTAAAGGGCTGGTACACAGACTCATTTGCTTGCAGGTACTCACCCTATGTTCTGGTGAGGGATGGCAGTTCATAAGGTGCCAGAGAGTTGTGTGGCTTCTGGATGAGGACTGGAGGGACAATGACCTTATACCTGTCTTGAGCCTCCTCCTGTGCAGCTTACAGACAGGCACCATCTTGCCTGTATTGAGCCCTCCCGGCACACAGCCATCTGAATCTGCATTAGCCTGGTGAAATCCGCTTATTCCACCCCATGACTCCCTGGAACTCTGCCTTGCCCAACTCTCAACTTGCCAGAGGCATATTCCTGGGTGGGCAGCCAGTCCTGTCAGCCTTCTTGGCAGGAGACTCAGCAGCAATGGGCAGGCCTTGACTCGTGAACCTCCTGGGAATACTTGGGTTGCAGGCAACCAGCCCCAGCCCAAGCTACAGTGTTTCTTAAATAAATCTTGGGGGTCTGCGGGCCATGGGCCAGTGGTGGCTGGCTTCGGTAATATACTTTTACGAATAGCTACAGGCTCAGCACTGACACCAACTCTGGGTCCGCACTAACCTTGGGAGCACTGCCTGTCCCACTCTGGTGACTTTCTGGGACCTTGCCCCATCCAACTCGCATACCACCTGGGACTCCTTCAGCTGCTGAACCTTGCGGAAAGCCAACAGATGGCCTCAGACCTTGGGGTGCCCTGGAACCTTTGTTGAGCTTCCCCAGGCCTAGTGCTGGTAGCGGCTGGCCTGGGTTTGCCATGTGGGCTCTCCTACATGACTCGTAGTCCAGCACAGGCAGCAAACAACAGCAGATTGCTCTGTTCAGCAGATAGCTCCTATCATGTAGCCATGGGCAGTCACAAAGAGCGGCTGACCTTGGCCTGCATGGAAGCCCCTCCCAAAAGGCCCCAAAATAAACATACTCAGAGGCTGGTGTCAGACCACAGCAGTGTACAACCTAATTAGCCCCACAAGCAACACATCCAAAGGGTGTTCTCAATAGGCACACACTACTGCTGGGGTGAATCCCACTCCCTAGGGACAGTCCCCACATAGCAATTCATACCTTGTAGGTGTGGCTAGTCCACAAAGCCAGTCAGCCTAGGATTCAATCTCACCCACTGACATGTCAACAGCAATCAAGTCTTAAATACAGCAGGAGAGTACACATGACCCACATAATGGGACACTACTGGAGCACCCAGAGCAGATGACCAGGGAAACTGCACCATTGAGTCATACAGGTCACTTACTATACAAAGATACCCACTACATAAGGCCACCCAGCCAAGACTGGGAGACGTAGCAAATCTACCCTGTATGTATGTATGTATGTATACGAAAAAAAAAAAAAAAAAAAGACAGAGAGACAGCCAAAATGAGAAAACAAAGAAACATGTCCCAAATAAAAGAACTGGAGAAAACTCCAGGAAAAAACAAAAACAAAAGAAAAAAAAACCCTAACAAAATGAAGACAAGTAACTTACTAGAAGCAGAATTCAAAACACGAAATGATGAATACAATCGAAGTAATCAACAGTAGATTAGATGAAGCAAAGGATCAGATTAGTGATTTGGAAGGCAAGGTAACAGAAAACACTAAATTAGAATAGCAAAAAGAAAAAAGAGTCAAAAAAAGTGAGGAAAGTTTAAGAGACCTCTGGAATAACATCAAGCGTAACAACATTGGCATCATAGAAGTACGAGAAGAAGAGAGAAAGTAAGGGATAAAGAATTTACTTGAAGAAACGATGATGAAAAGCTTCCCTAATCTGGTGAAGGAAATAGAGATACAAGGTAAAAGCATGTTCCTTAGGATCAGGAACAAGGCAAAGATGTCCACTTTCACCACTTTAATTCAACATAGTATTAAAAGTCCTAGACATAGCAAGCAGACAAGGAAAATAAATAAAAGACATCCAGATTGGAAAGGAAGAAGTAAAACTGTCATGTGCAGATGAGATGATACTATATACAGAGAACCCTAAAAATTCCACACAAAAAACTGTTAGAACTGATAAATAAATTCAGTAAAGTAGCAGGATATAAAATTAATATTCAGAAGTCGATTGCTTTTTTATACATCAATAATGAACTACCAGAAAAAGAAATTTAAAAAACAGTCCCATTTACAATGCATCAAAAACAATAAAATACCTAGGAATAAAATTAATCAAGGCTGTAAAAGACCTGTACTAGGAAAATTTTAAGTCATTGAAGAAATAAACAGAAGAAGATATGAATAAATGGAAGCATATACTGTGCTCATGGATAGGAAGAGTTAACATTGTTAAAATGTTCATAATACCCAGTGCAATCTATAGGTTTAATGAAATCCCTATGAAAATACCAATGGTATTTTTCACAGAACTAGAAAAAATAATCTGAAAATTTATATGAAACCATAAAAGACCTCACTTGAATAGCCATGGCAATCCTGAGAAAGAGTGTCAAAGTTGGAGGTATTATACTACCTAATATCAAACTATACTACAATGCTATCATAATCAAAACAGCATGGTACTGGCACAAAAACATAGATCAATGGTACAAAATAGAGAGCCCAGAAATAAATTCATGCC
The DNA here is from genome assembly GCF_000151845.1 of Pteropus vampyrus. NCBI lineage: Eukaryota > Metazoa > Chordata > Mammalia > Chiroptera > Pteropodidae > Pteropus > Pteropus vampyrus. Next base: position 13,570,055 of record NW_011888789.1, read on the forward strand.
TATGTAGTCATTTAATTTACAAGAAAAGAGGCAAGAATATACAATGAGATAAAGACAGTCTATTCAATGAATGGTGTTGGGGAAACTGGATAAATACAATAACATGAAACTGGACCACCTTCTTACACCATATACAAGAATAAACTCAAAATGGATTAAATGTAAGACCTGAAACCATAAAACTCCTAGAAGAATATCAGTAATATTTTTTTCTGATATATCTTCTTAGGCAAGGGAAACAAAAGAAAAAAATAAACAAATGAGACTATATCAAACTAAAAAGTTTTGTACAGCAAAGGAAACTATCAAGAAAATGAAAAGACAACCTACTAAATGGGAGAAGATATTTGCCTATGATACATCTGACAAGAGGTTAATATCCAAAATTTATAAAGAACTCATACAACTCAACACCAAAAACAAAAAACAAAAAACAAAAAACAAAAAACAAAAAACAAAAACAAACAAAAAAACAATCCAATGAAAAAATGAGCAGAGGACCTCAATAAGTATTTCTCCAGAGTACATATAGGTGGCCAATAGACATGTGAAAAGGTGCTCAATGTCAGTAATCATCAGAGAAATGCAAATTAAAACCACAATAACATATTACCTCACATTTGTCAGAATGGCTGTCATCAATAAATCAAAAAACAGCAAGTGTTGGTGAGGATGTAAAGGAATCCTTGTACACTGTTGGTGAAATTACAAACTGGTGCAGCCACTATTGAAAACAGTTTGGAGGTTCCTCAAAAAATTAAAAGTAAGACTACCTTATGACCCAGCAATTGCACTCCTAGGTATTTATCCAAAGAAAACCAAAACACTAATTCGAAAAGATATATGCACCCCTATATTCATTGCAGCACTATTTACAATAGCCAAGATATAGAAGCAAACTGAATGCCCATCAGTAGATAATTGGATAAAGAAGAAATGGTACGTTTACACAACGGAATATTTCTCAGCCATTAAAAAAATGAAATCTTACCATTTGCAACAACATGGATGGACCTAGAGGGTATTATGCTAAGTGAAATAAATCAGACAGAGAAAGGCAAATACGATATGATTTCGCCTATTTCTGTAATCTAAAAATCGAAATAAACAAACATATGAAACAGAAACAGACTCATAGATACAGAGAATAAATGTGATTGCCAGATGTGAGGAGTTTTGGGACTGAGTGAAAAGGTAAAGGAATTAAAAAGTACAAATTGGTAGTTATGAAATAGTCATGGGAATGTGAAGTACAGTATGGGGTAGTCAATAATATTGTAATAACCATGTATAGCGACAGGTGGGTACTAGACTGGAGGATCACTTTATAAATTATATAAACATCTAATCATTATGCTGTACACCTGAAACTAATATGAAACAATATTAAATGTCGTTTCTAATTGGACAATAAAATTTTTTTTAAAAAGAAGAAGTGGTACGTATAGACAGTGGACTATTACTTGGCCATAAAAAAGAATAAAATTTTACCATCTGTGACAGAATGTATGGACCTAAAGGGTTTTATGTTAAATGAAATAAGTTAGACAGAGAAAGACAAATACTATGTGATTTCACTTGTACGTGGACTCTAAAACACAAAATAAATGAACAAATAAAAGAAACAAACATACATACGAGAACAAACTGATGATTGCCATGTAGGAGAAGGGTTAGAGCACTGGATGAAAAATGTGAAGAAATTAAGAAGAACAAGTTGGCAGTTACAAGATAGTCATGGGGATGTAAAATACAGCTTAGGGAATATAATCGATAACACCGAAATAACTATATATGTTATCAAGTGGGTGCAGGACTTACGCAGGAACCACTTTGTAATTTATATAAATGTCTAACCACTATGCTGTACATCTAAAACTAATATAATATTGAACATCATCTGTGATTGAAAATTTTTCAAAAATTTGAAAATAAAGTAATTAAGAACTAATAATTGCCTTAGGCACTCTATGTAGAAATGGACTTTTATCCTTTATCTTAGGCTTCAAAGAGCACTCCTAAGTAATTTTTCAAAAACAATACAACTAAGCACATAAGGAAAAAAGAAACTATGAGCGAAAAACATCAAAAACAAATATACAAACAGATCTACAAATACTTTTTATAGTAGAATCATCACTCGGATTTTAAAATACAGATTACAAAAATAGATTTTACTATAGTAAAAAAAAATAAAAAACTTATAGTATCTGCCATGAAGAGGATCATCTAGCATATTATAAAAAGTTCCAAATAGAAATTATGGAAATGAAAATTGCTTACAATTTTAAAATACAATAACTTAGATGGATTTAAAAGCATAGAACATAATAAAGAGCAAAAAGTAACCTGGAAAATAAGTCAGAGGAAATTTTACAGAAAGCAGAGTAGATAAATGAAAAGATGGATTTGTAGAAGTTAAGAGATATGGAAGACAAAATGAAAAATATAGTGTGTATTTAACAGAAGTTCCTGAAGGAAAAGAGAAAAGGGCAGAGGCAATGCGTGAAGACAATGAATGAAAAATTTTCAGACACAATAAAAGACATTCACGAATTTAATGAACCTCCAGCAAATAATTGTTTCTTTAAAATTTCTCATTTAAAGACATTATAATAAAAATAGAGAACAAGAGTCAAAGAAAAAATCTTAAGCAGAGGCAAAGAAATGAGGAATCATTTTCAAAGGAGCAAAGTTAGGTTTATTACTGACTTCTCAAAGCAGCAATGGAAGTCAGGAAATAATAAAATGATACCTTTAATTTGCTGAAAGAAAAGTACTGGCAATCTGAAAAATCTACTCCCAGAGAATCTAAAAAATCTATGCCCAGAGAATCAATCAATTCAAAAATAAAATTTATTTTCAAATACTATTAATATTACCTTTTTTTGAGATTGATTATGGAAAACAGAAAGGAGGTGTAAATAACCCACATCAGACATAGAGGGTGCTATAAACCAGAAGTCAGCAAACTGGCCTGCAGGCTTGCTGCCTATTTCTTTAAGTATATATTAGAAAACAGCCCTCTCCATTCATTTATATATTGTCTATGGTGTTTTCACAATACAATGGCAGAACTGATTAAGAGAACTGTGACAGAGACCACATGATCCTAAAGCCTAAATATTTAATATCTTTCTCTTTAAGAAAAATGAGCAAACTGAATGTATTATAAATCTTGCAAAGATGTTGTGTGAAAAAAGCAAGACCCAAAACAATACATGTGAGCCCAACTCCATTATGCAAATATCAAAAGTAGACAAAACTATGCATATATTATATAAAGCTGCATAATAGCTGGTAAAATTACAAAGAGAATAACTATCACAAAAATCAGAAGAGTGTTTGCCTCTGGTGTGAGGGTGGATATTATGATCAGGGCAGGACTCACAGGCTATGTGTGTGAGAAAGATTTTTGATGATAGCAATGTTTTATTTCTTGACTTGGGTGGTAGTTATAGGTATGTTTGCTTTAAGATTATTCATTAAAAGGTACATATATATTTTCTGCATGATTATGGATTGCATTTTGCCACCCCGCCCCCCTCAAATTCATATGTTCAAGCCTTAGTATCCATTGTGACTATATTTGGAGATAGGGCCTTTAAAGAGGTAGTTAAGGTTAAATGAGGTCATAATATGGGGCCTTAATTAAGATTGGTGTCCTTCCTTATAAGAAGAGATACCTGGGATGCATGCTCACAGAGTGAAGATCGTGTGAGAATACAGCAAGAAGGCAGCTATCTGCAAATAAAGAAGAGAAGTTCTAGGAGAAAATCAATCTTGCCAGCACCTTGATCTTGGACTTTCAGCCTCTAGAACTGTGAGAAAATTAATTTCTGCTGTTTAAGCCACCCAATCTGTGACATTTTATTACGGCAGCTTTGGGAGACTAATATGTGCACTTCCCTGACATATATTAAATATCACAATTTTAAAAATGGAGATTTTTCTATAAATTTTACATTCATTTTACAAAAAGTAAAAGCTTCATAGCGTCCTTTTCTAAGTAGATAAATATTTAACGATTGCTTCAAGGAACCTTGCTTGCTTGGCCCTCGTAGGTGTTCCTGCAATTTGTTCACATGGTCGTATGTTTTTGTAAAATGCGAAAACTTAATGTATCACACTTTCCCTTGTGTCTGTTAGGTTGCATTGGAGTGGCTGTGGCATTTTGATATTCTGGCTAGTCACAGTTGACTTGAGGACACATTTAGTTTGGACTTACTGTGGTTGAGTTTACTTCTGGGTATAGTTAAGTTATTGTGAGTCATCTGTGGTCATAGTTTGTATTATGACATAAATGTTGTACCATAATATGAAAGTGTCTACCATGAGAAGTATGTAGATAGTGAAAGAGAAAGAAGTCTGAAAAATATGAACTATAAGTATCCTGTGGGAATTTTTTCCTAATCATTTCCTATAAGCAGAGGATTCTGTTTCACAACACCTAGTGAAAAGAGTTCTCATGTCAAGAATATATTCATAAGCTGCATATATAATTATAAAAATATCATGTTTTTTTTCTTTTTTGTGAAAATTGTGCAACACAGAATTTATTCAAGTGCTTGTTTGTAAATCTGTAGCAGTACTACAAACAGCAACTACATTTGTAACAGCTCAGATATGAAACAAACTTGGGAGAGGATTCCCAAATTTGACAACAATCCTAATAATTTATATGACTTCACCAACACTGAGTTATGAAGTAGAAAGTCTTTTCTAAACTATTTAATAACAAAAATGTTTTCGCCAATGATGCTAGAGAAAAAAACAATTATATTTCTATTCTCTTTTTAGAGAATGATGTATAAGAAATCTTTGTGATATGAAAAAACAATACAATAATATGCAGCAAAAATGCAGAAAATTTATTCTAGAAATATAGCAGGCTATTAATTATTAGCCTTTATCCTTTCTGGATTTTATAATATTTGTAACATTATATAAAGGTGTAATATGTTATGATTCCTATTCATTCTAATATTCACATTTGTACCAAATTTTTCATTCATAGTGTTGTTTTTAAAGAACGTCACCCAAATTGTATGAGCATTAGGCCCCCCCCAAAACTTGTATCTCTCCGTTAATCTAAACCATTAGATATTTGCTGTTTTTTCCTTCTCTGATGGTTCTGTCTTCTCTGTGCTAAGACACATTTTTTTCCTCCAACTCTATCTTGTCATCTCTTTACACAGTAATCCTATTTGTGAAATTACTGTTGCACATTGTTGGCCTCACATTAGTTTATGTTACCCTTTCTGTAGAAAGAACTAATTTCCACACATTTAATCTCAAGGATACGACCTTTGGTTATGTCTCCCATAGCAAAGCAGTTCTAAACTCTTAACAATATCAACTTCTTAAGTCTTTGACTTCACACATCTGTGTTTTAATGGCTTTGGTGTCTTAATCTTTTATAGTAAAAGAATTTCTTAAGTCTCATATTTTTTTTACTATAATTTTAGTTTACTTGCTATGCAGTCTAGTCATCTAAACTGAATACTCCTTCAGTTTTTATTTCTCTTTCCATCATTTGCTTTACAAATATCTAATTTTTCCAATAACCAAGTTATTGAATGGCCTTAATCCCAAGACTCTAGTCAAAAATTTAGAAGTAGAAGCAGGTAAAAAAGTGGTCTCAATTTATACTTGTCAGTCAAACACAATTTAATCTACTTTCCTCTACATGCTTAAAATGATTTCATGAAACAAAAAAGGAATTCTACCAGCTACTAGGAATTTTTTTACTTGAAAATAACAGAAAATCTCAAGATCACTCAGTAATAAAATTAATCTACCACATACAGACACAACCACACTGTTGAAAACTTGGCATCTGATAACTTCATGGTCTTCTAGACACTCTATGCCCAGCACTGTATTAGTGCTGTGGTAGAGATTAAAGAAAAGGTAATGAGAATTTCTTTACAACGTCATCCAATACTACATTTTTGTGAGATTTAAGTATATAATTTAATTTTTACCAATTTGAAGGAAACTGTTATATAATACAAAGCCGCCTTAGAACACTGCAGGAAAGAAAAAAATGTTACTTATACATGTCTTTTTTTTTCTTTTTAAACTCAGGTTTATTGAATTATAATTTGCAAACAGTAAAGATCATCTTTTCCAATGTACAATTTTACAAATATTGAAAAAGACATATAATACAGTTATATAATCACCACCATGAGCAAAATACGGAATATTTCTTCACGCCAAAATTTTTCCATGTCCATTTTTAGTCAATCCCCTGTTCCAACCACAGCTACTTACAAACACTGATCTGTTTTCAGTCCCTATTGATATTTCCAGAATGTCCTGTAAATGGAATCATACAGCATAAAGCTGTTTGGTCCTGAATTTTTCACGTAGCATTGTGTGTTGGAGATTCATCAATGTTGAATTACTATCAGTTATCAGTAGCTCCTTATTACATTTGTTTCTTTTTTAGTATTTCATCTTATAGATGTACCAAAGTTTATTTTTCCATGTTCCACTTGATGAAAATTTGGTTTATTTCCAATTTTGGTAATAAAGTCACTAAAAAAAATTATGTATAGCTTTTCTGTGAGCATATGTTTTCATTTCTCTTGGGTAAATACCTAGGAATGAAATCGCTGGATAATATAATAAGTAAATATTTATCTTTATAAGAAATTGCCAACTGTTTTCCAAAGCAACTATACCAATTCCGCGTTCCCATTAGCAATATCAGAAAGCTCCAGTTTGCTTCCATATGTATTTGTAGGCACTTGTTACTCTCATTTCTTTTTTCTCTAATTGAGTCTATCAGAATAATTTTCATTTCTCTAATGACTAACGATGCTCAGCATTTTTTCATGTGCTAAAATGAATGAAGTTCCACTCACGCAATAATCTTTTTTGATGACGTGTCTGTAGAAATCTCTGTCCAGTTTTACTGAGTTGTTTATTTTCTTATTGCTAAGTTGTAAAAGATCAGTATATATACTCTGGAAACCAGTCCTTTGTCAGATATGTGTTTTACAAATATTTTTCCCCTATTCTGTTTCATGTCTTATTATTTTTTCAATAGTGTCTTTTAAAGAGAGATTTAAAAAAAAATTTTGATGATCTAATTTATCTATTTTTTTTCTTTTGTGCTTTGGAGTTTTTGTGTTTTATCTAAGAAACATTTGTCTATCTCAAGTATGCAACAAATATTTGTATGTTTTCTTCTAAAATATGATCTGCTAAGACGTAAAAGCCTACGAATAATTTTGACTTAATTTTTTTTATGATGTAGGTGTAGGTCAATATTCATCATTTTGGATATAGATATCCAATTGTTTCAGCACAATTTTTAGAAAATATAAATATTTCTCTTCTGAATTGCTTTGACATCATTGTCAAAAATTGATTGACCATATTATGTGTGAGATGTATTTCTGAACTTTCTGTTCTGTCCTACTGACCTTTGTGTCTATCCTCTTGGCTATAACACATTGTCTTGATAATTGCAGCTTTAAAGTAAGTTAGGTGGTGTGAGTCTTATAACTTGTTCTTTTTCAAGATTATTTTAGTTATTCTAGTTCTATCAGATTTCCATGTAAATTTTAGAATCAGTTTATTAATTTCTACAAAATAAAAGCCTGTTGGTATTTTGATATTGCATTGAAACTATAGGTAAATTAGGAGGAAATTGTCATAGTAACAATATCGAGTCTTCTAAGCTATTAGCATAGTATGACTCTATTTATTTAGTCTTTTTGTATTTCTTTCGTCGATACTGTGTAGTTTTTGGCACTCATATCTAGTACATATTTTGTTAGATTTGTCTCTAACTACCTTATATTTTGGTACTACTTTAAAAATTTAATTTCTATTGATTATTATGAATACATGGAAATAAATGGAGTGGCTTGAAATAATTTTTAAGTTATCAGCCTGATATCAGAATTATCCAAATAATTATAATTGAATCACAGTTTATTAACATGATTTTAAACTGGAACTTATAGATATTCAAAAACTATAATTTAAATAAATGATGAGATGATTATAAATCTCATTTTTGTTTTCCTTTGGAAACTTGTCCTTCCTTTATATAAATTTTTTTGACTTGTTTTGGTTGACTTTTGATTTACAGGAGGTAAACCAAGAGAGAAGTGGAACCCTAAGTTAAGAAGCCAGTTAGGTGTCTGAATAATGACATACAACACATATTTGACAGAGTTGCCTCCATTATGTGTTAACCACTTCCAAGAGAAAATAGGCTTAATTTTGTTGGAGCAAACTGATAAAATAAGCTTTTTTAACAGTGATTTTTCATGACCTTACTTTTCTTTCTATAAACTCCAGTTGTAATATTTTTTCTCTGTTTTTCAGCTGAGTGTTTTTGATGCTGTAATGGGATATTATGCAAATATAAACCACATTGGATTGGAATGTTTCTTTAACAGTAAGAGCAATGTTCTTGCTGGCAATATAAGTGTAAATGTATTTAATTATCCTTTACCACACAGCAGTCTGAGAACAAAGCATCAGGCTGCAAATAGAAACAATCAACTAGACTGGATATGTTAAAAACTAGATTGTTAATTCAATTCATGGAGGATAAAGCAGTTAATTACTTTATAAGATCAACCTTCTTGGTCCCTTATGATCCGAGATGTTGTTTGAGATGTATAAGCTGGTACCATCATCATCTCTATCTTTTACACAATTGATAGATTCCAACAGAATAATGACTCTGGCATAATTGAGAAACAGCTCTAAGATATGGAAGTCAAAAGTTGCTGCCATAGACAAGACACTAAGAATGCAAATAAGAGATGATTATAAATTTCCATAGCCATCTGTTTTTCTGCTTCTTCCAATTTTTAAACCAAAAGATGGAAGATAGATAGTAATGCTCAGTTTCAAAATGTTTAAATTAATTGATATGTGTCTATTTGGTCCTTATTTCTTCATGGATATGTTAGTTTAAGAAGAGATTTTAGAAATCAAGGCAAAAAAGGAATGAAAAAAGCTATATATTCAGGCATCTTATCTAGCTTTCCAGTGTAGTAGGTATCTTATTCTCTTTCAGAGGTATAAATGAAGAGATTTTGCAGACTTTCAAAAATAGCCAAAGATATACATATTTTTTAAATCATTAGCAACAATAGTTAACGTATATTGATTACTTAGTCATCCAAGGCTAACCATATCTATAAAAGACTTAATAGTATATCACTTAAAAAAATTTAAAGCCTGAAACTTAGAGAATTTAACTTACCTGTGCACAACCAGAAAATACAAGAACAAGTTTTGAAGTTCAGAGTGCCTGACCAAAGCCAGTGTGCTCTGCTAAGTCCTCTCCATAAAGAATGATTTCATATGCATCAATGGAAAACTATGTGTCTACATTTTATGCACACACAGATCTTAAAATTGGGATATTCTTTTAGTTTTTTAGTAGATTTATGTGTATTTTTAAAAGAAATTTTAAAATTATCTTGAAATATCTAGTATTACATTGTTGTCTCACCCATGAGATAAATTTATATCAAAATGTAAACTTAGAAAACAGGCATGGGAAATATACTAGTTTTATTTTTATTATACTCTTCTGTGTCCCATAACATTCATCTCATATAATCTAACCAGCCTTCCACAAAACATTTTTTAGTAGTTTACTATGGAAAAAGAACTTTAGGATTATGACTGTTGGTAACCCAAATGGCAGTAGACAACCATTTGTCATTGATATCTAATATATTCTAATCTATAGATTATGAGATGCCCTCCCTGTTTCATATCCAACCTCATTTGATACTGCACTGATTCTTCCCACATCTTACTGTCTTACATGCACTGCTGCTTCTTATGGATTAATTTATAGGCACATAACATCCTTGCAGACATTTCAGTTAAGTAGTACCTATAAAAAGTAAGTTGTATTGAATTGCTTCAGTATACCTCACCTACCTGTGATAGAACTTTTGGCTTCATAGGCTGGTCAAATTAATGACTTAAAAAAAAAAATTCGAGCATGTATTACATTTTAAGATACTGTAGCCTCTAAATTTTATCTGGGATGGTCTGAGGAAGCCAAAGGTGGAATTATACATCTGCAGACAAAACTTGAGGTTTAACCTATAAATTATTTAATCTGTACCTCAGTTTGTTTGTTTTGTTTTGTTTTGTTTTTTACCTCTTTTACTTTAAATGGTGTATTTATTTATTTAATGCCTGATCAAATCTGGATTATGATCAATATCCAAACAAACATTCTAATGGAATTTAATAAGTCAGTCACAGTAATATATGATGAAAGCTGCAATGTAGAGCTGTATACTTCAATATGGTAGTCAAAAACTATATGTGGCTATTGAGCACTTGAAATATGGAGAATTTAAATTAACATGTGTTATACTATAAAATACATACTGGTTATGAAGGAAAATGCAAAGTATCTCATTAATAAACTCAATAATTTTTATATTAATTACATGTTGAAATGATAATATCTTGGACAATTCTGTTGAATGTTTTTGAAAACTTTTTTAATGTGACTACTAGAAAATGTTATATCACATATGTGGCGAACATATTTCTATTGGACAATGCTGACGTAGCGGAAGAGAAAAGAGATATATTTTTCAACTTTGGCAATGAAAAAAAGCTTCACAGAGGAAAGCTGGAGAAGGACACTATATAAGATGCCTGTAATGTAAGAAGAGAAACTCCACTTCTGAAGACCCTACAGTGTCTGATAGGAAAACACCCAAGCAAGTGGGCTTTGTAGTGGTCCGCCCCTGTTTTATAACAGAAATATGCATTGTTTTATTGTGCTTAACTTTATTGTGCTTCACAGATTTTTTTTACAAATTGAATGGAACAAGTCTATCAGCACCATTTTCCAACAGCGTTTGCTCACTTTGTGTCTCAAATCACATTTCGGTAATTCTCACATATTTTAAACGTTTCCATTATTTTTATATTTGTGATCTGTGATCAGTGACCTCAATGTTACTAGGGCAAGACTTTCCACCAGCAAAATAGATAATTACTTGTTGAAGGTTCAGATGGTAGTTAGCAATTTTAGCAATAAAATATTTTTTAATTAAGGTATATACATTGTTTTTTTTAGACATATGGTATTGCATGCTACAGTATAGAGTAAATATAACTTTTATGTGCACTGAGAAACCAAAAAAATTTGTGTGATTCGCTTTTTTTGCAATATTCACTTTATTGCAATGGTCTGGAACCAAACCCATAATATCTCCAAGGTATACCTGTAGGTAGTTTTATAGTTGGTATTTGGAGCTGTGCAAAAAATTGGTGAAATTTATTCTAGATATAGAAATCTTGATTAAGGAGGGAGTTTTTTTCTTTTAGAGCTTTAAATATGTCATATCTGGCCTTTATGATACGAAATCAGCTAGTAATCTTATTAAGTAGGTAATACTGTTCTACTGATATACTTCAGATAGACCAGGGGTCCCCAACCCCTCAGGCCACAGAGCAGTATCAGTCCATGGCCTGTTATAGGAACCTGGCCGCACAGCAAAAGAGGAGCAGCGGATAAGGGAGCGAAGCTTCATCTGTATTTGCAGCCGCTCCCTTGCGCTAGCATTACCACCTTAGCTCTACCTCATATCATCAGGCATTAGACCTCATAGGAGCACCATTCCCTGGTGCCAAAAATGTTGGGGACCACTGATTATAGACTGTCTTATTAAAAATGTGTTAAGATAAAAATGAAAGAGACAAATAAAAAGAAGTTCTGATAGGAAATCAGTGTTTCATTGGATCACAGAATTTCTAGGTTAAAAATAACACTAATGTCATTTGTCCAGCCATTTTGGCCAATAACGTATGAATATTTTATCCAAGGATTCTAGTAATATAATAGTAATTTTTAGGATTTAGAATGCAAAATCTAAATCAGTTTCATACATGGAAGATTATGCATTATAAAGATTTGATTAATTCTGCTTAGTAGGCTAAGTGTAATTTATTTGAGGGCAGACAGGGAATCTACAAGGCCACAAAAGACTCATAGTGTTCCCTCTTAACCTGAGCCATAGACATCAATAAACAACCGTGCTATTTTTCCATAGAGATTATATTCACCTTTGAGTCCTTACTACACATTTCCCACTCTCCTACATTATTCCTAATAGTTTATCTCTAGAATGCAGAGTGAAAATTTTTGTAAACATCTTAAATCCCTCTGCTACTGTCAGCCTCATATACACTTATCTCCACTGGCTATGCAAGAGGTCGGGTTGTGATGCCCACTTCTGTATCTATCTGATTAGTCTAAAGCCCCCTTTCTTTCTCATTATTTACTTCACTTACCAAAGGACAGGGACTAATTAAGAATAGCACAAGAATCAATGGAAGAGTTGCTTATAATCAAATTTCTCACTATTTACTCTTTTTATTAACCAGTCTCTCCTTATCCTGAAAATTCAAGAGAAATTTAAAAACAAAACAAAACAAAACAAAAAAACCCAACAGGGAGGCAATATGCAGATAATTGGACAAAGATGTGATTTTGATATCAGATGCTCTTTTCTTTCCTATTTTTTTCTTTTTATTTCAGATGTGAGGGTTAATGTACAACTTTGGTTAAAATATGTGTATCTATAATATGTATATACGTGTATATTAAATATGAATATGAATACAAATAGGAATATAAATATAAATAAATATGAATATGAACATGAATATAAATATAGATAAAAATATATAAATGTATCTACAACTTCTGACACTATTCATGTCTCCGGGCCTCTGTTTGCAATTAAGAGGTGCCATGGGGGACTGATGGTTTCGTAGTCTTGAATCTAAGTCAGTGTAGAGAGGGACAGACCTGGGAAGTAAAGCAGGTGAACAGTGATATAGAGGAACAGGTGCTGAATTTATTCTCAACTTAGCCAGCATCAAAAAGCTTAACCTTTTGCAACTTGTAAAGAATAAAGATTACTTAATTAATGAAGGTTTTGGTACCCTTAGCATCTATAATTTCAAAGCAGAAATGAGAGGCAAGGTGGAGAGGGTATAATGAGGACAAGGTGTAAAAAGAGGAATTATGCAGAAAATATTTTTCCTAAATTTTATCTTACCATTTTGTTTTTGGAGGGATGCAGAAAAGAAGACATGTGATTAAATACAATATTTAATTTGATTCCCTAAGATCTCAAGCTTTGCTAGAACAACTTTCTATAGAGTAGATTTTCTATCATAGCTAGAAGGCATCTTAGAATTCATCTGAAGCAATAAATCAATTTTTTTAGATAGGAGACTAAGGCTACTAAATTAAAAAAAGATTTGCCTCAAGTCACACATGAGGCTGCTCATAGGCTCAGCTGTAAATGACTCCCAGATAGCCTTTCTCAACTGGGACTCATCTGAATCACGGAAAGCATAAAATAATGTGCATAACTATTTACTCAGTTCTCCCAGGAATGATATATAGCTAGTATCATTCTAGAGTAATAATAAAGAAGTTAATTCATAACATTCAATGGATGCCTTAGGACATTAGGGCTTAATTCTCTAGAGGATCCCTGGTTGAAAAAGGCTGTAATAGCACACTATCATCATCTGGCTTCTCCCTAGCACAAAGTATTTAGGGGTTGATTCACAGATTATTTGGGGGCTGATCCATAAAATGGGAGCTACAGTAAGTTTATAAGAGTTATAAAATTAAAGTATAAACTCCTTACTGTTTTGTCTGCTAGAAAATTCCAGACTATGGACACAGGCTGTTTCCTCTGTGACCTTGAGTTATGATTAATTTTAGGTAAGCAGTGGATAATACATTTAAAGAAAAACACCTTTGTCCCACCTTGAAAGAGAAACATAAATTTCACTTGTGTTCTAGTCTTTGTAATAATGACCTTGCTATAAAATGTTTCCTAAATCGGTTGGCCCTGGAAAGACTGGCTAATATAGCACTTTGTGTGCTTATTAGAGGAGAGTAAAATGCCACAGAATTGAACAAGTACCTAAAAATAATTGTCAGAAACTTTTTTCCTGTAGGAATTGACTCTTTCTCTAGGTGGGCATCCATAACTAACAGCATAGGGAAGTATCCCTCTCTCGCAGGTCATAATGATGATATTCAAGAAATAATCAAAGATAAACACAATCAGAAAGGGGCAGAATTCAACAGTGGGCAAGTCCAAGTTATTTAGGTTCATCCCTTTAGTGACAAAGGGTCACTTATTTTTCTTATAGTTTGTCCATGAATAATTAAATATCTGCAAGGGGAAGAAATAGTAACAGTTGCTGAAATGAATCCATCTTTTATGTATGATTGCCCTTCGATGGAGGAGGTAACCTTGATTTTTTTTTTATGCCCTCAGCAAAGCAAGCTTTTAATTTAATAATTGTGTAACTACTTATTTTAATCCAGAGGGCCTGGTGTGTCAGAAGAGGGGTTTAGGTTTTTCTCGAAGATATGCTATTGTGGGGTTTGATGGAGTCTGAGTACAATTCAGGATTAAGAATGCTGAGTCATTAGACAAAGTTTCTATGAGTTATCTGAAATGAGAGACTGAAATCAAGATTGAGAATAAAGGGGTCCAAAATAAGTCACTGTGGCATAAAAATTATTTTGAGTTGAAGCCTTTCGAGTTCCTAAAATCCTTCATCTGCCCAAAGCAGAGCATCCCAAAAGAACTCAGTTGTCATAATTCTCCTCCCTGGGAGTGACTCTAATCTTATGTTCCGTGAGATGTGAAGTGGGCACTCAAACATTGTCACAAATTATCATATCTCTCATCTATTCTATTAAGGGTCTTCTATCTATATCTATATCTATCTATCTATCTATCTATCTATCTATCTATCTATCTATCTATCTATCATCTATCTATCTATCATCATCTATCTGTCATCTGTCATCTATCGTCTATCAAAAAAGTTATTTGTTTTTTCTGTAAGTGCCCTTTCTCCTCACTTTTCTAAAAGGGCATTTTATCTCTTAGAAGTGCTCCATTTCTCCTCCCCATCCTGTATTAGGATGGCATAAAAGCCTCACTTCTAACCACCTCCTTGAGTCACATTTTTCTGTGAACACCCATGTACACATCTGTGAATAAAACTCTATCATCTCTGCTGTTATGTGTTTTGTCATGTTAATTTTTACTCCCCTATCACAGAACTTAAGAGAGTAGAGGAAAATATTGTTTTTTCCTCTAACAAGGATCAGGATCACAAAATCAGATCATAATTCCATATAGTGTGATGGCAGTCACTCCCTTGCCTGTTTCTGCAATAAAGACTGAAAAAAAAACCAACACATGGTCCCCTTGCCAGTTTACTTTACAGTTAGAAGTGATGATGTAATACTTTTCTAATCAATTAAGTAAAAGAATAAATTTTCTGAAATTGGTTTTTACTTTCCTAATCAAAGTGGCAAAGGTACCTAGGCATCTCTTATCTTTCTTTTCTTCCTTGAATCATGGATGCAATGTTTGAAGCAGCAAACAGCCATCTGTTATCTATGAAGGGAGGAGCATGATGACAAAAGGCAATTTTCTAAAGATGAAACAAAAAATTAAGAAGAAAGTTTGAATTTGGGGCCCTGATACTATCACTAAACAGGTAAGCCAAAACTATCGCTGCCTTCTTCAGGACCTTTTATTAGGAGAGAAAAATTCACCCTGATTTGTTTAAGTCATTATAGTAGAATATAGTGTTAAGTTCGGGCAACTGACATCTTAACTATGAAAACAGTTAAGACAAAAACAGTAACCCAGAGACCAGAACCAAGAAAGATAATGAAAATCTGGAGACCTTAAAAAACTCATTGCTCTTGCTGTTTTATTATGCTTTTTCAGAATTTTACTTGATGTTTAACCAACTCAGTGTCTTTGCTCCCTTTCAGGAGTCTAATGTAAGTGAAGGGAAATATGTAAGCAAATTGCAGAGGCCGGGTTCTGCATGTTTCCTCTGCAGCTAGTGTCTGGTCAAAGAAAAACTTCCATCTCCTTCCCTGTCCTCTCTTCCCCCCTTCAGAAGAGACTTTCAAATCCCATAACAACAGTTGAGTAAGTGAAGTGGGCGATTACATTTTTTCCTTTTCTTTAGCAACAAGGACCATTGATACCTCGTATCAGATCTTAAGTGGCTTTTTTTCTTTTTTCTTTTTTTTTTTGGTGAAAAGCTGGAGGCCTAGAAGGAATGGAAATTGTATGGAAATATATATAAAATATTCCCTGGATATGAACATGCAATATATGGGATAAATGGAAAATACACTATCTTTATAAAAATAGTCTTTTGCTAGTATTCCTGCTCCTTGCAGGAGAGATTGGCTCCCCATCAGGTACACAGATAGGTGCTCTGGATGACACTGTGTCAGACACTGAAGGATTCTGTATTGTCAGTATAATAAAGCAAAATAAAACTCAGAAGCACACAGGATTTTTCACCCAAAAGAAATACGAAAGCCTTATTTTTTAGGTCACAAAGCTGAGACTTTAATAAGCTCTTCTCTCCTCTATCAAAATTCAGATGTTCCTCTGGCTAAAATGCAAGTTTTGGGCAACTTTTCTATGTATTGGTGATTGTCTCTCAGCACATACTCTCTTAGGATCCCCAGATCCCTGGAGAAGTGGGGAAGGAGGGAGGTAAGACCTTGCTAACATTTCTGGAATGCCTACAGTGAACGAGACACTATATTAAGAGTTTTGTTAAACTATGTTAAAGAAAAGACAACAGGACAAAATGGAGTTGCTTATGCTAAGCCCTATGTCACCAAACTGAGACCTATTTTATAGTTTTTGTTCTTCCATAAATGAAATTTTAAACCAATCAGGGATCACCTGATCAACACTAGTTAAATCATCTGCCTGATAGATCCCTGACACCCCTTACAGGAAAATAACTTTGTAATAACCAATCTGCTTTTCTGCCTAGTATAACTTCCTTGTTCCAGCTCCCTTCTGCCTATAAAAGTTTTTCATTCTGTACAGCTCCTTGTAGTTCCCTACTATTTGCTAAATTGGATACTGCCTCATTCAGATCAATTTTTGCTCAAATAAACTTAATTTTGTTTTTAAATATGTCCCAATTTAGTTTTTAACCCTATATACTGGGTGCGATGTGGTGGGAAAGATGTATATGTGTTGGGGGGGTTAGTATATTGGTGGGTAATGTGGAAGGGGTACATGCAATGGGAGGAAATAGCGTGGAGGAGGTGGGTGGAGCACATGGGGTAGGGGATGTAAGGAAGACAGATAGGGCAACAGAGGACACAATATCTAGCACCACTGGGATGGATGAGTATGCAAGATCCCAGTACTCTGGGAAAAGAGACATTGATTGAATAGCAAGGAGCTTAAGAGACAGAAAGTGTCAAAAACATAGACAAATGTTGCCACGTCCTATTTTATATTTTACCTAGGGGCAGGCTTTATAAATTCTATGACTGAAATCCAAAATGCTCTCTCTAAACACCTCTAATATATTTAAGAAAAACAAACAAACAAGACACATTAACATGCCTGGGAGCTCATCTCATCTACTGGGTAGCAACTATCATATCTGCACTCCCAAAGGGCAATGCTGTTGAAGATATTTAGCTACAGAAACTAATCACCGTGTAATAGTTTCTGCTCAAGGAGAAATAGTGATCATGAGCAGGATCATGAGCAGTCAAAAAGCTTGAAAAATATCTTTACTTAAATTTTTAAAGTGACAAACAGACAAACAAACAGAGGCCCATGGACATGGACAATAGACTAGTGGTTACCAGAGGGTAGGGGAGGAGGGGGAGGAAGAAGGGGTAAAAGGGGTCAAACATATGGTGACAGAAAGAAATCTAACTATGGGAGGTGAACATGCAATCCAATGTATATACATGCCTTACGGTTGAATTGTACGCCTGAAACTTACTGGATTTTGTTAACTAACGTCACCATAACTAAAATAAATTGAATTAAAAAAAATCTTACTCTCTGCTGACGTCACACTCCCCCCTTCCCCCCCAAAAAAGTTTACAGATGTAATTTCACTAACAGTCCTCCAAGGAAACTAAAATTACAATAGGTAGATGGCTTCCGAAGAAAAATAAGAATGCAAAGGATCTGAACAGAGGGCCCAAACATCTTTCATTTTGCCTAATAAAACTCTCAATATAAAACCATAAGAAATGCAAA